>NC_060121.1:949658589-949974255 GCF_021461395.2 Schistocerca americana
CAGTTAGTTCTGCACTGCGATATTTATGCTGCAATTTAAAATTAGACGAATTTCAGGGATCCGAAGGAGCAGCAGACTTTTGTCTTATTTTTGATCAAATATTTGATACATTAAATTCAAAAAATCCTTTGGCTAAGGGATACAACACACCAATACAGGAGAGTAGTAAGTGTGTTTGTGAGCCTTTCCTTGAGACTGTAGCTGGTTATTTGACATCCATTAAATATACAAATGGGAAGCTATTATGTAAAGGTAATAGGAAGATAACTATACCTTGGATATTAGCACTGTGTGAAACTATTAAAGGCTTGTATAAAGATGTAATCATGACAAAAAAGATGAACTACTTGCTGATGTACAAGTTTCGCCAGGATCATCTGGAAATGTATTTTTCTTTAGTTAGATCTAGGTTAGGATGTCTCGCGTCCGTCGGCCGTCGTAATTTAATGTATATATTATTATTGTTATTATTATTTTTTGATTGTTGCCAACTTACGTGGTGGGCCTTAATAAAAATGATATTTAAGTTGAACAATGTAATAAACTTTTCATATTACTTTCCTCGGCTAGTCAGTTCACTTTAAAGCAAGAAATCTTTAGTTATTAATTAAAATTGCGGCCCACACACGCGCGAGAGTATTTTTCTTACCTCCGTTGACCATTGTATTGTAGTCGGAGCCCTGGCTCTGGCTCTCAGCTATGGTACTGAAAATAAGAATCTTAAAGCTAAGTATTTCTGCAACTTCGTGCGGCTGTGGAGAAAAATTGATATTATGCTAATAGCGGGCGAGTTTTCAGCTTCCGTTAAATTTTCATAAGTTAATATCGCCACGTAATGGCGTCGTTGGCTGCATCGGCCGCTGCGATTGTTGAGCTGTAAATTACTTGAATGCAGGTTAATTCAAGGAAGGCGGACATGAAATCGGGATCACCTCTTACAAATTAAAAGTGCACAATAATATTAAATAGTTATATTATATGTTTAACTCATACAAATATGCTTACATTTGTCAGCACACGCAAGATGTCCCTCTAGACACATTCAAGACAAAAGAAGAAGTGAAGTCGACTAAAAAATTAACAAAAGAGCGTATCTTGTGTCTTTAGATCATTCTGTCATAAATTATTTCTTTGCAATCTAAACCTACACAGAGAAATTATTATTTTACGGCTACATGATAAAAAATTTGGCACTGGGGACGCTATATTGCCCCCCGAAATGTTTATGTCATAAAAAATGTTCGTGTTTTTTGACATAAATATTTCCACTTTCATGACCACAGTGTCCACACGCAGATTTTTCTTTCACAGTTTGCATATGTCACATCGTATATTTAAAGCGTTAAATTACTGAGGTGTGTTGTCCACAAAGTGTAATACAGATGAGGTTCAAGGTATACAACCACGAGTTAGTCCGGAATATTTGAAGTCCCAGGGGTGTCAACTGTTCGCTCCCCATTTGGCGCGGCCGTAGGGAAACCTGGGGAAAACCTCGGCGGAGCTACAGACTAACTGCTTTGGTCACTTTCACTTAATTGTTTCTGGAATGTCATTGGAGTACAGGATGTGCATACAAATATTTTGTTGCACTATGCAAAAAATGAGGTCATTATAACACTTGATGATCTACGCCGCGACATTTGGCTCGCGACGACGTCGGTTGGTGTGTTCGGTGCTCGGCGTTCGCGGCGGCTGCGGAGAGGTCAACGCCCGCACGTCGCCAGCGTGTGTCTCGCCGTCGCGGAACGTCGGAATCAGCCATGGAGGTAGAATAAGGGGAGATGGCGCTACAGACTTGCGCTGTACGTTGTTTTGAAGCCAGTGGGCGAGGCCTGCCGCCATCTTGGATCCCCCAAAACATTAGCAGACGAGTGTTTACAATTGCTTCTTGTTCGTTATTTATGTCGTGTGCACGTGATATTTGTTTTATATAGTAAATGTTACTCGGTTTTAGTGAACAACACAGCATAACGGACGCAACTTCAAACGTTTTTCTGGTCTTAAATGCGTATTCGATACAGTAATACGTAAAAATGTTACGCTTCTTGCCTCAGTACTGTAATTCCTTTTTGTTTATACACTTAGAATAACCGAGAAGAGACGTATGTGCTATGAAATGCGTGCTTTTGTAATCCATTTCTATTCACTTTCATTGTGTTTGTGTCGATAATTGATAAAGCCAGAACTCCAAAAACAATGATTGATAGTTTAGAGGCACCGATTTGTATTCGTTGCATTTTCAAGTCAAATGCAAATTTTAAATGTTCACGTTTGCAAGAAACTTACCTTATTTCCTTTGGTGTCCCATAGATGTACGCAGCGATGATATAAACAAGCCAGCTGTCATGTCAACAAAGTGAAAATTACGTTAAATTACGAAGGAACAGAACTGAATTTAAGATTGTCAGGCCCATTGCAATTTCCACATCTGCTTTCTTCTTAAATTGTACCTACCAAATGACATTCAGTGTGGCAAAGAACAGAAATTTACAGGGTAACACGACAACACAGTGATTAATGTAATGATTTAAGCCTGGACTTCGATAGGGAACTTTGCTTTAACAAATATGTAACCATTTAAGTACTTATAATTTAACCACTGTAACAGGTGTTCCACACATTTTACTGAAGATTTAATTAACTACATGTAGTTACATTAGTTTTACATTAAATTATTGCATTTTAAAACATTAGTCCCCATTTCCAGGATATTTCTTGCCAGGACTCTTCAGTTACTTCAGAATAACCACACAGTGAAAACCAAGTGTAATGCTCACTTCCAGACAGCTGTTCGTCTTGGATTGATAGGAAATCTAAAGTTAAATCACAGAAATAAAACCATACTGTAAAACTTTACAGTGCATCAGAATTTCAAGTATATATAAGAAAATAGCACTTAAATAAGTCCACTTACGAATGAAATGTGATTTGTTTAAACTTTAGACTACAATCAGAACGATTAGTACACCCGTGAGCGACGCAAGCCGGCATTTTTTATCAAAACACTTCACGACTACACGGAATCAAACCACCAGAAGCGAATGTTTTGGGGTAGCTAACATGGCGGACCTTCTCTTGGATCGGCTTCAAGTTTGTGACGTCATGACAACTCCTCTTATTTTTACCTCCATGGAATCAGCTGATCGGCTGCACGGTTGGCGATGCGCTTCTGTCTCGGCCAGGCGTGGCGGAGTGGGATGATATCCGCCCCCCGCTCTTGTTGGCAGGAGTCAGCTCTGCTACGGATCTCCGACGTAGTACATGAAACATACACACAACCAACGTAATATTTGTTTCCCGCCGCAGATGGTTACGCTAGTGGGAAAGAAGAATTTATTAGCGCGGCAGTTGTTGTTAAGTTTTCGCCAGTTTCCGAGTGTCAAGCTAGCACTGTCTTGCAGAATACATGACATGGATCTTCTCCCGTGAATGAAGTTTTGATGCGCCACTGTTTCCATTACACGTCAGTTTTTGTCTTGATAAAATTATTTATGTTTTCGCCGCACTCGCAGGCACTGGTGAGTGTCCCAATACGAGTTTAGCACAAACATTCGCCGTTTCTGCGGTCGCTGTTTTGCAACAGTCCACGCATCGCATTCCAATCTCGCATTATTGTGCTCACTGAAACTACAGTCTGTCCCAAAAATATTGACTGTGGGTTCACTTCACGTTAACAGTTCACATTTATAGGCAAATTCACAGTTTTTCGTGAGTAATATTGGCGTTTGGCGTCCTTACCGCTGTTGAACGTTCAATACTAGCACTTCACTGTCCGTATCACAGTTTCACCTTCACAGTTTTTCACACTGTTTAAAGTAACTGTTTCGATTAGTTCACAAACACTAATGTATTTCATTCAGTCTGAACTGGATTTTGGCTTGTGCTGGATTTTACCAGTCTCTCGCACTACTTGTCTCTTTTCCTTTTCCACTTAGAGTCGTACTTGCCTTCAGATTTTTTGACTATACAATTGTATTTCCGTCTCATCTGAGGTCAGTCCCCATGTCATGTCTGCCCACTCATTGCGTACTTGCCCTCCAGAGCCAGGCTCGACTTTACAAAACTTTGCCTCTCGCATTATTATAGACATTTTATAATCTAGGCCTAGCGTGCAAGTTCCTAGATTAATGTTAGATTTGTGACTTTTGTTTGCACTACAAATTCGTGCATATCTCTGCTTTAGCAGATGGCAATATATTTTAACAGTGCTTAGCGGTAGTCGCGTTTATTGATTTGCTTTGTACCTTGTCCACAACACATGAGGTACCTTGGGTGATGTACACCCTGCACTCATGTTGTTTAGTAAATTATGATTGTGCATATTTCAAGATCGGTATAGACATAAATACATCGAACAACATATACATTATAATATTAAATTTTCATAAGTTTCATTACTACTACAGTTCAAAAATATTCATGACACACTAATGAAAAATTCTTTCATCGTTACATGCTATTGAATTTTCTCTTTTTTTAAATATTTTTTTTAGCGTTTTTCAACATGAAATTTTTAACATATTCTTAAACCTACGTTCATTTTTTTTCTTCAAAATGCAATTGTTTAAAAATACTATTATTCCTTAACATCTACAAAATTGAATCGCACTAATCTTGTGTGCATCATTGTTTTTAAATATTACACTAAAATCGGAACATTTACACACAGAAAAAATACACTCTAAACTTAATCTACTACACACAAATGTAAACGTTGCTCTACTGAGCAAACTTCCTTAAGTCTTTGTAAGTATTTTTCTTGTTTGCTTCGTAACTGCCTCCTTCTTTGACCACGAGATGGTGTAGTTTGCGTGACAGAAAGTATCGTGAGGTACCACTTCGATGTTATAGGTGTAGCCCTCGATAACACCGGGTTTTTCCGAAAACACATTCTCATAATCTGTAAGTAGCTGAGTCAATTCGTTTTGTTGTGCTTCAGTCAAATGTTCTGACTCCCTAACTTTCATGGCTATCAGTTTCCTTTTTTCCTCTTTATCTTCAGTAATAAATTCTTTATAATATGCTTGTCTTGTACTTAAGTCAGAATATAAATTCATTACCTGTATTCCTTCGAATCTCGTTTGAAAGCTCCGGCAATATTTACCGTGCACTTCCCGTGTCCTCAACAACGGCAAAACTACACATCTATCCTCATTCATAAGGCTTACTTCCCCGCACAAGAGGTCGATTTTTGCGTCCCTCTGGCGTAAAAATTCCATCCCCAGGATGCAAGCAACACCTAATCCCTAACTACTAGGAACGAGCTTTTCATTGCTTCATTTCCTACCGTAAACTCGACTTGCACCTGGTGCTTTATGATATGAGATTGTGCACCTATTGCACCTGTAACACGACAATTCTTCACTGGCAATACTGGTATTCTATTATTTTGACTCCAGTACTTGTAAAAATTTGCGCTCATGACATTGGTTGACGCACCGCTATCGACTATTATGTGTATTTGTGCTCCATACATATCTGCTTGCAATATAGCCTGCACAACACTTTTGTCGGTTCGGTTACATGTCTGCGGTATGTCTACAAGTTCCTTTTCTATTTTTGTTCCTTCATTGTATCTCAGCATACAAAGTTCATGGCTGTCATCTGTGAATGTGCCCTCACTACACCATCCTGCAGCCAACAACGGAGAGCGTATTGTGGCTGTCTTTAGTTTAACGGATGAGCATTAGTGGGTTGACAGTTGTCTGTCACTTCCACTAACCTCACATTGTGGTTCTGGTTGTTGTTGTTGCTACTGTTGGGTTGGCCGCCCTGACTCCCCGATGGTGTATTTTGATATTGTGTATGGCTCTGGTTTTGCGGTGGTCGGTTGTAACTCCCTGACATATTCTGTGACGGACCTGGGTTGGCGTTCCATTGTGGCGCTGTGTTTTGTTGCCACTGTGGTGTCGGTTCGTTACGACCACGCCACTGGTTTCGGTTGTTCCGCCATTGCGGATTGCCGTTACCATTATATCCATTACTCATGCGTCCATCATGATGTCTCTTTCGATTTTGACGATTATAACCGTTGCCGTTATAACCATTGCCATTGTTTGTGCCTCGATTCTGTTGCCGGTGCTCTTGCCTATTCCCGTTACCATTTGGTACTAAGTTACTACCATTACTGTGGCTGCTATTGTAATCGGCTTTTTGTTGATTACAGCCTGCATGGTTCCACTTGTTTTCGGTTTTCATATCTTCGATCAATAAGTCAACAGAATCCACTATTTCCATGAATTGTTCTATATCGTATTCCGGCACATTGATGAAATATCTTTTAATTTCACTGAGCAACTTCATTTTTATTAATCTGATTATGTCACGATCGGACATTGGCTCGTCCCAGTACCTGGTTTTGTTTATATACTTTTCGAAATATTTGCGTAACGTTCCCATCTTAGGATTGTACATTTCTGGACTGTACAACTCCTTTCGTAGTCTTTCTTGGACGCTATCGGACCAGAATTTTTGCAAGAATGCACCTTCAAACTGTTGCATCGTTAGACATTTTTCGGACACGTCGGTGGCCCACAATGCCGCGTCACCTTGAATAAAGGAGACCACGAACTGTACTCTTTGTCTTTCCGTCCATGTCCTGGGAAACACATTCCTAAAGCTCTTAATAAATACAACAGGGTGGACATTTCGTTTTTCGCTATTGAAGGGTTGGAATGTCCTGTGTTTTATTACATTGTCCTCTTTTTTGCATATCTGATTGCTACATTCTGGGACATTCATCACTTCGTGATGTGCGCTGCACGGTATCGCATGTTGTTCGTGCTCATAATTCGCATTGGGTTGCGGTTGCGCACTCGCACCCTGCCTACCGTCAGCGTTATTACAGTAATCAGTACGCGGAGTCGGATTCATGATCTGTCCGCCACTGTTTACATTGCTTTCCAACGCAGACAGTCTCCGCGCGACCTCCTGTTGCCAATTTGGCAACTCCGCTGTCGCACGGGATTTGATCTGTGTTAATTCGGCATGTAGTGCAGCAGCGCTAGCGTCAATATTTACACTCGCAGCCGCAGTCGCTTGTTCTACAGCTGTTTTTACGTCGCTTTCAATCTTTGCAGATATCTCGCGATCCTTTACTTCTAGCCATTCATTTAATTCTTTTTCTACTTTTTGAGCTTGCACTTCCAAATATGCGTCAATACTTTTCTGTGCATCTATCTCCACATTATCTACGCGGTTGGTTAAAGTCTGGACATTATCTTCAAGCCTAGCCTGCGATATCTGTAATTTTTGCATCTCACCGGCTAAGCTTTGCACAAGATCGGGGATTTCTTTGCAAGTGTCCCGCATCTCGGCTAGTTCGCTTTGGATCCTATCTAGTTTTGCTTCATTGCGCTGCTCTTGCTCACGTAGCATCTGAGCCAGTTTTTGATCTCTTTCCCTATCTCTTTCTTCTAACCTGCGCAGAAATTCTGCAAATGGGTCTGCAATCGGTGAGCACACTGGTGCCCCGCTTAATCTAGCACTCGATTGGCCCCCCTGCCCAGGCAGTGGAGTTGTTACTCTATTCCCATTCTGCGGTGGAGCGTCATTCACCGTCCACAGATCCTCGCCCCCCGCTCCGGAAATTATGTTATCCGAGGCGGTGGCTTGGAATTCGTTTACGCAGTGCAAATGATCCTCACTTTCCATATTAACAGAATTTTGTTCTTCTGGTACGGATGTTTTAGGTTGTCCTATCTTACCCATAATAAATTCACTTTAAGCCACTGACAAATCTTTAACACTGATACACACAGGAATAATTATCCCCTCCAAAAATAAACATATAAATAAACAAAACGAATAATTATCCCCTCCAAAAATAAACACATAAATACACAAAACACCGAAGGTATCTCATGTGCACATGGGTTCCATATTCCGCACAGAGCTACACAGGATGCTTGCACAATAGGCCTTACCTTACTTATTTTTCTTTCTCGCAATCCTTTTTCTTTTCTACACTTTTTCCTCTCCAGATCTCCTCAGGGTGTGGTTTTGTGGTTGTACATGTAAAAGAATTCATACAAGCATTAATATTTTACAACAATTAGACACATACATAATTACATTCATTACAATAGAATCATATTAATCGGGCCCCAAAGTTGCGGCGCCAATCTCGCGTCCGTCGGCCGTCGTAATTTAATGTATATATTATTATTGTTATTATTATTTTTTGATTGTTGCCGACTTACGTGGTGGGCCTTAATAAAAATGATATTTGAGTTGAACAATGTAATAAACTTTTCATATTACTTTCCTCGGCTAGTCAGTTCACTTTAAAGCAAGAAATCTTTAGTTATTAATTAAAATTGCAGCCCACACACGCGCGAGAGTATTTTTCTTACCTCCATTGACCATTGTATTGTACTCGGAGTCCTGGCTCTGGCTCTCAGCTATGGTACTGAAAATAAGAATCTTAAAGCTAAGTATTTTTGCAACTTCGTGCGGCTGTGGAGAAAAATTGATATTATGCTAATAGCGGGCGAGTTTTCAGCTTCCGTTAAATTTTCATAAGTTAATATCGCCACGTAATGGCGTCGTTGGCTGCATTGGCCGCTGCGATTGTTGAGCTGTAAATTACTTGAATGCAGGTTAATTCAAGGAAGGCGGACATGAAATCGGGATCACCTCTTACAAATTAAAAGTGCACAATAATATTAAATAGTTATATTATATGTTTAACTCATACAAATATGCTTACATTTGTCAGCACACGCAAGATGTCCCTCTAGACACATTCAAGACAAAAGAAGAAGTGAAGTCGACTAAAAAATTAACAAAAGAGCGTATCTTGTGTCTTTAGATCATTCTGTCATAAATCATTTCTTTGCAATCTAAACCTACACAGAGAAATTATTATTTTACGGCTACATGATAAAAAATTTGCCACTGGGGACGCTATAGATGGAATAACAATCCATCCCACCTGCAGTTCAGAGCAGCATATAGGAACCTCCTCATTTCAAATGAGGTCAGACCTAAGGCAACTGCTAACTGTCAGGTTCAAGATGATACATGTCTTTTACCTTGGACTGGGAAAAATAAACGTGTTTTGTATGACCCATTTGAGTTTTGCAACAGCAGGAGATACGACTGTACTGATGAAAGAAATGTGGAATCTGTGTCTGACCATGATTATGTGATATTGCCAAATAACTTGACAGAGTACACTAGTAATGTTGTTGTATATATTGCAGGTTTTGTCGTGAAACATATGGTAAAGAAATTGAATTGCAGTTCTTGTGTACATAGTTTATTTAGTGTAGAAGCAGTTCCGTTCTATGTTTTGTTAAGGAGGAAAAACAATGATGGCTTGATTATGCCATCAGCAGGAGTAATTGTGGTTTGCAGAGAAGCTGAGAAAATAATACAGCTACGGGTTGTGAAATCAACTAATGTAATTCAGAAAAGCAATACAGTCATTGGAATAATGTCACATGTTGTGCCAATAATAATGCAGCAGGACTTATTTCCTGAACTGAAGGACCATCTGATGGAAAATGTTTTCCCAGAGAATCATTTGTACATTATTGTAAAATCAATTGTAAGGCAGTATGTTACTGTTCATTATCATCATATTGCAAACACATGCAATGTAAAATTGCACAAAAAAGTTATTAGACAGACATTGACAAAATCAGTTTTATTTCAGAATCAGTGGTGGGTGAAATATGACGTTTTTTAATTAAAAATATAACTGTTTAAAATTGAAAATAGCGTTGTTGTGTCATTTCAACTCTTGCATTTTACCACATGTGTATGAATAATCCAGACAGCTGTAAATGTCTTTCTTATGTATGTGTATAAAATTTAATCGTGTGTACTTAATTATGCCAATTAATGTCTGTAGTGTGGTGGTCCTTCCTCACATCTCTTACCTCCTTGTACTGAACATTGCATCAGTAGTATTCCATGGAATGTGGCATGAAGTTAGAGATGTACATGTCAGTGTAAGACAGCGAAAAGTCATTACATCATTGTACTCAAGTGCTAATTCCATAACCAAAATAATAAATTTAGGATTTACTGAATAGATTTCAAGGAGTTGCCATATAGAAAGTTCTTTGATTGTTTTAACAACCATTACATGACATTTAAGCTCTGGTAAGTTACTGAAAACATGGATAGCTGACTCTTCTTAATACGTTTAGGTCTTTGCAGAGGCTCTTCTTGGTCCTAGTATTTTATTTCCATGCTGTCACCATTTATTTAAAGTGAGAAATGTTGATAATGATAAAGGGTATTAATGGATAGTTGTCAAAATACCAGTAATAGATTGTTACAGGGTGTTCTTGAAGTGACACTACATCTTGGTTTGCGATAAACCAATATGTGATGCCTCTGAGTTGTAGGTTAAATTGGAAATTAACAATTTGTTTGCAAAGCCAATTAATGCAAATGTTAAATGTAGGTGACAGCAGATTGTTCTATAGCCTAACCTGATGTCTATATTTACACCTTATACTGTATCTAATAAACTTTCTGCTACAAAAATTGCAAGCTTTATAGGGAAAAAGTTGCAGTGTTAGATTACAGAAAAAGGTACTTTGTTGCATGTCAAGTACTTATATTATATTTGCATATAAATTGCTAAAAATACTAACAGGGTTAATGTACTAAGTTGAACTGAATGAAGAACTAGGCACATGATAGGTATTTAGATTTTTAATCAAATATGTATTAAGTATGAATCAGAGGTAGGTCGAATAATTGCGTTTAGATACTTAACATGTGTTGTCAGGTGGAGATTATACTATGTAAATGGTGAAATATTTGATGTCAGTGTTAAAAACTAATGTGCGAATGAAATTCCTACTGTATTTAAAGTGATATGAGTTGTTACAATTAATCATACCAAAATTCGGGTCTAGACAGTACTGTGCTAAACAAAACTAAGCGTGCAAAATGTACACAGTAGTCGACAAAAAGCAAACAGGACCTGACAGGAACATTACGTGAATTAAATAATAATAGTACTGTCTGCTACTTTAGAAGTTTAATGTAATTATCTAATGCAAATACCTCTATGTAAACTCGCTCCACCCAGTCAGGAAAGAGGCTTACATTCTTAAATTTCGCGTCTCTATGCAGACGAATTTCGGAAATTAGGAAACTTCATTCATTTATGTATACTATTAAAATAGACTGGAATACTCAGTATTTTTTAAACAAAAATGTGTTTAATTTGTGCTTCAATTTGCTCTTGTTGCGTCTCATATACTTCAAATCACAACCCCAGTACTCGGATTCATCCCTGCAAATGGCGGCGATCAGCTGCTTCAATTGGGGGACAGTTGGCTCGCTTCTCCGCTACGGCGTGGTAGGGGCTTGGTAGAGCATTAAACAATCTTAGGGCCACCATTGGGAAGCTGTTTTGTGTCTCTGCTAATCGACACCTTGGCATGTCGATACTGTCTTTGTTGCGAGTGCTGTATTTGTGAACTTCATTTCTATTTCTGAAAATATCATGGTTTCTCTTTATGTGGAAGAGGCAGTTCAATATATACTGGCTGTAAACAGTCAGAACTCCTAACATGGTGAAAATTGGTTTACAGTGGTCTGTTTTTTTGCTTGAAGTAGTGATCCTCATTGCTTTCTTTTGCAGTAAAAGCACATTCTTGCAGCCTGCAGAATGGCCCCAAAACAACCGCCCATATCTGATGTGGCTGTGGAACATTGCATAGTACACAGTTAGAAGGTACTGTTCTGGTACTTTACTTTTCAGTTTCCTCAAGAGGTACAGGACCTGTGAAAGTTTGCAACATACATGTTTGGTGTGCTATTGCCAGGTTAATTTGGTATCAATGAGAAAGCCCAGAAGTTTAACATCTGCTGCATTACCCAGTGCTCCAGTATTGCTGAGGCTACATATCATCCTCTGAGTTTTTTCTTCATTAATTTTCATTTTGTTAGTGATACACTAGGCCTTAGCTTCATTGAACAAGACTTCTGGTTGTTGGACTGCCTGTTCAACATTCTCTCCTTTTGAGAACAACGTTGTATCATCTGCAAACTGCAAGGTGTGCACATTGGAGCCTATGTCATTTACGAAGATAAGGAACTGCAGGGCCCCTATTACCAATCCCTGTGGCACACCATGCTGTAGCTTCTTCTCACCTGAATCAGCTCCTTGCATGGAGACAATCTGTCGTCTGTTTCTCAGGTAGGATTCAATAGTTTGCAGGGCAGATCCCCCTATTCCATATGTTTTTGGCTTTCTTCACAGGACCTTATGGGGGATGCCGTCAAATGCCTCACTAAGGTCACAGAGTACTAATGCTACAGACTCTTTGTCTTCAAAACCATGACTTATGTTTGTAACTAAGTCAAGTACAGCTGTTGTTATTGACCTGCCCTTCAGAAAGCCATGTTGCGCTTCATAAAAAAGACTATTTCCTTCAAAGTAACTTAATAGTTGTTCTTTCATTATCGATTCCATCACCTTCGCTAGTACTAGTATTATAGATATGGTCCTGTAGCTTGACACTTCATGTGGACCGCCTTTTTTGTAAACAGGCACTGTGCGTGCAGCTTTCAGGAAGTCTGGAAATTCCCCTGCATGGAGCATTTTATTTATTGCTACTGCTAATGGCTGTGCAATTTTACTGATTATAGTTTTTAACATAGTACAGGACATGCCATAAATATCAGGGCTCCCTAAAGATTTTTATTATTTCATTTGGATACACTCTCTTCCACAATACCATGCTGCATTTATTCTCAAATTTCACAGAAGCTGCAGGGTCTATTCCAAAGTCAGGAATTTCATCCACTGTGTTTTCCACTATTTTTATAAAATAGTCAATAAACTCATCTGGCCTGCAAGAATTAGAGCAAGAGGTGGGCTTTTTCCTGTGCTCATTAACCAGGTCCCACGCTGCTTCACAAGGATTGTGAGCTTTTTCAGTAAATCTGGCATTTCTTTCCTTCTTTGCTTTTCCTACTTCCTTTCTGTAGAAATAACTAGAGTATAGTCTATCCTTAATATCTATACCTTTAGCAGCTTTGACCTTGTCATTTAGTATTTGGACAATACATTTTATATTGGCTAGTCTAGGAATATACCACTTCTTTACTTTATTAGTTTTTTGTCTACGTTTTGATTTAACATTTGAATATCTCTTGGGTTTCATCAAATTCCACTTTAAGGGCCTGGAACATGTGACTGAATCCAGAATTTTGTGGCAATTCATCAACTATTTGGTGCCAATCTATAGAGGACACAGTAGTTTTGAAATCATCTAAGCTTTTCTTTGTGTTAACTCTATTTCTGAATACATAATTTGAATGCCAGCTGGGAATTCGTTGTGTACTTACTGAGTTTGTCCATAATTTCATGATTACTGCATGTTGATCTGCTAGTATAGGGTCCACCACATTTACTTTGTAGTCGCAACTATTTAGGTTTGTCGCAATTGTGTCAAAACAAATAGCTCCTCTTGTTGGTAGAGTGTACTACGAATAGCCCATAGCTGCTTACTAAGTTCATGAAAGCTCTTTCTTTACCATTACCTTCTCCAATACGAATGTTGAAGTCTCCACATAAAGCAATTTGTGTCTCTAAGTGCGCTAGGTGACACAGACAGCTTTCCAACTGGTTGAATAAATTTTCAAAATTTCCATCATGGGAATGGCAGACAGAAACAATAATTAAGTTGGCATCTGACAGTCCCAAATCAGCTAATTCAACGTCTAGATCAACACAAAATTTACTTAAGTCATTTTTATTGGCACTGAGTTTACTATTTACATACACAGCCACACCACCATGGATAGCAATTTCTCTACACCATGCATTCACCATTTCTAAGTATTAAATGTTTCTGTAGTATTCTGTTTGTGGTTGTGCTAGCCAGTGTTCACATATACATAATACATCAGGTCTCACTTCGTCAACAAACAGTGATAATGTATCATGTTTTCTTCTGAGGCACTGCACATTTACACTTGCTATAACTAAGACAGCATTTTCTTCAATGATATCATTTCCTTTTTCACTGTAATGTTCTTGGTCTTGGGAGTTTATCACACTGATGCACTGGGCATCCTCTGGAATAAAAAACGTTTTATCACAATGTCGTGTGTAGCCGCCTTAGAGTTATCATTCAATGTCTGTGCACATCATATTTGCATGAACAGATCATTGTGTGTGAATGGGAAATGTGCGCAGATATTACATGTGCAATGTGCGCAAATCTTAAAGTTGAAGTTGAAGCACAGTTCAACAGTCGCAACACTCACTGCTGTAAAAGTTGTTACAGTTTGACAGATGGAGTGATACTAGCGCTCCAAGTGGCGAAGAATGTGAACGCCAGACGCGTCGTAAGCATAATGTTTGTTTGGCATCCATTTCCTACGTAATTTACGAAATATTTGAGTTATTTTCTTGCCTCAAAGGGTTTGTATAGTATCAGAAGGCATATATATTTATAAAAAAGATTCTAAAATAAGCGCAAGTACCGTATGGACAAAAACCGTGAATCGAGTGGCAAGCTACAACACATTCGTGAAGAAACACTTGTGCCATTGGATAGAATTGCAGGTTACCACGTTGATATCAAAGGAATATAAACACACAGATTCACAAGTAAGAAGCATAGTCATGTACCTCTACATGCAAAAGCGATCGACAGCTCATTTATCGATCTGTAGGCCACTGTGTTTGTCATTGTCAGCTGTTGCCACAAGTACGACCTTCATCTTTATATTATTCTAAGTGGGACAAGCAACTGCAAAATAGTAGGAGAAATATGTTGAAAATATTATAATGAGCTGATAACATTACAATTTACGCAAAACCAAATATTTGAATAATTTTCAAACAATCTGTCGGTGAACAAGGCGCTAATAAAATAATGTCATTACACGAAGTAAGCAAGGAAAATGAAGTGACTAACAACAGAAGTGTATGAAATACATATGAAACATTACGCTTTCGCAAGACACGAATAACTGCACTTAATCTACCCACTAAAGTAGGTCAGTGTTGACGATTCACACGGGTCAGGCACTGATACATCGAGAGTTGAACTGCTACTTCTGTGTCATAGATGGATTGTCGAATCTTTGTGGCAGTTTCCTCTTCAACGTCAGTTGAGGTGGCTTATTTGGGATGTCAAACAGTGTGGGAACTGCATTCCACACGAGTATATTATTGCCCGCATTCATGAACTGGTTTTGTTCGAAATGTAGCGAACAAAACCTAATATTATTGTACAGGTAAACTGGGTCTTTTTTCATAAGGTCTTCTCGTCTGGTATTGACTAGCCATTTTCTGCTCCTAAAACGTTTTTTTTCCTTTATTGAATTTCGATTCCCCCCCAAAGGGGCAGGCTGGCAGCAGCTTAGTATGGTACTCTTCAGCCTACAGACTTTGTTTTAATAAGATGAAGAGAATAAATAATAAAAACAGGCGATAAAACCGGAGACTTAAATAGTAACATGGATAAGAAAAAATTGTGGAACTTAAAACATAGAACACAGGGGTGATGATGCTAATAAAATACATACGAAGCAGACAGGGAAAATAAAAGACAGACAATTAAAAAAACACGGCGACAGTCTGGTTTCTGTTTGCAAAAGACATAAAATTCACACCCAGCGACAGCATGGTTTCTGTTCGCAACACTAGAGAGACGAACAACACTGAACATTCACTGGAACACTGCACTAAAAAGTCGGCAAATGTGACATGCCACAGCCGAGAGCAGGTGGGGGAAACTGGACAGATGATGGAAAAGTAAAAAATGGGGGGAAGGAGAGGAAAAGCGAAGGGGGGAAAGGAGCCGATGGAGGATGAGGACCCATAAGAGGGGTGGCGGCTTCTGGGCAGACCCGACAGGGAGTGGGAAAGGCAGAGGAGGGGAATACAAAAGTACTCAGGGGCCTAAAACGATTTTTTTTCCTTTATTATATTTCAGTTCCCCATTGGGGCGGGCTGGCAGCAGCATAAGTGCTGCTCTTCAGCCGAAAGACATAGAACAAACAATAGAAGACGTTTTAAGATATACAAAGGAGAAAATATGGTGAACATAGATATAAAAAATGGGGAACATCATGGCAGGCAATACACAAAAAAGGGGGCGACTGTAAAATGGAGACAAAAACCGTAAAAAAGTAGAACACACAAAAAAACCACACATTGGGACAGTTAAAAGAACACAAGGCACAGTATGACCGGAGCATAAAAGTATTGACAGATGGTGTAGCCCATAACAAACACCGACAGTGAACCTGAAGGCAGCAGATAATTAAAATCACACCACTTGACGCACAGGAGAAACAGCACTAAACTCAACACTGATGTGGCACACTGATGATGATCAAAATGGAGGATCTGCCAGGTGCAAGGAGATGAGGGAGACCAGAAGAAGGCAGGGAGGGAGGGAGGGAGGGGAAGAGAGGGGGGAGATAGGTGGGGGGTGCACTGAAGAGGGCCAGGTAGGGAGTGATTTGCGAAGGAAAGAGGCAAGGATTGGGTGCAGGGTCTCAGGGGGGGGGGGGGGGGAGGATGAAAATCCGCTCTGAGAGAAGGAGGGGAGAGGAAAAAGGGGGCGCTGGGGAGGGGGGAAACAAGGCCTGATCATAGTTGGATGGAAGGGTAGATGTCACAGCGAAGTTAATCATCCGGGAGGGGGAGATGGAGGGTGTGGAAGTGTAGAGAGGGAGGGATACAGCGATAGAGGCATAGCAACGGGTGGGGGGTGAAGAGGAAGGAGGAAACCAGAGGGTGGGTGAGGGGATCAAGCCTACGGACAGTGTAAAGGTTGCAGAGATGTTGGAGGAACAGGAGGAGGTGGGGGAAGGGGATGAGTTCATACAGGAGCCGTATGGGGGAAGGAAGGCGGATACGGAAGGCAAGGTGGAGCGCATAGCGTTCAAGGATTTGGAGGGCCTTGTAAAAGCGGGTGGGTGCGGAGATCCAGGCAACGCTGGGATAACAGAGGATAGGATGGATGAGGGATTTGTAAGTGTGGAGGATGGTAGAATGATGCAATCCCCATGTGTGGCCAGACAGGAGTTTCAGAAGGCGGAGGTGGGAATGGGCTTTCTGCTGGATGGTCTGGAGGTGAGGGGTCCAGGTGAGGTGTCGGTCGAGGGTGAGGCCAAGATATCTCTGGGTGGGGGTGAGCTGGATGGGATGACCATAAAGGGTGAGATAGAAATCATGGAGACGAAAGGAACGGGTGGTGCGGCCTATGATGATTGCCTGGGTTTTGGAGGGATGAGTGGAGGAACCACTGGTTACACCAAGTGGTGAACTGGTCAAGGTGGGTTTGGATGGTACGTTGCGACCGTTGAAGGGTAGGATAGAGAGCCAGAAAGGCGGTGTCATCAGCATACTGGAGAAGGTGGATATGTGGGGGTGGGTTGGGCATATCAGCCGTATACAAGAGATAAAGGAGAGGGGAGAGGACAGAGCCCTGGGGGACGCCAGCAGTGGGATAAAAGATACAGGCGTTGGTGTTGTGGAGGGTGACATAGGAAGGACAGTGCAAGAGGAAGGAGGCGACCAGACGGACCAAATTGATAGGCAGGGCGTAGGTTTGGACCTAAAACGAATCATTAATACACATGTAGTTTGCAAGTGAATCGTGATAATACAATTTAGTAACATGATGGTATATACCTCTCAGGATCCTTAGGAAACGTAAAAAAAGACAGCTGCGGTGTCTTATTCCTGTTGCTGCTGCAATTTATTGCGCTACAAACGCTCCCACTTGTAAAAAAACATTGTAGAAATCAAAATAAACAAACACTACTCGCTTCCACGATCGCGCCGAACTCACAATTAAAGTTGCTGGCCGCTTGCGGCGCTGCTGACGCGGTAGGCAACATAAGCAAGGCGAAGTGTCACGACTGTTATGTTAGACTGTGGTTGAAGTTCGAGTGAAATTGCTCTTATCTGTGAGTTTCAACAACATCTGCACAGATAAATCTAGCATACGAAACCTATTCAAGTCAGCTGTTTGTTCAGTATTGTTCTCCTCCTTTATATGTGCACAGTGAATTTTAAAATGGAAGATACACGTCAATGATGTAGAGAGTTTATTGCTGATTTTACTGAAGGCACACGTGTTTGTAGAAAATTAAGAGCAGGGAATACAGTGATCGAGGTAAGAAGGCAGCTGCTTATAATTCTCTAATGGAGAAATTTTGAGCGGTAGTCCATACGAAGCCAAGTTAGTGATATTTTGACCTCCTGTTCTTTCTGAGTGATTTCAATGAAGCTGGATCATATGAAACAGTTTAAGGTTTATCTTGTAGATAATAGTAACTATTACTTGTCTTTTGCAACTCTACTCACTCATCCATAAGATAAAAAGCATAGTAGTAACAACTGTGGAAGGTGACTGCAGATATTAATGCAGAGCATTACCCAATTCCTCTTTTAGATCCTATTGATACAAATCATTTCATCAAACTGAAGTGGCACTAGCGTGTTGACAACTTAATCAAAATTCTCAGTTCTTCTTGCTTTGCGCTTTGAAATCTCTCTCGTGATGACCTGCAAAAGGGGTTGCTAGCATAATTTCACTCAGCACAGTCCTATGCTACAATCTTAAGCGGCAGTATAGCAAAAAGAAGTAATCCCTACTTATTTTAAAGAAAAGAACAGTCAGAATATTGTGTTACGCTGATAATCGAAGATATTTTAACTGTGCCCTTAGTGGGACAGGGGTTTTTACACTTGTTTTAAATCTTAATATAACATGTGGTTCATAACAAGAGTGATAATAGAGGTGAACTGTAGAATCCACTACCACAATACACTGAGATAACAAAATTCGTGGGATAGCGATATGCACGTATACAGATGGCGACAGTATCAAGTACACAAGGCATAAAAGGACAGTGCATTGGCAGAGCTGTTATTTGTATTCAGAAATTCGTGTAAAACGGTTTACGACGTGACTATGGCCTGACAACGGGAATTAACCGACTCAGAACGCGGAATGGTAGTTGGAGCCAGATTCATGAGACATTCCATTTCGGAAATCGTTAGGGAATTTAATATTCTGAGATCCAGAGTGTCAAGAGTGTGCCGAAAATACCAAAATTCAGGCATTACCTCTCAACGTGGAAAACGCAGTTGCCGACGGCCTTCACTGAACGACCTAGGGCAGTGGCTTTTGCATAGAGTATCAGTGCTAACAGACAAGCAACACTGCGTGAAATAATCCCAGAAATCAATGTGGGACGTACGACAACGTATCTGTTAGGACTGTGCGACAATACTTGACGTAAATGTGCTATGGCAGCAGACGTCCGACGAGACTGTTTCTGCTAACAGCACAACATCGTCTGCACCGCCTCTATTAGTCTTGTGACTGTATTGGTTGGTCCCTAGACGACTGGAAAACTGTGGTCTGGTTAGATGAGTCCCAGTTTCAATTGGTAAGAACCGACGACAGGGTTCGAGTGTGGTGCAGACCCCACGAAACCGTGGATCTAGGTTTTCAACAAGGCACTGTGATTAGATTAGATTAGATTAATACTAGTTCCATGGATCATGAATACGATATTTCGTAATGATGTGGAACGAGTCGAATTTTCTAATACATGACATAATTAGGTTAATTTAACAACATACTTCAGTTAATATAACAACTTTATTTTTTTGTGATTTTTGTTTTTCTTTTTAATTTTTACTTTTTTTTATTTTATAAATATTTTTTTTCTTAATTTATATCTAAAAATTCCTCTATGGAGTAGAAGGAGTTGTCATTCAGAAATTCTTTTAATTTCTTCTTAAATACTTGTTGGTTATCTGTCAGACTTTTGATACTATTTGGTAAGTGACCAAAGACTTTAGTGCCAGTATAATTCACCCCTTTCTGTGCCAAAGTTAGATTTAATCTTGAATAGTGAAGATCATCCTTTCTCCTAGTATTGTAGTTATGCACACTGCTATTACTTTTGAATTGGGTTTGGTTGTTAATAACAAATTTCATAAGAGAGTATATATACTGAGAAGCTACTGTGAATATCCCTAGATCCTTAAATAAATGTCTGCAGAATGATCTTGGGTGGACTCCAGCTATTATTCTGATTACACGCTTTTGTGCAATAAATACCTTATTCCTCAGTGATGAATTCCCCCAAAATATGATGCCATATGAAAGCAATGAGTGAAAATAGGCGTAGTAAGCTAATTTACTAAGATGTTTATCACCAAAATTTGCAATGACCCTTATTGCATAAGTAGCTGAACTCAAACGTTTCAGCCGATCATCAATGTGTTTCTTCCAATTTAATCTCTCATCAATGGACATTCCTAAAAATTTGGAATATTCTACCTTAGCTATATGCTTCTGATTAAGGTCTATATTTATTAATGGCGTCATACCATTCACTGTACGGAACTGTATGTACTGTGTCTTATCAAAATTCAGTGAGAGTCCGTTTACAAGGAACCACTTAGTAATTTTCTGAAAGACAGTATTGACAATTTCATCAGTTAATTCTTGTTTCTCAGGTGTGATTACTATACCTGTATCATCAGCAAAGAGAACTAACTTTGCCTCTTCATGAATATAGAATGGCAAGTCATTAATATATAATAAGAACAACAAAGGACCCAAGACTGACCCTTGTGGAACCCCATTCTTGATAGTTCCCCAGTTTGAGGAATGTGCTGATCTTTGCATGTTTCGAGAACTACTTATTTCAACTTTCTGCACTCTTCCAGTTAGGTACGAATTAAACCATTTGTGCACTGTCCCACTCATGCCACAATACTTGAGCTTGTCTGGCAGAATTTCATGATTTACACAATCAAAAGCCTTTGAGAGATCACAAAAAATCCCAATGGGTGGTGTTCGGTTATTCAGATCATTCAAAATTTGACTGGTGAAAGCATTTATGGTATTTTCTGTTGAAAAACCTTTCTGGAAACCAAACTGACATTTTGTTAGTACTTCATTTTTACAGATATGTGAAGCTACTCTTGAATACATTACTTTCTCAAACATTTTGGATAAAGCTGTTAGAAGGGAGATTGGATGGTAATTGTTGACATCAGATCTATCCCCCATTTTATGCAACGGTATAACAATAGCATATTACAGTCTATCAGGGAAAATGCCCTGTTCCAGAGAGCTATTACACAGGTGGCTGAGAATCTTACTTATCTGTTGAGAACAAGCTTTTAGTATTTTGCTGGAAATGCCATCAATTCCATGTGAGTTTTTGCTTTTAAGCAAGTTTATTATTTTCCTAATTTCAGAGGGAGAAGTGGGTGAGATTTCAATTGTATCAAATTGCATAGGTATGGCCTCTTCCATTAACAGCCTAGCATCTTCTAATGAACACCTGGATCCTACTATATCCACAACATTCAGAAAATGATTATTAAAAATATTTCCAACTTCTGACTTTTTGTTTGTAAAGTTTTCATTCAATTTGATGGTAATACTGACTTCCTGTGCTCTTGGTTGACCTGTTTCTCTTTTAATAATATTCCAAATTGTTTTAATTTTATTATCAGAGTTGCTGATTTCAGACATGATACACATACTCCTGGATTTTTTAATAACTTTTCTTAATATAACACAGTAGTTTTTATAATTTTTGATAGTTTCTGGGTCACTACTCTTTCTTGCTGTCAGAAACATTTCCCTTTTCCGGTTACAAGATATTTTTATACACTTAGTAAGCCATGGTTTGTTACAAGGTTTCTTACGAGTATATTTAAATATTTTCTTGGGGAAGCAGTTTTCAAATGCATTTACAAAAATGTCATGAAATAAATTATATTTTAAATTGGCATCAGGTCCACGGTACACCTCATCCCAGTCTAACTGCTGTAGGCTTTCCCTGAAATTTGCAATTGTTAAATCGTTGACTGAATGTACTACTTTGGAGGACTGTTTAGTATTGCTGAATGGAGCTATGTCATATATTGTAACTAGCTGTGCACCATGATCAGAAAGATCATTCTCGACAGGCTGAGCATTTATCTGGTTAAACTTATCTTGGTCTATAAAGAAGTTATCTATCAGTGAGCTGCCAGCCTTTACCACCCGAGTAGGAAAATCAATAACGGGTGTCAAATTGAAAGAACCGAGTAATACTTCAAGGTCATTTTTCCTATTACCCTCTTTCAGAGAATCTACATTGAAGTCCCCACAAATAATAATTTGCTTCCCCCTGTCTGACAGATAGCACAACAAGGAGTCCAAATTTTT
Source organism: Schistocerca americana (assembly GCF_021461395.2). Classification (NCBI taxonomy): domain Eukaryota; kingdom Metazoa; phylum Arthropoda; class Insecta; order Orthoptera; family Acrididae; genus Schistocerca; species Schistocerca americana. Next base: position 949,680,789 of record NC_060121.1, read on the forward strand.
CAGAAATAGATGAAAATTTCCTGATGGGGACCTATATACAGTTACAATTATAAATGTGCCTTTATTTAATTTAAGCTCACAGGCACATGCTTCTATATGTTTCTCTACACAAAACTTTTTTGTTTCTATACTTTTTGCACAATGATAACTTTTGACATATATGGCAACGCCTCCTTTCTCCATATTTTCTCTCATTACATGTGCAGAGAGCTTATATCCACTTACATTTACCTTATCCATATCAGTAACAATGTGATGCTCAGACAGGCATAGTATATCTATTTCATTCTCAGCTTCTAAATCTTCTAAACAAACCAGAAGCTCATCTACTTTATTCTTTAAACTCCCAATATTTTGATGAAATATACTTACATTATTTTTAATTATACTTTTATGAGAACCTTTCCTTATTCTAACATTTGCAGTACTCTCCTGTCTGAGTTTCTCATTGTGCTTAGGCCTAGTTCCTATACCAGTGGTCACATGGTGTTCAGAGAGGCAGATTATGTCAACTGGGTTGGGTGACTTTAATTCATCAATGCAATTACCTAGGACTGAGATACAACTTGGTGGAGATAAAATTTCTGGTGATTGGTGAAAATTTATAATTGATAGCTGTGATTGGTGATAAAATGTGCTAGAATTGTGCTGTTTAATTTCTTTCCTAAACTGAAGATTTGTTTCAATCCTGACCTCTCGTAGAACTTGACATCTTTCTGTCTTACCTATCCTAAAAAAGGTGCTGCTCCAGCACCTGTAACCACTGGTATTTTACCATTCATGGCAGTGCCTCTCCCCCTTAAATTTCCTGCTATTACCCCAGCCAGTTTCCCCTTCCCTTTCCTGTTGAGATGTAGGCCGTGCCTGGTATAGTCCCACCTACTGAGATAATCAACAGGAACCACACCAATATGAGCCCCCGCACCCGACCCAAGCAGCTGTTCCAACTCCAAATTAACTCTCCCAACAGAAGAGTTCAAATGAGGCCGGTCATGGCGTCTCAGGACAGATACAAATTCAACATTGGTGTGTCTCGATGCCGACGCAATCTTTACCAGGTCACACTCTATACTGTACCCAGGATCTCTGTCGATGCTGTTCCCTGGCCCTCCCACAATAACCACGGTGTCTTCCCTGGTAAATCCTTTACAGAGTGAACCTAAATCCTCTGTCACCTGATCCAGACTAGCACTTGGTTTTAAAAAAATTTGTGACCTGGTATTCTGGTCCTAATTCCTCCTGCAGAAGTTGGCCTACACCTCTGGCATGAGAACTGCCTAACAACAAAACTTTCTTCCTTTTCGATGACTTTCCTACATTCTTTTTCAATTTCCTATTGAAAGTTTGTTGTGTCCTGTCTACACCTACCTCTGCTTGAGGCTCATCAGTTTCTAACTGAAGCAACAGGTCAAACTTATTTTTGACATTCACCATAAAACTGTCAGACTTAGTTCTAGGCCTGTTCCTTCTGCTACCTGTTGCCACTTCCCACCTCTCTTTGCCCTTCTCCCTCCTTAACCTGTCCAGATCTTACCTAGCTTGATCTAGCTCAGCCTGAAGGGCAGCAATTTTCCCCTCCTGTTCCACTATCATTCTATCTCTGCTGCAAATCCTACATAACCACTGATGAGCCTGATCCACTTTCCCAACACCCACGCCACTGCAGTCCCCCCAGTGAAAAAAACTACTACATCCATCACACCAAACCCCGGAACTAACAATTCTACGGCAAGTCAGGCACTTCTCACTCATGGCAAAAATAATACTTTAGCTAGAATAAATCAATTAAATTACCGAAAATCAAAAAAAAGACGTTACAAGAATTAAGCCTATTCACAAATGTATATAAGCAAGTTTCTGATTTAAAATTCCGCTGTTTCTCTGAGATCTGTATTAAAACAATGAAGGTATACGCTATTTATTATATATTTCACTCGATGGAATGAAAAAAAGGACAATTAAACCAGATACTTTAACTTTGATTCTCCAAAAACGTTACGAGAATTAGGCCTATAAACAAATGCATATAGGCAAGTTTCTGATATAAAGTTACGCTGTTTTTCTGAAATCTGTATTACAACAATGAAGTTGTACGCTATTTACGGTAGTTTACTTATTTGTTACCGAGAAACTAGTTAAATTACCGTGAAACAAGAAACAAACACGTTTACAAAATTTAAGCCTAAGCGCGACTTCGCGAAGTTACGATCTTTTCGTGTTTTCTGAAAAAATACGCAAAGAAAAGTCAAACCTTTAATGGCAAGACTAAACGATACACTAATGCACGTATTTCATTTGTTGTCGGCCTTAAACTAAATTATATTCCTGTCTAAATCACTTAACTTTCTGGAAATGGTTTCTGGCGTCACTTACTCGGCGGCCATCTTGGCTTCTGAAACCTGGCGGTGACTCCATAATGTTGTGGGCTGAGTTTACATGAAATGGACTGGGTCCACTGGTTCAACTGAACCGATCATTGTCTGCAAATGGTTATGTGCAAGTACTTGGAGACCATTTGCAGGCATTCATGGATGGAAATTTTATGAATGACAATGCACCATATCACAGGGCCACAATTGTTCATGATTGATTTGAAGAACATTCTTGACAGTTTGAGCGAATGACTTGGCCACCCAGATCGCCCAGAATGGAACACACTGAACATTCATGGGACATAATCGAGTGGTGAGTTCGTTCACAAAGCCATGAACCGGCAACACTTTCGCAGTTATGGATGCCTATAGAGGCAGCATAGCTCAGTATTTCTGCAGGGGACTTTCAACGACTTGTTGAGTCCATGCTACGTCGAGTTGTTGCAATACATTGAGCAAAAGGAGATCTGTACATTGTTAGGAGGTATCCCATGGCTTTTGTCACATCAATGTATTGGTGTAAAACTTTTCAGATAAACTGTAAATTCCTATCTACAGTTCAGAATGGAGTTTTAAATTCTCACACAGACGTCTATAGCAAGTTGTTGGTAGACTTTAGGCAGTGAATTGAAAATCCTGGCTCTGAAACAAACTAAACTGTGGTTCATTGGTTGCAGTTGAAATTTCTAAGAATATATTGAGATTCAATCACGTCTAATTATAAAAAGTATTATCTGTAACTTTTCAGATTTGATATACGAGTTACAGAAATGAGGTACTTTATTTGCCTTTATGAAATCCTCTTTCAGGACAGCTGTTCGGTGTGATTTCACTCAATGCTTTTCCCAAAAATGCTCTAGAGAATACTAGCTCCTTGCAGCTTTTTTCAGTCGTCAGGAATCTTAAAGCTCGCGTCTATGATCATTCAATTTATCAAACTTTACGATGTTTCACAAGTATTTGACTGTATATGGTGTTGTTTGACGTATTTGTCAAACATAGAGTGTGTTTGACATGTTTCCCAGAAGTGTGACTAACGGAAAATTTGACAACATGGCGAATGGTGGGTAACCTCCCCACAAAATAAAATTAAATATTATTTGGTTAATGATTCTAATTTTAGTGTAACCTCACAACAAAACTGGTTCCCATTTAATGTACCCACAAAATTCTTTTCTCATTTATTGTAAGCTCGAAACAGAAAAATTCCTAAACCTCATAATAAAAAATAAATTCAGTAACTTGGTAAAATTTGGACGCCAGCAGTGCTGCGTCATGGCCCTGTAAGATCATTCTGAATAAAAAGCAAAAATTCTCACCTCGATAAAGTCGGCAAGTATCTGCTCTTACAATAGCTCTTTTCCGGCACAACTCTGTGCAATGCTGGCCTATACATTTGTTATTTATGAAAGGAAGCAAATGATTTTTCTTTTGCAACAATCGGAATGATCATGCATTAAAAAAAATTAAATTCTTTAAATTGAAATGAATGCTTGTTATTATTAGGACATTTTTAAAAGATATACATGGGAGTTTACATGATATTACTAGATATGCACGAGGCTGCTTTTTTTTACCTTATACAATAATACTCAGGCTCCGGCATCACTGCACCGCGACCGGCCCACCCAACATGATAGACCAGAATAGAGCAGACTCCAGACCAGACACACACTGGCAACAACTTACTGCTACTGCTACACTGTTCATACAGTCAACACTGCTCTCTGGTCAGCGATGCTCTTATACCTTGCATATCACAGGCAGCGCATGAGCAATACATCGAAATTACATCTGCTCGGACCTCTTACATAAAATTACGTCTGTATTACATCTGCACGGACATCTTACATAAAATTACATCTGTATTACATCTGCTCGGACCTCTTACATAACCCTCCACTGGGGGGTGGGGGGGGGGGGGGCAAAAATTTGGCAGCGATGGTGAGTCAATTGCACTTGCCATGAGCAACAAATTTTTCCTAATTAACTATGTTTACAGTCACAGAGTATATATATATATATATATATATATATATATATATATATATAAGTGCAGAACATGAAATGAAATAGAGTGCACATGCACTGAGTACAGAACATATCAAGAAATCACAAAATGTATACGCAATGAGTACAAATCATATTAACAAATGACATAAAGTGCATACGCACTGTAGTACAGAACATATCTAGCAATGACAAAATGTATACGCAATGAGTACAAAACATATTAGCAAATGACATAAAGTGCATACGCACTGTAGTACAGAACATACCTAGCAATGACAAAATGTATAAGCAATGAGTACAAAACATATTAACAAATGACATAAAGTGCATACACACTGTAGTATTTTTTATCATTTTACAAGAACTAGGATAGGAAAGGGAAGGATTGCATCATGGTTGTAGCACAGTAGGTTGCATGTAGCTGCACTGAAAGTGCATATCTTTCTACAGAAGCACAACACCAAGTGAGACAATCTGAAGTTCTCTTCCCTGAAGTATTAATCAGTGTAGCCAAGACACTGAAATGTCGTATGAATATTCAATGTTATCATTTTGGTAGTACATTAGGTACACCAAACAGTGGAACCATAATAACATCTCCATTGTTCAAGGTGGTGGACACCATGATGCGTCAACACCACACTCTTTCACCAACGTAGAATTAGTGCAGAAACCAAATATAGTGCTCCATGACCATAAGGATAGACAGGACAAATATATATTGCAGTAATTTCTGGTAATTAGGTCAGAAGGTGAAGGACATTTAGTCTTATGCTAGTCATCATTGAGAATTACACTAGTCTATCAACCGATTTGAGTAAATGATGGCACTCATTGCCTAGTTACTAAATATTTCTGTACTATGTATGGAGTATTACAGAATATTATTCATAAGTCATCTGATGACAGTAAATATTGGAACTCATTGGCCAGTTACAAATCATTTTTATACATTATTTAAAAGTGATCATTCAAAGCAAGAGTTAATTAATGGCATACCATTTACATAATTCATCTAGTTAGAGTAATCATTGGCACTCTTTGGCCAGTTACAAACCATCAGAAGCCATCCTTCAAAACTGGAGCTAATGAGTGTAGCATCAAGCTACTGGTATTCATATATAATAGCATGTAGGTGACATAATACAAAATTAAAATAAGAAACAGTGGCATTCATTGGCCAGTTACTAAACATATAGCAAGTATTGAATAGTACAAAACATTTTTCATCATTCAAGTGACATACAACATATTTAAAATAATTATTGGCACTCATTGGCCAGTTACAAAGTATTCTTATATTTTTATAAAACCTTATTCAGTATTATTCAGAAGCTATCATTCAAAATGAGAGTTAATTATTGGCACAGCATTTATAGAGTATAACAAAAATATTATTTACAGAAATTATTGGTGTAGTATTTATGCATTATTACAAAACATCATTCAGTCTTACTTAGAACTAATCATTCAAGTGACATAGGACATATTGAAAATGTAACACACTGTAACTATTACTCAAGGTCTGTGATTAGAAAACATCATTCAGTATTACTCAGAACTGATCATTCCAGTGACATAAGACATATTGAAAATGTAACACACTGTAACTATTACTCAAGGTCTGTGGTTAGAAAACATCATTCAGTATTACTCAGAACTGATCATTCCAGTGACATAAGACATATTTAAAATGTAACACACTGTAACTATTATTCAAGGTCTATTTTTTTGTGCTAGCAATGCATTGCGTTGGGATCAATAATTAATTGCTGGGGCATGAAAATATTTGCTTTTGACTTATTGCTGCAAATGAGGATAGGTAACGTCATTTGTCATGAGTCAGCTGTAGCAAGGTTATGAAACAAGTAGAGTATATGTGATCACATTCATGAATGACACACACAAATGGGTAAAAAAATGCAAGTACTAGAACAGGTTTGATGATTAACTGCTTATAGCATATTAATTTCATGAATAGCTTCTCCTAGAAAAAATACAAAATGGATTATTAAGCTCAAAGAAGAAACGCATATTATGCTGAAAAGTAGTTAACTTCGAATTAACAGGTAATGAAATGTGTACTCAATATATATGTACTCTAGCTGTCCATTCCAAAACCTTTAGTCATTATACCATGCGACATAAGACATACTGTCAAAACGAACTGCAACAAATACTTAAATAACTACATAGCATTTCTTACCTAATAGTAAATACATAAACTTCATCACTATCCTCATCTGCAAAGAAAAACTTAAAAGTGGTGCGTTTAGTGGCCATATAAAATTTATCACTATCATCACCTGTAAACAAAAACTTCATTATTCATATCACCATAACTTCATTATTATCATCACCTGCAAAGAAAAACTTCATTATTCATAGTACCATATTCTTCATCACTATTCATCATCATTCATTGTCATCTGCAAAAAGACACTTCATTATTCATTACTCATATTACCATTTACTTCATACCACTATTCATAGTATAGAGTTCCTTATTTCTAGCATATTTCATCACTAAAACTAAGATGTGTAGTTCTGTCTGACAGCCTGCATCAATCGCCTCGTATTCTGAAAGAAAAATAATTAGTTAAGACTGCTATCATACGATGTGTATAGTATATTCATGTTAATGTTTGTTGATTCTGATCCATTTACTCTTTGTGACGAGGTATTGCATCTTCTTTCGTTCATTCCGAAGGTGAAATTCCCATTTCATAGTAATCCACTGTGGTTTGTTTCATTTATTTCATTTACACGTTATTGCTTTCTGAAAATGATGAACAATGATTAATGTCTTGCATTTAAATCATATACCCATTAAATAAAAACTGATTTCTAGTGATATAATTAAGCATGACAGAAAACGTAATATGTCAAAAACATAGTCAGTGTGCAGGTGCAAAAATGTACACAGAGTATCGTAATGTAGTAGCAAAAAAAATGTAAAATAGTCACGATGTTGAGATATCATAAGGCAAAATGTCAAAAGTCAACGTGTTTGTTATATCTTAAAGATTTCATAGTGCATACAAACAAACAGGAAAACAATCATACATACATGAAAAATGGAAAATGTGTTCAGCTTGTATGTTGTGTAGTTGATATAGGCGAGAGTTGAAGACTTTAATGGAGAAAGAATTTGATAAAATTAATATGTCACTAGATAGAATTGCATAATTGTTCATAAAATATGGAAGTTTATCTGGAAAAATGTGCACGGTCTGACGTGTAACGACAAGAAAAGCGACCTGCTAACCTTACCTTGCCGAGCACATGCCAAGAAAAAATATGATAATCATCAGTAAGTGTTCATATAAATAATTGCATCATTGGTCATATAAAAATCAGGAAAAGGTATTACAGTGTGATAAATCATAAAGTATGTTCATTCAATAAAGGGTTTAATATTGGAGACATGGTGATTGCCTTTACTTTTTCTGGTTCTCAGAGATTCGATGTGTACTACATTGGGGTGAGGAATGCTGCGAATTCGATATGGACCTGCATATAGAAGCTCAAATTTACTACATCTATTCTTTCCTCTGTTGGATAGATAGTGTGTACGTACTAATATCTTCTGTCCAATGTGAAAGTCACGGCGTATACAAACCTGTTTTTGCTGTCTTCTCTGGCGCTCTGCGGCACGTTTGATTTTGTTCAGCGCAATGTCAATTATTTCATGGTGTCGTAGTCGATGAGATGTAGGAAAGGATACTAATTCTTTAATTTTGTTAGGTGGTTCAACATTTTCCAGTATAACAGTCAGAGATAGCATAGTAGATTCATTTGGTATGGAATTAATTACATCTGGAATGAGAGTATTTGTGTGTCCCAATCAATATGTCTTTTATGGCAGTATATTCTACACAGTTTACCAATTTCTTTCATTAATCGTTCACAAGGGTTCGAAGAAGCATGATACTTGGATATATAGATCGGAGAAATGTTTCTTGTTCGTAACATACGTGTCCGTATCACAGATCGAAATTGTGGTCCATTGTCGGAAATTACTTTCAATACATGCCCTACATGAAATAAAAAATGTTTTACAAATGCTTTCGAAAAAGATTTAGCAGTAGCTTTGCGTAACAGAGTGAACGTAACAAATTTTGAAGTGAGTTCAACAGCGACAAAGATGTAGCAAAAACCTCTATTAGTTCTAGGAATCGGACCAAAAATGTCTACAGCGGCCATGTGTCTCAATTTAACAGGTACAATAGGATGTAACGGAGGAATATGTAAAGTCATGTCTGACTTAGCTTTCTGGCAGATTTTACATGACGCTAAAACTCGTTGAATACGTTTCTCCATGTTGGTAAAATAACAGTTCTGTCTCAGTATTAGAAAACATTTTCTGGCTCCATAACGTGCGTAACTTAAATGAGTATACAAAATTAATTTGTTAACAAGCTCATCAGGAATGCATAGTAACCAGTTGTTGCTGTCAGGGTGAGAGCGGCGAAACAATATTATTGCGTACAGTTTAATGGTTTCTAATGGTAACATTATTCCTATCTTGCCAAAGGTGTTTAATTTCTTTCCATATGTTGTCTTTACTCTGCTCTTGTGCTATGTCTCGTAATGACGACGAAATGAAATTTCCAAATGCAACTTGTTGAATATACATGACGCTGAAATTTGCTTTGCAGAAGTTGGTTGCGATGTCTTGCTGATTGTTGCTGAGAGAACGGGATAGTGCGTCTGCTACAATATTTTGTGTACCGGGAATGTGAACAATTGTAAAATTAAATTCCTGTAAATAAAGTTTCCATCTGCTTAATCTGTCGTGTGTAAATTTAGCGGAAAGTTAAAATTGTATCGCTCTATGATCTGTGTAAACAGTAGTGTGTCTTCCATAAAGAAAATGCCGAAATCTCGTAAATGCCCATACAACACATAATGTTTCAAGTTCTGTAACAGAATAATTGCGTTCAGCAGATGACAGAATGCGACTTGCAAAGGCGATGTTTTTAATTACTGTAGTATCATCTTCTTCAATTTCCTGAAAAACGTGTACGCCTAAAGCGGTGTTAGAACTGTCGGTAGAAATGGAAAAATTTCTAGTAAGATCTGGATATGATAAAAGTGGTGCGTTCAACAAAGCTTCTTCACAAATTCAGAATGTACTTGGCTATCCCAGGACCAAATAGTGTTTTTACCCGTCAATTGACATAATCTAGGGGTGCCTAAAGCAGAATAATGAATAAATTTACGAAAAAAGTTAATTAAACCCAAAAAGCTGCGTAGATGTTTCTTCGTCGTAGGAACAGTAATGTCACGTAAAGCTTGAAGTTTTTCCGGGTCAGGCGCAATGCCTTCTGCTGAAATTACATGTCCAAGAAATTTTATAGAAGTCTTGCCAAAGTGCGATTTACTGAGATTAACTGTGAGTCCTTGTGTACGAAAAGTTCGTAACAGTTGTTCAAGAATCAGATTGTGTTCAGACTAGTTAGCTTCTGCAATAAGAATGTCGTCTACATACGTTGTGATTCTGTCTTTAAGTTCTGTCGGAAGTATACTATTCAAACCGCGAATAATTGCTGCTGAAGAAATAGTTAAACCGAACGGTAATTTACAAAATTGATAACAGTCACCAAAACAGAGAAAAGCCGTGTACTTTCTGCAGTTCGAATGGAGCTGAATTTGCCAAAATCCCGATTTCAAATCTAATGTGGAATAAATAGCAGTACCATAAAATTTCTGTAGAAGTTCTTCTAGTGTCTGTGGGCGATCTGTTTCATTAATAATAATGTCGTTGATGTAAAGGTACGTTTACACTGGGATACATGTATGAGCGACATGTCAATTTGACATGTCAATTTGACATGTCGCGATACATCACCTCATACAAAAATTCACGGAACTTGTATGCAGACCCTCGAGCTCATACATGTCGCGTATACATTTTGTATATCGCTTTTTGGCCATATACGCGACATGTATGAGCGACATTTGAAGAACTCGCGCATGCGCAGTGCTATCATTTCCTGTCATCTTGTTGCCTGCCGCTTATTTTGACGATTAGCGCATGCGTAGTACCAGGGTCTTTGGCGGCTGTTTGAGTTTTGGAGGTGCCGACTATCGTTTCGACGTTAATGTATCTGCATAGAACATCAAAAAGTGCCATATGCAACATTATTCTTCTTGTTTGCGAGGCTATTGTGCAAGTTTTATGCCAAGAAGTGAAGGTAAAAGTTTTATATATATCAGAGTATGTAATACATTCTATAATTTTTTCATGCATCTGGCACGTATATCAATTTTTTGCTATTATTCCGGCGGCCTCGCGTGATAATGTTGACAACGGATGCCGACAATCGTGTGTGAGACGTTGGCATTTGCAATCGCGCGACAATGCAAATGTTTTGTAATGAAATCTTCGTTTCAAGAGGAATCCCCAATGACCAAAAAACGGAGTGTTACTGCCAACTGATCCTCTGGTGGAATCGCTTCCCGAAAGTTTGTGTTGGTTTTGGACACAAGAGGAGCCACAAGTGATAACAAACCGCGGAAATCCTCCATACTCATCCTAACATAATTTCTAAAATATGCGCCATCCTTTAGCGTTAATTCGCGAGAAACTCTCTCTGCCACCATCTACGCTTCCTCCGCCTTTTCTTCCTATCATCTTCCAAAAGAGCAAGTGTACCAGCACATAAAAATGTGAAATCTTCCAAATCGTCGTCGAAAGCTATCGCACAGTGATACATATCAACCAGTGTAAACGCACGCTCATACATGTATGAGGTTGATACTTGTCAACTCATACAAGTCGCGATACATGTCGCAAAGTCGCTTATACATGTGTCTCATACATGTGCCGATACAAATGGCAGTGTAAACGCACCTTAACGCGAATCAAGTACGAGACGAAGTGAACCATCCTTTTTCTTAACAATCTGGAGTGGGTTTATATACGGACTAATTGCCGGTTCAATAATACCTTGCTCAAGCATAGCTTGCAATTCTTTCTTAACTTGTTCTCTGTGAAAATACGGAATGGGATAATGTTTGGCTTTAAATGTGTCGTGCTGTTTAACTTGAAATTCATACATAAAACCGGACACAGTACCAGGGACGGTGTGAAAAACTGTAGCTTGCTGTAAAAGAATTTTGCGCAATTGCGTGCGCTCGTCGTCTGTATTTGCACTGCTCTGTTTAACTTTATCAGAAATCATTTGCATAACGTCATAGTCGGCTTCGTCTGCAGTATTATAGTTGTGTATGTACGTATCTGTGAACAATGTGGAATGACAGTCTATGTTACGTGATGCGGAAATGACCTCTGTACGATTAATTGTTTGTTCTTCTGCAGATAAAGAGTGCTGAAATTCTAATGCCAGTTGTACATTTTCATCCTTTAACATTAAATAGGAATTTTGAAAGTCAATAATTGCGTCGTGTTGTACCAGAAAATTCGTACCTAAAATAACGTGTTGTCAATAAGGGAACAATCCAAAAATTTGAGTGAAATGTATGACCTGCAATACAAAATGATAAATGTGTCTCCAATTTTACATCTACTTCTTTACCAGATACTGCTCCTTCTCCTTTAGTTTTGCCTAATGGTAATGTAGGATAGGTATTCTCTTTGTTACATTCGTTGAAAGTTTCCTCATTTATAACTGACATAGGTGATCCAGAATCGATTACTGCTGAAAATTTGGATGATCCAATCTTTACTTCAATGACAGGGTGTGAAATGGTTTTTTGAATAACTGGTCTTTCCTGCAAAAGAGTGTCTCGGATGTCGTCAAAAGTAATAACATTTTCGTGAGCAAGATTCTGCGTATCTGAAGTATTGCTTACGTTGCTGGAAGATGCAACCTGTACTGTATCTAGTCAAATTCTATCTGACGTGCTATCATTTGGCGAGGATGCTGTGGCATTTCCACTATTTGTGCTGTTCTGTTATTTCTCCCTGACGTATTACATTCGGGATGATACCTACTGTCTGGTTCATTCATGATAATGTGTTGTTGCGGGTGATTTTGGTGCTGATAAGACCGACTGTTATTAAACGTACGCTGAAAATTGTGACCATTATTTTTACGTCTGTCATGATAGTCACTGCTATATGGCGCGTTGCGATAGGAATTGAAATGATGTGTTTTCTGTACGTACTGGTTTCCTTGTTGCGGTGCGTTACTATTTGGTGGAGCTGATGCTATACGTGCAGGCGGCGAAACATTAAAGCTTGGTTGACCTTGCAGACTGCGCTGTTAGTTAGGTATGCTAACCGACTGGTTTTGTTGGTGTTGTGGGGAAAAGCCTCTATTGTTACCAAACGGTGTTTGCTCTTGCTTTTGACAATACTGATGATTACAATTGTCTCTGTTATTAAAATTATGCTGGTAATTCTTCTCGTCTCGAGAGTGTCTAATGAAAACTGTCACTTTCAGGTAAAACTCATCATATCAGGTCTTCCTTATACATCCTTAATCCTAGATAGATCGATAGTTGAAGAGCTGTTTTGATAGATATAGAGGATAGTAGAAGAGAAGGCAGCAGTGCAGAAAACTAAAGATGAAATAACACTACTACGGCTTGGGGCCCTGTGCACGCTACAGCACATATTCATCGAAGTGTAATAAATACCCTGAGGTCACATACACACTGCAAATAAATTTTAGTTTCTGCGTTACAGGCAATGCTGATGAAAATACAAAAGCAAATTGTCGTATCCAGTCCAAAGCGTGTACCTGTGCTCTGTCATATTTAAATACCTTAAATTTCCTAACAGATAGAAAGTGTTTGTAATAAAAATTATCGTCTCTGTATGTCTTAGCAGGTTCAGGATTGCATGAGAATCTGTTTGTCTGTGTCTGTTCGGAATCTAACTCACGTACTCTTTGTAAATTACCTAAATTATGCTGGCTGTGTGAGTCTCACAAATGTTCGCAAAGTGGCGTATGCTCTGATGTATTAAAGCCTGAAACATTTTTCATCTCTGTTACTTCTTGTTGTAAAGTTGACAATTTTCTACGTAATGTATTACTGGACGAACCTATCTCTGACTGTCTGCTGTAAATTTTGGAATTCGGGTGTTTGATTAAACGAAACTGGTGACGTATCGTCTGATTTGGTGTCATTGTTACTTTCGATAACATCAATACGACTGGCCAATTCATCATATTTTTCAGTCAGCATTTTTACCTGATCATCGTTTTTAGTATCGCAAGCATTAATTTGTTCTTGTATTTTACGTGTGGTTTTGTTTAGCTTCTTAATGTCTGCTTTGATGTCATCGGGATCCTGTATTAGTTCTAATTGTTCAAGTCTGTCGGTCACTGTCTGAAAGTCTACTATGTGTGTGTCTGTTTTTGTTTTAAGTTCAGAGATTTCATCATGTAATTCGGTGTTCAACTGTTTGATAGCATTAATTTCGTCTGATGCTTTAGCGATATTGTTGTCTACGTATGTTTTTGCTTTCGTAAACAATTTACGCTTATCTTCCTGTCTCTGTGCAGTAATTGTTTCCATGACTTGTCGCTTTACTTTATTCTGTTCCTGTATAAATTTACGGTAACGCGTTTCACTGTTTTGTAGGTGGTGATTAAACGTTCGTCAGTTTGGCTGTTCTGTTGGTCAAATTCCGTGTCTACTTTCGCATCCAGCGTGCATGAAAGTTCTACTGACATTAATTTAAACTCGTCGTGTAACTGTGTTGCGTTTTCAGAGCATTGTTTAGCGACTGCACTAATTTCCTCTCTAAGTAATTTAGTTGTGGCTGCATGTGTATTCCTTAATTCTTGAGCCACAGTTCTAATTTCTTCACTACTGTTCCTAGCACAAGCCTTAATTTTCTCACGTAATTGTTCTTTAGTATCATGACATTGCACGGCAACGGCTGTAATCTGTTCACTAAGTTGTTTGTTCGATTCATTAATTTGCTGTTTGAGATTTTCATTAAGTTGTTTGTTCGATTCATTGAGTCGTTTGTAATTGTCGACTTGTCATTTTCTGATTCTTGAAAAGGTTCGCCAATTGGATGTGCATTGTTGGTCACCTCCTCGGAATCAAATAAAGCTGACGTATTTTGCCTACATTGTTCATCTTCGTGAGAAAAATTTATCTGTTCACTGTGCAAACTTTGCAAACCGGGTGTGTCAAACTGAGCAGCGTTCATTGTATCGGAACGTGCCACGTCATCAATTGTTACATTTACTCTGGATATAATTGCATTTGTTCACTCATCATTAGCATTAAAATCATTACTAGTGATCGGTATGCACTGATTGTCTGTAAATGGAGGATTATCGCCATTACACTGAGTGTCGCAAGTATTATCGGTCAAATTAATCGAGTCGGCAGTTTCACTCATTGCACATCGCGATGTACTGTTAACAGTTTTTCACGGCATTTTTTCACAAATCAAAATTAAGCACAAATGAAACAAAGAAAAAGCGAAATGAAACAAACAATTACAACAAAGAGCAAAAAATTGCCGATGATCTGTGAAAGAAAGCATAACAAATTAGTAAATGCGTTGTGCCAGATGCAAGCTACATTTAAGTAAATAAGAGCAGACATATGACTACTTCTCAGAGATTCACAAAGAAATACGATCCTGGCCGGTTGTCGCCAAGTGTAACCTCCACACAAAATAAAATAAATATTATTTTGGTTAATGATTTTAATTTTAGTGTAACCTCACAACAAAACTGGTACCCATTTAATGTACCCACAAAATTCTTTTCTCATTTAATGTAAGCTCGAAACAGAAAAATTCCTAAACCTTGTAATAAAAAATAAATTCAGTAACCTGGTAAAATTTGGACAACAGCAGTGCTGCGTCATGGCCCTGTAAGATCATTCTGAATAAAAAGCAAAAATTCTCCCCTCGATAAAGTCGGCAACTATCTGCTCTTACAATAGCTCTTTTCCGGCACAGTTCTGTGCAATGCTGGCCTATACATTTGTTATTTATGAAAGGAAGCAAATGATTTTTTTTCTTTTGCAACAATCGGAATGATCAGGCACTAAAAAAAATATTAAATTCTTTAACTTGAAATGAATGATTGTTATTATTAGGACATTTTTAAAAGATATACATGGGAGTTTACATAATATTACTAGATATGCACGAGGCTGCTTTTTTTTTTATCTTATACAATAATACTCAGGCTCCGGCATCGACACCGAGACCGGCGCACCCAACATGATACACCAGACTAGAGCAGACTCCAGACCAGACACACACTGGCAACAACTTACTGCTACTGCTACACTGTTCGTACAGTCAACACTGCTCTCTGGTCAGCTATTCTCTTATACCTTGCATATCACAGGCAGCGCATGAGCAATACATCGAAATTACATCTGCTCGGACCTCTTACATAAAATTGCATCTGTATTACATCTGCTCGGACCTCTTACACAAAATTACTTCTGTATTACATCTGCTCGGACCTCTTACAGTGTTTGTGTTGATTTTTCACCACATATGTTTAGTGAAAAATAGTTTTATTACAATTTATCTCACTGTATTGTGAGTTTCCGTAACTATGGAAACTACGACAGCGATAAAAACATAATCAGGTGCAGTTACCAAAATGGTAGATGTGTCGTATCTTTCCCAGCCATTATGATGCGGGAAGAGGGTAAGAAGAAATTCAATATTCTACGCATAATATAGAAGCGGGAGTGCAACAAAACAAACAAATCCAAGATCTCCTGTCTTCTATGGTCGATGTAGGCTATATGTTCCCATGTTGTGCTTTTTAATAAACTGTGATTAGAGCACAAAGTAGAAGAAAATAAATTATCGCATACTTGGGACTTCTTTTTCAATGTGAGGGCGAAGTAGCCCTGTCGTTCCAAACGACACCACCGGAGGCGGAGCTTCCAATCGACTTGAGGACGATGAGCCTTCGATTCATTCCGCACGGAATTCGAAATTGTTTGTTTAATTACTGAAGTTTTTAATCTCATGTGTATTGTCGCAGTCACATCACAATGTGTCGAAATGACTAGTTTAGTTTTAGTTTTAGTTATGTCGTGTTCCATAGATCATTTTCCCGATTATTTTATCGATGTGATGTGGAACAGGTCAGATTACAAGATGTATATACACACATGAATAGTGCTAATATTAAATTACTGAAATTTTTAGTTCTACCCTTGCAACTACATTTAGAGGTATAATCTTTTTTTTACCATTTCTGAAACAGAAACTCGTCCATGGAGTAGAAGGAGTTGTCCAAAAGAAATGATTTTAAGCTACATTTAAAACTTGATCTGCTACCTGCCAGACACTTTATGTTGTTGGGCAAATGACCAAAGATTTTTGTTGCTGAATAATGTACTCCTTTTTGAGCAACTGGCAGCTTCAATAATGGATAGGAAAGGTCATTTTTCCCTCTAGTGTTGTACATATGAACATCACTGTTCTTCGCGAATTGAGATGGATTATTTGTAACGAATTTCATTAGCGAATATATGTACTCTCATGGTGCAGTTAAAATACCTAACTCCTTGAAAAGGTGCATACATAACGTCCTTGGGTGAACACCGCTAATTATTCTCACTGCTCTCTTTTGTGCAATCAATTCTTTATGTCTAAGTGGTGAGTTACCCCTGAAAACTATTCCATCAGACATTATTGAGTGGAAATATGCAAAGTACATTAGGAGGCTGATCTGTTTATTACGAAGACTAGCAATTATATGAAGAGCGAAAGAAGCTGAACTTGGTTGTTTGAGAAGCTCAGTAATATGCTTCTTCCAGTTCAAGTTGTCATCAATGTGAACACCCCAAAATTTGGAGAAATCTACCCTGTTCACTGAGCCCTGTTCATATGCTACATCAATTGTTGGTATGACTCTATTTGGTGTACAGAACTGGATATAGTGAGTTTTTCCAAAATCAAGGGAGAGCTCATTTTCTGAGAACCACTTAATAATTCTTTGAAAGACATCCTTAACAGTATCTACAGCTGCTTTTTCTGGAATGGGATTTATTATAACACTCGTGTCATCTGTAAAAAGTACTAGTTCCACTTGCTGAACGTTAAGTGGGAGGTTATTCACATGAATAAGGAACAGCAGAGGAACTAAAATTGAACCCTTTGTGATAAATCCCCCTTTCACAAGAAGTTACCACCCTCCCAACATTATTTGTGCTATTCAGCACTACTTTTTGCTTTCTGTTCATTGAGTATGATTCAAACCAGCTGTGCGTATAGCCTTCAGTTCCATAGAACCTGAGTTTTTCTAAGAGTGTGACATGATCCACACAGTCAAATGCCTTGGAGGGATCACAAATAATACCAACTGCGATAATTTGTTATTTAGGGCTTGTACTATATGATGGGTAAATGTGTAGAAAGTATTCTCAGTCAAGTAACCCTTCTGGAATCCGAATTGTGACATGCTGAGTAAATTATTTTGACTTAAATGTGAGACTACTCCTGAGTACATAACTTTTTCGAACATTATAGATAATGAAGTCAGCAATGAGATTGATCTATAATTATTTAAGTCACTCTTGTCGCCTTTCTTAAGAAGAGGTTTGACAATTGCATATTTCAATTAGTCTGGAAAAATTCCCTGTGCCAGCAAAGCGTTACATATATCGCTAAGGACTCCACTTATTAAATTAGAACATCACTTCAAAATTCTGTAAGAGACTCCATCAACATCACATTAGCTCTTGTTTCTCAGTATATTTATAATTCCCTTAATTTCAGTGGGGGATGCTGGTGCTATTTATAAAGGCCTAAAGTCCTTGGGAATGACATTTTTAACAAATTTTTTTGCTTCTTCAACTGAGCGCTTTAACCCTATATTTGCTGCTACATTCAGAAAGTGATTGTTAAAGTACTTGCAACTTGTGAATTATCACTCACAACATCATCATTTAGCTTTATTGGTATGGTATGCTGTGCACTGTCAGGCTGCCCCATCTCCCGTTTGTCAATATTCCATATAGTTTTAATCTTATTATCTGCATTATTAATTTCTGTCAGAACTAGGCCGCTTCTGCAGTTTTTAGGGCCTACAGTTTATGGTAATGTAGAACTTCAGAAGCCTGGAGGTGCATAAGCATTTAGCAGTGTACTGCACTGGAGTGGAGAATCAAACAGCTGATAAGCTGATATAAGCTAGTTAGCTTAATAAATCTATTATTAGAGGATGATCTATGCAATACCAATATATATATATGTAGTTTTGTTAGTGTATGAAATTTTGAGATTGGGCACATTGTTTTATAGTGCATAGCTTCAATAGTATTGACATAGGAAATTTTGTTGCAAAAAATGTTTTAGATGAAGAAATTACTAGTAAGAGCAAACCGTGTTGCAGGAATTCATGATTACTGATTATGAAGACTACTTTAATGCTATAGAACAGTGTGAGATTAGAATAAAAATTCCTATGCTGTTGGATCGCCATGGCTGTTTTTGCTCATAAGTAAAAAGCAAAGAAAATTGCCACTGCTAATGGTAATTAGTTAAAAAAGTAAAGCAAACTGTCAAAGAACATTTTTTATAGTGAGAACCATAACAAAGTAAGTGAAAGTATGTTTCTTTGATATAATCTGTATGTATATAAATGTCTCAGAAATGAAATCTTAAACTACACATACAGCAAGTGAGACATTCTACATCAGATTGTTCAAATAAATATCTTTTAATTTCACCAGTTTTGATTTTGATGACATTTGGTATAAATTACACACATGAGAAACCTAATATTTGGTATGAGAGTAGAACGTTGTGGCAACATCGTTCTTTCCTTAATTTTCTGGTTTAGCAAGGTTAAAAGTCATTTTGAAAATTCTGATTATCATCCCTGTAACTTGGACAATTTGGCGTTATAAGTTTTTGATAATGATGCATATTACAGTGCATAATTTCCAATTAAATTTTTCCATTTTTCAAATGAGAACTGTCTTAGCATAAACAAATACTCAACCAAAACACGGGGACGGTACACAGAAGACTATTGCCCTTAAGCTTTTGCTGTATTATGGACACACAACACCGTGATTCCAATACAACATTAATTTATTTCTCTCCAAGGAACGTACATCATGTAATATAAAACATTAATTCAAGGATAATCAACATTTCTAGAGAGTCTATAATTACAAATATCAACCTGCAACACGTTGTCTGCCACCAGAATGTGCAACGAGCAGCAGACCCAAGGCCAGCTGAACGCACCCGATTGGCACTAAAGCCGAGTCACACGAAGACGTTGGGTTGCGCCACTCATCGCGTGGAATGAGTTCCGCTCAAATGGTTTCCTATTTGACTGTCGACACGGTGAAACCAATATATTTATTTATTTATTTTTATTTATTGATTTATTTAACCTGGTAAGATTAGGGCCATCAGGCCCTCTCTTACATCTAACCAGGCATTCTACTTATTTTACATTCACATGTTTTAGTAGGCACGTTAAACTACATCTAGTACAAAAAGTGAAATAAACAATTAGAAAGGTACACCTGGAAAAATACATACATATAGAGTTTATATTCGTGGATCATAAGTACTGTTATAATTAGACATTATTGAAGAGACAGATTTTAGATAGGAGTGCTGGCAGCAGGGAGTATGAGGGAGACTCATGGTGAAGAGAGGAGAAGAATAGAGAGACATGATGAAACATAATTAAGGAAATATAAAGGAAAAGAAGATTGTGTGGCTAATAGAGATAGATGAAGAGGAAGGCATCTCAGGAGCAAGATAGGAGACGCTAGCTTTGCCATTTGACAGATGAGAGGATTGGCCTTGTACATTAATTTTGTGGAGAACTTTATGAGTATGATAGTATGAAATGCTTCAACTTCTTTTTAAAAACAGCAGGAGATTGAATTTTGCGCAATATACACATCAGTTTCGTCGTTTTGTGGGTTCCTGAGTCGTATCTGAAATGAAAGATTTGGCAGCTGCACGTCGCACCAGTTGTGATGGAGTTAAAGCTTGTTGAGTGGAATCGCTGCATCAGAAAAAAATTAGAAACGCGTTTCGATTCGTGACTGGATGAAGAAAAGACGTCAGCTCAGTTGCTCAGCATTCTTACTGAAATAATTTGTAATGGAAGACCCAAGAAGTTGTTTTAATTATCTTAGAATGTGACCAGAACCGTTTACATTTCTTCTAAATAGGGTTAAGTTTGCGATAAGGAATAAAGATATTGTATTGCATGAAGCACTTCGCCAGAACTGAAATTACATATCACATTGCGTGCATTGTGATCGAGAAAACTTGGAATGCTATAAGATGCTGATTTAGTTGGTGATGACACTTTTTCATTAACACCAATAATAATTAACATTAACACTAATAATTATTAACATTAACTGCAGTAATTATTCGAACAGGCTGCATTAACAAGAGAATGGTTTGCAAACTTCTCTCTTGAAGATGGATTAGTACAGTGGCAATATTTCAAAATTCAAACATATGCGAATGGAGAGCACTGCTGCGACGTTTTAAATAGATGAATATTGAATAAAGAATGCAGCTTCTTGATTTGTATAGCATTCCCTGCTGTCAACAATATTCCTAAAAAAAAAAGTGTTGGCCAACTCGAGCAATGGGATTTTAGTCTAGTAGACAAGAGCATTTCCACAGCTAGAATTACATTTGCTTGTATTTTTCTTAATTCAGTTGTATATGTGCTACTAATTCAATAAATTTTGCCCTGCAGCTCAGATACTGTCAAACTTTCTGTGTTCTGATCGTATGTGAAGGTCTCAGGAGCAGCAATATATTGCTTACTTTTGTAATCAGCATCACTTAAATCCAACAAACACCTAATGCAAAGTATAGATATCCAAAAAGCGAACATTATTCTCCATTCTTCACTGCAAATTTCAGTTTGACTACACCCTACGAACACACATAACCTCAAACTCATGCAACTAGTGCCGCCAAAGTTGGAACATGCCCAAAGTGTTTAGTTTCACCGACGAGTTGCGCAAACGCGAGGCGCGCATGCACAGTGGCCAGTAGCGCAGTTGTCTGCAACCTAGTGTCGTCGTGTAAACTAGGCTTAATAACATTTGGTGTCCCTAGACACAAGTGACAAGGACGACCTCTGCAGATTGGATATAGGAGAGCCCCGCAGTAGCCAGTCAGGTTCAGTTCAGTTAGTCATGGGCTGGAGAACAGATTACATCTCATTGTGTCTCTCACTGGGTGCTTTTTGGTGATGTATATTACTGGGAACGATTGATAATAGTGACAGATTGTACTTCACAATTTATTTAAGTGGAGATGCGTTTACAGTTCACTGGTGTAGATAAACTATTTACCCTTATGAAGACCCCTGACTGTGACAGTTCATTGCTCCGCTAATCCTGGTCACCTGTCATGCTACAGTGATATCCCAGGAAGGGATACAACAGATATATTCATAAGGTTCTGAGTGTACCATGTCCTTTAACTGGCTTTCATGTTTATTTCTCTCTGATTTTAAACTATTCCCTGAACCAGCATGTTGTTTTCTTCTTCTTTAAACACAGTGTCAAAGTGAGTGTTAGAACTGCTTTATCTGCATTTCTTGTGATTCCCACTAGTCAAAATGCGGCATATACAAAGAAGGTCTGCTTAAAAAATAAGGTTAAATTGGCAAACTTTGTTGGCACTCGTATGGGCTGGTTTGAAACATCCGTGACTAGATAAGAGCGAATTTGACAAAGAAGTTTACTCTGTTACGGAGCCTTAACAAGTTGTAAAAAGTTTCACTGTACATTTGAAGAAAGTTGTGTATCATTGGGTTCTGAGAGTAATATTTCCTTTAGCATATTTT
Source organism: Schistocerca americana (assembly GCF_021461395.2). Taxonomy (NCBI): domain Eukaryota; kingdom Metazoa; phylum Arthropoda; class Insecta; order Orthoptera; family Acrididae; genus Schistocerca; species Schistocerca americana. The sequence continues at coordinate 949,702,954 of NC_060121.1, forward strand.
AATGGGAAAATTTCTCAGTTTAAGCCATTTTCTGGACCAAGGTCTGATTTTTATTTTTCTTCTTCTTCTTCTTCTTCCTATTTAAACACAGTGACAAAGTCAATAACAGAAATGCTTTGTCTGCATTTGTGGCCATTTCCACTACTGTCAAAATATTCAAGATCAATAGGGTCTGCTTCAGAGTGAGTTGTAAATGACAAACTTTGCTTGTACGTTGAAGGGCTTGTTTGGTAAGTCTATAGCTAGATAAGGGAGAATTTGACAAACACGTTTTTTCGTTTATGATGGTCTTTAACGTCACCGTCAGCAGCTCATGTCGAGAAATTGCTCTCATCGTTCAAGTATTTTTCCATATTGTACGAAGAGTCATGAGCATCAAAAGATATGTATATGGCCACGTTCCATACCATTTTCATCCGTTGTTCCGTTTCTTGCTTTTTTTTCCTGCCACACAAGTTGTGTGAATGGAGGCCAAACTATAAATTCTTCAATTACGAATTTCTGAATAAGTGAAATAGACTATGATGTTACGAAAACCTAGTCGCTTGCCGCTGAAGTTTCTTTTCGATACCGACAGTTGCTGGGCGAGCAGTAAACTGGACAAAAGTCGTGCGAACACACCACATCTGCAAGTTATCGCTAGGGGCAGCTCGGTCCGAATCAAGAATCACCAACAGATGAAGTGGTCATGTGACGTCCCGCCTTTCGACTGAAAGACGGGTATCGATCACATTACTCCCCTCGATCACTGTGTGGTGAGACCTTTGTCTTGACCGCCAAATTTACGTAAGCGTTGTTAAGGATTAGAAAGCAGCTAAGTATTTGTGACAAGCTACATTACAAATATGGTTGCTGCTCTTATCATTTGGAGCAGTTTAAACTGTGCTCTTAGGTTCCTGTCTATCCACATGTACAGAAATACAATTAATTTGGCGATAGAGGGAGGTATGACGATCGTATAATGATCAGCAGCATTGTAGGTCAATCAGTAGATTGGTAAGGTTTTTTTCTTTTAAAGAAACACAATGCTTCTCATGATTATAGGTATTGCTTTCAGTCATCTGCAACATTAACTAGAAACAATTGGTTTTGAAAGTTCTCTTCCTATTAATTATAATTATCTCTTCTCTCTCTTAGTACGACAATGCCATTGAAGATGCGGCGGTCGTCTTCTTGAAGATTATCCCCGTACACCCGAAGATTTGCTGCAATGTTTCATGATGCCCATAGAGGGGAACATGTGTACTTCAAGCTCTTATAAATAACATACTTTTCTCCAACGAGCTATCCACTTTCTCTTTCTTAGACACATACAGAACGAATTTATGTCTGTACAACACGGCAGACGAGAACAGAAGAGGTATGTTACAAGCATTTGAACAAGAGAGGTGTTGTTAAAAAATCTGAAGGTATATCGTTTTTAATTTTTTCGCCGACTTCTCAGATTACTTTAATGAGGCGTAATATGAATTAATATGTCTTCGGCGCATTTAACTGGCGCCTGTATGAGATCCCTAGAATTAATACATTTCGTTTGCTAACACAGATAAAATTTATAGGTACCTACACAACTGCCACCCTACTGTATACTGATGTGTTCCACTATCACTGGACAACAGTATACAGCAGCGGGGCAATCCAACTTCTTCAATTTTCTATCATTAAACATTTTAAATTATGATTTTTGTCTTGTATGGACCCGAAACACCTTTACTAGTCGTCAAATTTTCAATTTGTTATTTGCTCTGAACGTATCAGCGTTATAATATGTACATTTATGTTTACAAATGATTTACAATAAGCGCATTTGTAGGTCAACGTTTTTGCTCCTCTTGTTGGAGTATAATCGTTGCCTGCTACTGGCATGGATAAATACGCTGTCCACGCAACAGGGCAACAAACATGCGTTCTCCGTTTATAGAAAACAGACTACGACTGATGCCGTGATACCGGATGATTCATGCCATCCGCAGGCTTATAAAGAAGCTGCTTTCCGTAGTCTCGTGCATAGGGCAGTCAATATACCTATGAGCGAAAAAGATAGGGAGACTGAAATTAATACCATTAAGAGAATAGCGATGAATAACGGTTACAGAATAGATATGGTTAAAAAACTGTTACGGAAAAGTAATAAGCGCAAAAAGAAAAAACCTGATGGAGAGAAAGAGAAAATTATCACAATGCCATACTACGGAACAGTCTCATAAAAGATAGCAAATATTTTTAAGCCATACGATGTTAAAATAGCTTTCAGACTAATAACCAAGTGAGAAAGGAACAAAGCAATATTCTAAATGCACAAGATAATTTTAAAGAAATGAGATTTTTTCGCGGGTTTTTGAATTATTTTAGGGTAGGTATGCGACTTTAAACTGGTAGCATGTCACTGACGGAGTTGCGAGAGGCTAACGATGGCAGACCAATGCAATAAGGAAATAAGGCACCCAATAGCATAGCGTTACTGTCAAGCACACGGCTGTAACCACATCACAAACACCTAGGCACGTCAGTCCGCAATAGCTCCCGAGGCGGCACAGTGCGACAGCATACTTGGTAGCTATGGGACGGCCATCGACTTGTGTCAACAACTTCAATGTACGACGAGGACCCACAGTCCAATATACTTTTGATTCTGTTTTACTCTATGGACTTCCCAACTATTTGTGATGGTATTTTGTCTTTTTAGTCCGTTTAATTTCATGATATAGACTTTACAACCTGATGATGAGAGCATTGTGTCTTGAAACGTGTTGTTAAAATATATGTATAAGAATCGCGGTTGAATGCCATCAGTGATAACCAGTATAATGACAACTGCTTCCTCAACTCCATAATAGATTATAATACAATGCTTATTCTTTTTCATATAACCAGTCCTGTAGACTAGTAGACACCTAGTAGACTTGGAGGAGGCATAGCTAAGTGTAGCTGTGTTGATTTATCACAATTTACATACCATGAAGTTTTCTTCTCTTCAACATCTGAATGACGGACACTCACATCAGATAGGATGTATGACTGGAGGTTTATGCACATCGCATGAAACTTAGGTTCACATGTTGTCCTGTTAATATCGAAAGATGAAACTTAAAAATACCAACTGCTCGTAATGGACATCTAAAATAAAAGGTATCGACATTGAGCAGAATGTTGTAAAATGCATAAAGTAATGCTGTAAATATCCATGGGACAAAGAGGCTATTAAAGAGTGTACATAGTAGTAATGGGTTTGAGTGGTGATCATATAACAAGAAATGTAATTGACACCTAAAAGTTTGTATATATACTGAATAAGTAGCGAGTAAACCCAGTGGGGTCTAGTGAAGCAGGGGATACAACCCGTCGGCTTTGAACAATGACATTATTCCTTAGTCATAGATAGTAATGTCTTCACTTTGAGGCATAGATAATAAAGCGGTTCTGTGTTCTAATAAGCACTATCATTAAAATAATTGAATGTTAATCTAAAAGCGATCGCTTGATATTCGCTACATCATTAAATGTGTGATTTAATTAACTTAATTGTTTGTTTTTTATTCAGACGGTACTTAATATTTTTCGTAATGATATTGAGGTAATGTGGATTATTAATTTTTTATTATAGGACAATTTGTAGTGTCTTATTTTCGTTTATAGGAATGGATTTGTCTATCCCAATGAATCTGGACGATTTAAGGGAAGCTATGGGCCAAGATATGTTGACCACAATTTGCTTCCTGCAAATGTGTCGTCTCATTGCGGAATACGTTCAATGTCGTGAGTGCGGCGAACATATGCGCCTTACGAGTGTATCGAGTCGCCGTACTCACGACTTATTCGTATAGCGCTGCAGCAAAGATCGGTTGTGGCGGTCCATTAGACGAGGGACGTGGTTCGAGAAATCTAAGCTCGCCCTCAGAGACATAATGAAAATCACATATTGTTGGTGTTTAAGATATCCTGTATGGCTGTGTGTGCGTGAGTGTCGTGTCAGTAACCACACCGTAGTAGACTGGTACTCGTTTTGTAGGGAGGTTTGTGGGGAATATATGAAATATAGGGGGCCGTTGGGGGGGGCGGGCGTTATGATCGAAATTGATGAATCTCATTTTGGGAAAAGGAAATACAATAGGGGGAACCTCCGGTTGGATTATGGGTGTGGGGGGCAGTAGTTTCAGGTCAGCATTGTAATGATGTAGTCTTTAGAGTAGTACCAAATAGAAGTAAGGAAGTTTTGGTTAGGTTAATTGAAGATCAGGTGGCAGAGGGATCTATTGTTATTTCAGATGGGTTTTCTTCTTATAGGGATTTCGGGGATAGGGGTTACCAACATTTTGTAGTAAACCATAACATTGAATTTAGATCTCTATCGACAGGCGCCTGCACTAACAGCATAGAGGGGTACTGGTCAGCCGTAAAATCACTCATAGGGAAAGGGAAACGCCAGATTTCAACTCTTCAAAGCCACCTAGATGAGTATTCTTGGAGACAAAGCATTCCACAGACATATTGCCCGTTTAAATGTTTCATTAAACATGTGGGCAAAATGTACCATCCCAAACATCTCAGTTAATTTCAGGAGGGGTTGGGGGGGGGGGGGGGGGGGGAAAGGGAGGTTGGTGAATGTGTGTGTGTGTGTGTGTGTGTGTGTGTATGGGAGAGAGAGAGATTTCGTAATGTGTTTGTTGTGAATGTGGGTATGTGATTTTCATTACTGTCTGTTTAGGCGAGCTTCCGTTATTCGTCGATATTTCCGTGTGGTAAGTTCTCTTTTCCATTTCCTTCTTTATCTATATTTCACTATTTTGCCATATTTCACTTTCTTATTCCACCAATATTTGTATTTCCGTGTTGCGAAGTACGTAACAGAAATTTGGGAGCTGGCGATCTTTTTTCGTTTTCCAGCTCTAGTATCAGCATGACATTTTCGAATGTGTACTTCCGAAACCCCCATCACAACAACATCCTTCACTTCGCCTTTACACTGACGACACAACTATAATTTGTGTCCCGTACTTCACTTCGCCTTTACACTGACACTATGTATGTCAATTCGCGAGCAAGATAAAAATGTTGCGTATAGCTATATAGCACAAGTAACGAATGGGATACTATTAGCGTCCAATGCACAGTAGCTGGTAAGTGTTTTTTGGCTTTTTAAAAAAAAACTCACGAGATAGAGTAAACAGATCCTACTTTATTAAGCAATCAGTAAAAAAACTAAACTGAAACATAACAGCAAAAGCGAAAATGGTAAACTGCAAATAGAATAGATTACGAAGTCTTCGTAATCTAGCTTAGGGTTTACTGAAGCGGAGGATACATCGTTCAGGCGAAGAACAGGACAGTAATGCTAGTGAAAACGAAGAAATCACCTTACGACAAACTCGTATTCCGGACTGTACTTAAGCAACACACTTCGAATCAGCTTTTAATTTGTATCGGGTGTTTCATTTGCGGTTTAGCGAAGCAGGGGATACATAGTTCAAGTGAACAACAGGACAGCAATGCCACTTGAAACTAAGAAATCGAGTACGCTGAACTTGTATCCTGTACTGCACTTAAGCAATACAGTTCGAAAGACTTTCGAGATACAACTGACGGGTCAACAGAAGCGTCCGATCTTACCCGTCGGCTTTGACCCGTGACGTAAGCGTGTTGTGGTGTGTGACGTCATTACGGCGCGGAGTTTGATTTGCGATTGTGGCGTGTTTGTAGATGTCTTGTTTTTGTTTGTCGTGCTCTCTGGTGGTGTGTTCATGGTTTTCGTTTGTTTCGTTTGTTTCGTGTGGTGGGGTCAGTTTTCTGTTGCTCAGGTGTTGGATTTGAAGCGGAATTTCTATTAGTGAGTTAATGGTTAATTTAATGCTCATTGCTGTACGTCGGGTGAGTTTGTTATTGAGTGTATTTGGTTGTGGTTTTTTGTTCAGGAATGGATATGAAAGACCGCCTTAACAGTGTTCGGTTGAGGGCGATGATGGGGGAGACAGCTTTAGAGCTGATTAAATTTCTTCAGCTATTTGGCTTAATTGCCGAGGTCGTGAAGTGCGGTGTGTGCGGTGAACCTATGAAATTGGTTAAAGTTCCGGACTCTCGGACCAGGGACGGATACATGTGGTGTTGCCGGAAAGATGGCGTATGGCGTTCTGTAAGGCGTGGTACCTGGTTCGAGAAGTCTAGATTGGCCATGCGTGAGATTGTGCTTATTACGTATTATTTTTGTTATAGTTGCGGGCAGAGTTTTTGCGCGTTTGAGACTGGTGTGAGTGAGAGGACTGTTTTAGACTGGTATTCCTTTTGTCGTGAGGTGTGTTCCGAATTTATTAAGTACAGGGGTAAGTTGGGTGGGCATGGGGTGCTTGTGGAGGTGGATGAGTCGCAGTTTGGTAAAAGGAAGTATGGGAGGGGGAAGTCTGTGGCTGGTCTTTGGGTGTGGGGGGCTGTTGTTCAGGGGGGTGGGGGTACTGAATGTGTTTTTAGGGTTGTGGAGGGGAGGTCGAAGCCTGAATTAGTGGGGTTAATTGAGGAGTATGTAGAGCCGGGGTCCACAGTAGTTTCAGATGCGTTTTCTTCATATAGGGGGTTGGGTGAGAGGGCATTTAATCATTTAGTAGTGAACCACAGTCTAGAGTTTAAGAATTATGATACTGGGGCTTGCACTAACACAATTGAGGGGATGTGGGGAGCGGTTAAGTCAGTTCTTGGGAGGGGGAAGAGGCGCTCTTCCAACCTTCAGTCTCATTTAGATGAGTACTGTTGGCGGAAGAGTGTCCCAGAGGGCTATTGCATTCTTCGGGTTTTTTTAAGGGCTGTGGGTAAAATGTATAGACCGAAAGTGGTTAGTTAGGGTGGGCTGGGTAGGTGGGTGGGTGGTTTATTTTGTTGTATAGTGTTTGTGTGTTGTATTTTGGAGTTGTGGGGGAGGGGGTTGACGTTTGGGTGGGTTGGGTTTTTATTTTAGTTCAGTATTTTTTCGTTGGTGTGTGTGTGTGTGTTTTTGTATGTGTGTGTGTGTGTGTGTGTGTGTGTGCGTGCGTGCGTGTGTGCATTTGTGTGTGATTGTGGTGGCCAATCTAGTTTGTGGAGCTGGAACTTTTTTGAGGTAAGTTCCGTTTTTTTTTTTGGTTATTTATGTATGTTTTGTGTATTGGGTATAGGTTGGAAACATCCGATCTCACGCGTCGGCTTTGACCCGTGACGTAAGGGACCTACACATTGATCTGTAGCGTAGCCCTGAATACGAGGTTAGGTTGGGAGTTTTTTTTTGGAATGCGGCCGCGGCAGCGGCCGCCTATGATTCGAAAATATTGATTTGACACTAATGAACATGTATACGTAATATGAAGCAATTTGATGAACATATTGATCTGTAGCGTAGCCCACTTGAGGTTAGGTTGGGAGTTTTTTTTTTGGAATGCGGCCGCGGCAGCGGCCCCCTATGATTCGAAAATATTGATTTGACACTAATGAACATGTATACGTAATATGAAGCAATTTGATGAACATATTGATCTGTAGCGTAGCCCACTTGAGGTTAGGTTGGGAGTTTTTTTTTGGAATGCGGCCGCGGCAGCGGCCGCCTATGATTCGAAAATATTGATTTGACACTAATGAAGCCTGTGGGGGGATGGGGGGGCACTGCAGACTCCCCCCACCGCATAACGACACATGATGATCAAATTTTGAAAAAAAATGAAAAATTTTTTCCGTACCTGCTAAACTGCATAAGTGCCGATGTATGTAGGTGTAAGGGAAGCTTTCGTTTCTTAGTTTTCTATTGGGGGATGTGATCGGTAGGTTCTGTTGAGCTATATAGGTTAAGGGAAGTGTCCGATTATGGATAGGAATGTGTTTTTTGGTATTTGGTCAGTTTTGTGATGTTGATTTATTTCGTTGTTTTGCGTGGTTTTGAATGGCGGTCGGTGGCTACATTTCTGTATATTTAGTTTCTCCGCACCCAAAAACCCCTAATTTCCCACGCTTGTCCCGTTACAGTCATTAGGCTTTTTGTGAAACTTGTGTATTTCAGTGTTTACAATACGTATGCGATGTTTTTATATCCGCCATATTGGAATTGTTTATAGTCGTTTCCGCGGTATTTGTGACGTCATGGGTCAAAGCCGACGGGTAAGATTGGACGCTTCTGTATTTCCCAACTGACATACATGTAACATGATGTATTCTTTGTTAGTAATTTCATTCATTTCTTTCCATTGTATTTTGCGCAGAAATACTAAGATACAAACACGCGTTATCGTTAACGTGAAAATACTACTGGCCCTTACATATGTGAAATAAAGTTTATCTCTCTCGCATTCCTTTGTTTCTCAACATTCTCCTCAGCTCTTTCATCTTTGTAATACATGCTCTCTGGCGACTTGTGACGTCATTGTTCAAAGCCGACGGGTTGTATCCCCTGCTACACTAGACCCAATTCATTTGTATGTATTCCATTGTAAGACTAGATCTATGTTGAAAGGTCACATCTCAAAAAAGGACTTTGGAGTTATACGAATGTTCAACAAATGCAGAAAACTAGTGTACCTGTGTGTCAAAGTGCAAAACAAGTGCGAGTACTTACCAAACAGAGATCATTTTGACCCTCAGTAGAGTCGTGCGACGACAGACATTTTATAAAAGAGACGGTTCAGAATACAGTAGAAAACACTGTAAACTTTCCTTGACCTCAATCAAGTGCCGACATGGTGCTGAATGCATGAGTTGGGTTCAGTCACTAATATATGTGAATTACGTCAGGGAACCACTGAACTAGGCCATAAATGATGAGCCTACACGTCACAGCATTGACAATCCAAGAATGCACACTCCGTGGCACACCACTTTGAAGCAACGTCGTGAACACTTTCCTAGCAAACTTTGTGATAAAAAGTGAAATGGTATCACAAACTCAAACAGCCTATCCGTAGTAATGATACCAATGAAATCACAAAGAGCGTGGACAGCGTATTTATCCATGCCAGTAGCAGGCAACGATTATACTCCAACAAGAGGAGCAAAAACGTTGACTTCCAAATGCGCTTATTGTAAATCATTTGTAAACATAAATGTACATATTATAACGCTGATACGTTCTGAGCAAATAACAAATTGAAAATTTGACGACGAGTAAAGGTGTTTCGGGTCCATACAGGGCAAAAATCATAATTTAAAATGTTTAAAGATAGAGAATTGAAGAAGTTGGATTGCCCCGCTGCTGTATACTGTTGTCCTGTGATAGTGGAACACGTCAGTATACAGTAGGGTGGCAGTTGTGTAGGTACCTATAAATTTTATCTGTGTTAACAAACGAAATGTATTAATTCTAGGGATCTCATACAGGCGCCAGTTAAATGCGCCGAAGACATATTAATTCATATTAGCCTCATTAATGTAATCTGAGAAGTCGGTGAAAAAATTAAAAACGATATACCTTCAGATTTTTTAACAACACCTCTCTCGTTCTAATGCTTGTAACATACCTCTTCTGTTCTCGTCTGCCATGTTGTACAGACATAAATTCGTTCTGTATGTGTCTAAGAAAGAGAAAGTGGATAGCTCGTTGGAGAAAAGTATTTTATTTATAAGAGCTTGAAGTACACATGTTCCCCTCTATGGGCATCATGAACCATTGCAGCAAATCTTCGGGTGTACGGGGATAATCTTCAAGAAGACGACCGCCGCATCTTCAATGGCATTGTCGTACTAAGAGAGAGAAGAGATAATTATAATTAATAGGAAGAGAACTTTCAAAACCAATTGTTTCTAGTTAATGTTGCAGATGACTGAAAGCAATACCTATAATCATGTCAAGCATTGTGTTTCTTTAAAAGAAAAAAACCTTACCAATCTACTGATTGATCTACAATGCTGCTGATCATTATACGATCGTCATACCTCCCTCTGTCGCCGAATTAATTGTATTTCTGTACACGTGGATACACAGGAACCTAAGAGCACAGTTTAAACTGCGGCAAATGATAAGAGCAGCAACCATATTTGTAATGTAGCTTGTCACAAATACTTAGCTGCTTTCTAATCCTTAACAACGCTTTCGTAAATTTGGCGGTCAAGACAAAGGTCTCACCACGCAGTGATCGAGGGGAGTCATGTGATCGATACCCGTCTTTCAGTCGAAAGGCGGGACGTCACATGACCACTTCATCTGTTGGTGATTCTTGATTCGGACCGAGCTGCCCCTAGCGATAAGTTGCAGATGTGGTGTGTTCACACGACTTTTGTCCAGTTTACTGCTCGCCCAGCAACTGTCGGTATCGAAAAGAAACTTCAGCGGCAAGCGACTAGGTTTTCGTAACATCATAGTCTATTTCATTTATTCAGAAATTCGTAATTGAAGAATTTATAGTTTGGCCTCCATTCACACAACTTGTGTGGCAGGAAAAAAAAGCAAGAAACGGAACAACGGATGAAAATGGTATGGAACGTGGCCATATACATATCTTTTGATGCTCATGACTCTTCGTACAATATGGAAAAATACTTGAACGATGAGAGCAATTTCTCGACATGAGCTGTTGACGGTGACGTTAAAGACCATCATAAACGAAAAAACGTGTTTGTCAAATTCTCCCTTATCTAGCTATAGACTTACCAAACAAGCCCTTCAACGTACAAGCAAAGTTTGTCATTTACAACTCACTCTGAAGCAGACCCTATTGATCTTGAATATTTTGACAGTAGTGGAAATGGCCACAAATGCAGACAAAGCATTTCTGTCATTGACTTTGTCACTGTGTTTAAATAGGAAGAAGAAGAAGAAGAAGAAAAAGAAAATCAGACCTTGGTCCAGAAAATGGCTTAAACTGAGAAATTTTCCCATTACAATATGCTAAAGGAAATATTACTCTCAGAACCCAATGATACACAACTTTCTTCAAATGTACAGTGAAACTTTTTACAACTTGTTAAGGCTCCGTAACAGAGTAAACTTCTTTGTCAAATTCGCTCTTATCTAGTCACGGATGTTTCAAACCAGCCCATACGAGTGCCAACAAAGTTTGCCAATTTAACCTTATTTTTAAAGCAGACCTTCTTTGTATATGCCGCATTTTGACTAGTGGGAATCACAAGAAATGCAGATAAAGCAGTTCTAACACTCACTTTGGCACTGTGTTTAAAGAAGAAGAAAACAACATGCTGGTTCAGGGAATAGTTTAAAATCAGAGAGAAATAAACATGAAAGCCAGTTAAAGGACATGGTACACTCAGAACCTTATGAATATATCTGTTGTATCCCTTCCTGGGATATCACTGTAGCAAGACAGGTGACCAGGATTAGCGGAGCAATGAACTGTCACAGTCAGGGGTCTTCATAAGGGTAAATAGTTTATCTACACCAGTGAACTGTAAACGCATCTCCACTTAAATAAGTTGTGAAGTACAATCTGTCACTATTATCAATCGTTCCCAGTAATATACATCACCAAAAAGCACCCAGTGAGAGACACAATGAGATGTAATCTGTTCTCCAGCCCATGACTAACTGAACTGAACCTGACTGGCTACTGCGGGGCTCTCCTATATCCAATCTGCAGAGGTCGTCCTTGTCACTTGTGTCTAGGGACACCAAATGTTATTAAGCCTAGTTTACACGACGACACTAGGTTGCAGACAACTGCGCTACTGGCCACTGTGCATGCGCGCCTCGCGTTTGCGCAACTCGTCGGTGAAACTAAACACTTTGGGCGTGTTCCAACTTTGGCGGCACTAGTTGCGTGAGTTTGAGGTTATGTGTGTTCGTAGGGTGTAGTCAAACTGAAATATGCAGTGAAGAATGGAGAATAATGTTCGCTTTTTGGATATCTATGCTTTGCATTAGGTGTTTGTTGGATTTAAGTGATGCTGATTACAAAAGTAAGCAATATATTGCTGCTCCTGAGACCTTCACATACGATCAGAACACAGAAAGTTTGACAGTATCTGAGCTGCAGGGCAAAATTTATTGAATTAGTAGCACATATACAACTGAACCCCCCATGAACCATGGACCTTGCCATTGGTGGGGAGGCTTGCGTGCCTCAGCGATACAGATGGCCGTACCGTAGGTGCAACCACAACGGAGGGGTATCTGTTGAGAGGCCAGACAAACATGTGGTTCCTGAAGAGGGGCAGCAGCCTTTTCAGTAGTTGCAGGGGCAACAGTCTGGATGATTGACTGATCTGGCCTTGTAACATTAAACAAAACGGCCTTGCTGTGCTGGTACTGCGAACGGCTGAAAGCAAGGGGAAACTACAGCCGTAATTTTTTCTGAGGACATGCAGCTTTACTGTATGATTAAATGATGATGGCGTCCTCTTGGGTAAAATATTCCGGAGGTAAAATAGTCCCCCATTCGGATCTCCGGGCGGGGACTACTCAAGAGGACGTCGTTATCAGGAGAAAGAAAACTGGCATTCTACGGATCGGAGCGTGGAATGTCAGATCCCTTAATCGGGCAGGTAGGTTAGAAAATTTAAAAAGGGAAATGGATAGGTTAAAGTTAGATATAGTGGGAACTAGTGAAGTTCGGTGGCAGGAGGAACAAGACTTCTGGTCAGGTGAATACAGGGTTATAAATACAAAATCAAATAGGGGTAATGCAGGAGTGGGTTTAATAATGAATAAAAAAATAGGAGTGCGGGTTAGCTACTACAAACAGCATAGTGAACGCATTATTGTGGCCAAGATAGACACAAAGCCCATGCCTACTACAGTAGTACAAGTTTATATGCCAACTAGCTCTGCAGATGACGAAGAAATTGAAGAAATGTATGATAAAATAAAAGAAATGATTCAGCTAGTGAAGGGAGACGAAAATTTAATAGTCATGGGTGACTGGAATTCGTCAGTAGGAAAAGGGAGAGAAGGAAACATAGTAGGTGAATATGGATTGGGGGGAAGAAATGAAAGAGGAAGCCGCCTTGTAGAATTTTGCACAGAGCACAACTTAATCATAGCTAACACTTGGTTCAAGAATCATGAAAGAAGGTTGTATACCTGGAAGATTCCTGGAGTTAGGAAAAGGTATCAGATAGATTATATAATGGTAAGACAGAGATTTAGGAAGCAGGCTTTAAATTGTAAGACATTTCCAGGGGCAGATGTGGATTCTGACCACAATCTATTGGTTATGAACTGCAGATTGAAACTGAAGAAACTGCAAAAAGGTGGGAATTTAAGGAGATGGGACCTGGATAAACTGAAAGAACCAGAGGTTGTACAGAGTTTCAGGGAGAGCATAAGGGAACAATTGACAGGAATGGGGGAAAGAAATACAGTAGAAGAAGAATGGGTAGCTCTGAGGGATGAAGTAGTGAAGGCAGCAGAGGATCAAGTAGGTAAAAAGACGAGGGCTAATAGAAACCCTTGGGTAACAGAAGAAATACTGAATTTAATAGATGAAAGGAGAAAATATAAAAATGCAGTAAAAGAAGCAGGCAAAAAGGAATACAAACGTCTCAAAAATGAGATCGACAGGAAGTGCAAAATGGCTAAGCAGGGATGGCTAGGGGAAAAATGTAAGGATGTAGAGGCTTATCTCACTAGGGGTAAGATAGATACTGCCTACAGGAAAATTAAAGAGACCTTTGGAGAGAAGAGAACCACTTGTATGAATATCAAGAGCTCGGATGGAAACCCAGTTCTAAGCAAAGAAGGGAAGGCAGAAAGGTGGAAGGAGTATATAGAGGGTTCATACAAGGGCGATGTACTTGAGGACAATATTATGGAAATGGAAGAGGATGTAGATGAAGATGAAATGGGAGATAAGATACTGCGTGAAGAGTTTGACAGATCACTGAAAGACCTGAGTCGAAACAAGGCCCCGGGAGTAGACAACATTCCATTAGAACTACTGATGGCCTTGGGAGAGCCAGTCATGACAAAACTCTACCATCTGGTGAGCAAGATGTATGAGACAGGCGAAATACCCACAGACTTCAAGAAGAATATAATAATTCCAATCCCAAAGAAAGCAGGTGTTGACAGATGTGAAAATTACCGAACTATCAGTTTAATAAGTCACAGCTGCAAAATACTAACGCGAATTCTTTACAGACGAATGGATAAACTTGTAGAAGCGGACCTCTGGGAAGATCAGTTTGGATTCCGCAGAAATGTTGGAACACGTGAGGCAATACTAACCTTACGACTTATCTTAGAAGAAAGATGAAGAAAAGGCAAACCTACGTTTCTAGCATTTGTAGACTTAGAGAAAGCTTTTGACAACGTTAACTGGAATACTCCCTTCCAAATTCTGAAGGTGGCAGGGGTGAAATACAGGGAGCGAAAGGCTATTTACAATTTGTACAGAAACCAGATGGCAGTTATAAGAGTCGAGGGGCATGAAAGGGAAGCAGTGGTTGGGAAAGGAGTGAGACAGGGTTGTAGCCTCTCCCCGATGTTATTCAATCTGTATATTGAGCAAGCAGTAAAGGAAACAAAAGAAAAGTTCGGAGTAGGTATTAAAATCCATGGAGAAGAAATAAAAACTTTGAGGTTCGCTGATGACATTGTAATTCTGTCAGAGACAGCAAAGGACTTGGAAGAGCAGTTGAACAGAATGGACAGTGTCTTGAAAGGAGGATATAAGATGAACATCAACAAAAGCAAAACGAGGATAATGGAATGTAGTCAAATTAAATCGGGTGATGCTGAGGGGATTAGATTAGGTAATGACACACTTAAAGTAGTAAAGGAGTTTTGCTATTTAGGGAGTAAAATAACTGATGATGGTCGAAGTAGAGAGGATATAAAATGTAGACTGGCAATGGCAAGGAAATCGTTTCTGAAGAAAAGGAATTTGTTAACATCGAGTATAGATTTAAGTGTCAGGAAGTCGTTTCTGAAAGTATTTGTATGGAGTGTAGCCATGTATGGAAGTGAAACATGGACGATAACCAGTTTGGACAAGAAGAGAATAGAAGCTTTCGAAATGTGGTGCTACAGAAGAATGCTGAAGATAAGGTATGTAGATCACGTACCTAATGAGGAGGTATTGAATAGGATTGGGGAGAAGAGAAGTTTGTGGCACAACTTGACTAGAAGAAGGGATCGGTTGGTAGGACATGTTTTGAGGCATCAAGGGATCACAAATTTAGCATTGGAGGGCAGCGTGGTGGGTAAAAAACGTAGAGGGAGACCAAGAGATGAATACACTAAGCAGATTCAGAAGGATGTAGGTTGCAGTAGGTACTGGGAGATGAAGAAGCTTGCACAGGATAGAGTAGCATGGAGAGCTGCATCAAACCAGTCTCAGGACTGAAGACCACAACAACAACAACATACAACTGAATTAAGAAAAATACAAGCAAATGTAATTCTAGCTGTGGAAATGCTCTCGTCTACTAGACTAAAATCCCATTGTTCGAGTTGGCCAACTCTTTTTTTTTTAGGAATATTGTTGACAGCAGGGAATGCTATACAAATCAAGAAGCTGCATTCTTTATTCAATATTCATCTATTTAAAACGTCGTAGCAGTGCTCTCCATTCGCATATGTTTGAATTTTGAAATATTGCCACTGTACAAATCCATCTTCAAGAGAGAAGTTTGCAAACCATTCTCTTGTTAATGCGGCCTGTTCGAATAATTACTGCAGTTAATGTTTATAATTATTAGTGTTAATGTTAATTGTTATTGGTGTTAATGAAAAAGTGTCATCACCAACTAAATCAGCATCTTATAGCATTCCAAGTTTTCTTGATCACAATGCACGCAATGTGATATGTAATTTCAGTTCTGGCGAAGTGCTTCATGCAATACAATATCTTTATTCCTTATCGTAAACTTAACCCTATTTAGAAGAAATGTAAACGGTTCTGGTCACATTCTAAGATAATTAAAACAACTTCTTGGGTCTTCCATTACAAATTATTTCAGTAAGAATGCTGAGCAACTGAGCTGACATCTTTTCTTCATCCAGTCACGAATCGAAACGCGTTTCTAATTTTTTTCTGATGCAGCGATTCCACTCAACAAGCTTTAACTCCATCACAACTGGTGCGACGTGCAGCTGCCAAATCTTTCATTTCAGATACGACTCAGGAACCCACAAAACGACGAAACTGATGTGCATATTGCGCAAAATTCAATCTCCTGCTGTTTTTAAAAAGAAGTTGAAGCATTTCATACTATCATACTCATAAAGTTCTCCACAAAATTAATGTACAAGGCCAATCCTCTCATCTGTCAAATGGCAAAGCTAGCGTCTCCTATCTTGCTCCTGAGATGCCTCCCTCTTCATCTATCTCTATTAGCCACGCAATCTTCTTTTCCTTTATATTTCCTTAATTATGTTTCATCGTGTCTCTCTATTCTTCTCCTCTCTTCACCATGAGTCTCCCTCATACTCCCTGCTGCCAGCACTCCTATCTAAAATCTGTCTCTTCAATAATGTCTAATTATAACAGTACTTATGATCCACGAATATAAACTCTACATGTATGTATTTTTCCAGGTGTACCTTTCTAATTGTTTATTTCACTTTTTGTACTTGAAGTAGTTTAACATGCCTACTAAAACATGTGAATGTAAAATAAGTAGAATGCCTGGTTAGATGTAAGAGAGGGCCTGATGGCCCTAATCTTGCCAGGTTAAATAAATCAATAAATAAAAATAAATAAATAAATATATTGGTTTCACCGTATCGACAGTCAAATAGGAAACCATTTGAGCGGAACTCATACCACGCGATGAGTGGCGCAACCCAACGTCTTCGTGTAACTCGGCTTTAGTGCCGATCGGGTGCGTTCAACTGGCCTTGGGTCTGCTGCTCGTTGCACATTCTGGTGGCAGACAACGTGTTGCAGGTTGATATTTGTAATTATAGACTCTCTAGAAATATTGATTATCCTTGAATTAATTTTTTATATTACATGATGTACGGTCCTTGGAGAGAAATAAATTAATGTTGTATTGGAATCACGGTGTTGTGTGTCCATAATACAGCAAAAGCTTAAGGGCAATAGTCTTCTGTGTACCGTCCCCGTGTTTTGGTTGAGTATTTGTTTATGCTAAGACAGTTCTCATTTGAAAAATGGAAAAATTTAATTGGAAATTATGCACTGTAATATGCATCATTATCAAAAACTTATAACGCCAAATTGTCCAAGTTACAGGGATGATAATCAGAATTTTCAAAATGACTTTTAACCTTGCTAAACCAGAAAATTAAGGAAAGAACGATGTTGCCACAAAGTTCTACTCTCATACCAAATATTAGGTTTCTCATATGTGTAATTTATACCAAATGTCATCAAAATCAAAACTGGTGAAATTAAAAGATATTTATTTGAACAATCTGATGTAGAATGTCTCACTTGCTGTATGTGTAGTTTAAGATTTCATTTCTGAGACATTTATATACATACAGATTATATCAAAGAAACATACTTTCACTTACTTTGTTATGGTTCTCACTATAAAAAATGTTCTTTGACAGTTTGCTTTACTTTTTTAACTAATTACCATTAGCAGTGGCAATTTTCTTTGCTTTTTACTTATGAGCAAAAACAGCCATGGCGATCCGACAGCATAGGAATTTTTAATCTAATCTCACACTGTTCTATAGCATTAAAGTAGTCTTCATAATCAGTAATCATGAATTCCTGCAACACGGTTTGCTCTTACTAGTAATTACTTCATCTAAAACATTTTTTGCAACAAAATTTCCTATGTCAATACTATTGAAGCTATGCACTATAAAACAATGTGCCCAATCTCAAAATTTCATACACTAACAAAACTACATATATATATTGGTATTGCATAGATCATCCTCTAATAATAGATTTATTAAGCTAACTAGCTTATATCAGCTTATCAGCTGTTTGATTCTCCACTCCAGTGCAGTACACTGCTAAATGCTTATGCACCTCCAGGCTTCTGAAGTTCTACATTACCATAAACTGTAGGCCCTAAAAACTGCAGAAGCGGCCTAGTTCTGACAGAAATTAATAATGCAGATAATAAGATTAAAACTATATGGAATATTGACAAACGGGAGATGGGGCAGCCTGACAGTGCACAGCATACCATACCAATAAAGCTAAATGATGATGTTGTGAGTGATAATTCACAAGTTGCAAGTACTTTAACAATCACTTTCTGAATGTAGCAGCAAATATAGGGTTAAAGCGCTCAGTTGAAGAAGCAAAAAAATTTGTTAAAAATGTCATTCCCAAGGACTTTAGGCCTTTATAAATAGCACCAGCATCCCCCACTGAAATTAAGGGAATTATAAATATACTGAGAAACAAGAGCTAATGTGATGTTGATGGAGTCTCTTACAGAATTTTGAAGTGATGTTCTAATTTAATAAGTGGAGTCCTTAGCGATATATGTAACGCTTTGCTGGCACAGGGAATTTTTCCAGACTAATTGAAATATGCAATTGTCAAACCTCTTCTTAAGAAAGGCGACAAGAGTGACTTAAATAATTATAGATCAATCTCATTGCTGACTTCATTATCTATAATGTTCGAAAAAGTTATGTACTCAGGAGTAGTCTCACATTTAAGTCAAAATAATTTACTCAGCATGTCACAATTCGGATTCCAGAAGGGTTACTTGACTGAGAATACTTTCTACACATTTACCCATCATATAGTACAAGCCCTAAATAACAAATTATCGCAGTTGGTATTATTTGTGATCCCTCCAAGGCATTTGACTGTGTGGATCATGTCACACTCTTAGAAAAACTCAGGTTCTATGGAACTGAAGGCTATACGCACAGCTGGTTTGAATCATACTCAATGAACAGAAAGCAAAAAGTAGTGCTGAATAGCACAAATACTGTTGGGAGGGTGGTAACTTCTTGTGAAAGGGGGATTTATCACAAAGGGTTCAATTTTAGTTCCTCTGCTGTTCCTTATTCACGTGAATAACCTCCCACTTAACGTTCAGCAAGTGGAACTAGTACTTTTTACAGATGACACGAGTGTTATAATAAATCCCATTCCAGAAAAAGCAGCTGTAGATACTGTTAAGGATGTCTTTCAAAGAATTATTAAGTGGTTCTCAGAAAATGAGCTCTCCCTTAATTTTGGAAAAACTCACTATATCCAGTTCTGTACACCAAATAGAGTCATACCAACAATTGATGTAGCATATGAACAGGGCTCAGTGAACAGGGTAGATTTCTCCAAATTTTGGGGTGTTCACATTGATGACAACTTGAACTGGAAGAAGCATATTACTGAGCTTCTCAAACAACCAAGTTCAGCTTCTTTCGCTCTTCATATAATTGCTAGTCTTCGTAATAAACAGATCAGCCTCCTAATGTACTTTGCATATTTCCACTCAATAATGTCTGATGGAATAGTTTTCAGGGGTAACTCACCACTTAGACATAAAGAATTGATTGCACAAAAGAGAGCAGTGAGAATAATTAGCGGTGTTCACCCAAGGACGTTATGTACGCACCTTTTCAAGGAGTTAGGTATTTTAACTGCACCATGAGAGTACATATATTCGCTAATGAAATTCGTTACAAATAATCCATCTCAATTCGCGAAGAACAGTGATGTTCATATGTACAACACTAGAGGGAAAAATGACCTTTCCTATCCGTTATTGAAGCTGCCAGTTGCTCAAAAAGGAGTACATTATTCAGCAACAAAAATCTTTGGTCATTTGCCCAACAACATAAAGTGTCTGGCAGGTAGCAGATCAAGTTTTAAATGTAGCTTAAAATCATTTCTTTTGGACAACTCCTTCTACTCCATGGACGAGTTTCTGTTTCAGAAATGGTAAAAAAAAGATTGTACCTCTAAATGTAGTTGCAAGGGTAGAACTAAAAATTTCAGTAATTTAATATTAGCACTATTCATGTGTGTATATACATCTTGTAATCTGACCTGTTCCACATCACATCGATAAAATAATCGGGAAAATGAACTATGGAACACGACATAACTAAAACTAAAACTAAACTAGTCATTTCGACACATTGTGATGTGACTGCGACAATACACATGAGATTAAAAACTTCAGTAATTAAACAAACAATTTCGAATTCCGTGCGGAATGAATCGAAGGCTCATCGTCCTCAAGTCGATTGGAAGCTCCGCCTCCGGTGGTGTCGATTGTAACGACAGGGCTACTTCGCCCTCACATTGAAAAAGAAGTCCCAAGTATGCGATAATTTATTTTCTTCTACTTTGTGCTCTAATCACAGTTTATTAAAAAGCACAACATGGGAACATATAGCCTACATCGACCATAGAAGACAGGAGATCTTGGATTTGTTTGTTTTGTTGCACTCCCGCTTCTATATTATGCGTAGAATATTGAATTTCTTCTTACCCTCTTCCCGCATCATAATGGCTGGGAAAGATACGACACATCTACCGTTTTGGTAACTGCATCTGATTATGTTTTTATCGCTTTCGTAGTTTCCATAGTTACGGAAACTCACAATACAGTGAGATAAATTGTAATAAAACTATTTTTCACTAAACATATGTGGTGAAAAATCAACAAAAACACTGTAAGAGGTCCGAGCAGATGTAATACAGAAGTAATTTTGTGTAAGAGGTCCGAGCAGATGTAATACACTTGTAATTTTATGTAAGAGGTCCGAGCAGATGTAATTTCGATGTATTGCTCATGCGCTGCCTGTGATGTGCAAGGTATAAGAGAATCGCTGACCAGAGAGCAGTGTTGACTGTACGAACAGTGTAGCAGTAGCAGTAAGTTGTTGCCAGTGTGTGTCTGGTCTGGAGTCTGCTCGAGTCTGGTGTATCATGTTGGGTGCGCCGGTAGCGGTGCAGCGATGCCGGAACCTGAGTATTATTGTATAAGGTAAAAAAAAAGCAGCCTCGCGGATATCTAGTAATATCATGTAAACTCCCATGTATATCTTTTAAAAATGTCCTAATAATAACAAGCATTCATTTCAATTTAAAGAATTTAATATTTTTTTTAATGCCTGATCATTCCGATTGTTGCAAAAGAAAAATCATTTGCTTCCTTTCATAAATAACAAATGTATAGGCCAGCATTGCACAGAACTGTGCCGGAAAAAAGCTATTGTAAGAGCAGATAGTTGCCGACTTTATCGAGGGGAGAATTTTTGCTTTTTATTCAGAATGATCTTACAGGGCCATGACGCAGCACTGCTGTTGTCCAAATTTTACCAGGTTACTGAATTTATTTTTTATTACAAGGTTTAGGAATTTTTCTGTTTCGAGCTTACATTAAATGAGAAAAGAATTTTGTGGGTACATTAAATGGGAACCAGTTTTGTTGTGAGGTTACACTAAAATTAGAATCATTAACCAAAATAATATTTATTTTATTTTGTGTGGAGGTTACACTTGGCGACAACCGGCCAGGATCGTATTTCTTTGTGAATCTCTGAGAAGTAGTCATATGTCTGCTCTTATTTACTTAAATGTAGCTTGCATCTGGCGCAACGCATTTACTAATTTGTCACGTTTTCTTTCTCAGATCATTGGCAATTTTTTGCTCTTTGCTGTAATTGTTTGTTTCATTTTGCTTTTTCTTTGTTTCATTTGTGCTTAATTTTGATTTGTGAAATATGCCGCGAAAAACTGTTAACAGTACATCGCGATGTGCAATGAGTGAAATTGCCGACTCGATTAATTTGACCGATAATACTTGCGACACTCAGTGTAATGGCGATAATCCTCCATTTACAGACAATCAGTGCATACCGATCACTAGTCATGATTTTAATACAAATGATGAGCGAACAAATGCAATTATATCCAGAGTAAATGTAACAATTGATGACGCGGCACGTTGCGATACAATGAACGGTGCTCAGTTTGACACACCCGGTTTGCAAAGTTTGCATAGTGAACAGATAAATTTTTCTCACGAAGATGAACAATGTAGGCAAAATACGTAAGATTTATTTGATCCCGAGGAGGTGACCAACAATGCACATCCAATTGGCGAACCTTTTCAAGAATCAGAAAATGACCAAATGGTTACACAAAACGTGACAAATTCAGATACACCACCACATAGCTCAGAGAAAAGAGTCGCTAATTTTGGCTTGGATAAAATTATGGGATTATTGCTACAAATTAATGAAAACAATAAAAAACAAGACGACAATTACAAACGACTCAATGAATCGAACAAACAACTTAATGAAAATCTCAAACAGCAAATTAATGATTCGAACAAACAACTTAGTGAACAGATTACAGCCGTTGCTGTCCAATGTCATGATACTAAAGAACAATTGCGTGAGGAAATTTAGTCTTGTGCTAGGAACAGTAGTGAAGAAATTAGAACTGTGGCTCAAGAATTAAGGAATACACATGCAGCCACAACTAAATTACTTAGAGAGGAAATTAGTGCAGTCGCTAAACAATGCTCTGAAAACGCAACATAGTTACGCGACGAGTTTAAATTAATGTCAGCAGAACTTCCACGCACGCTGGATGCGAAAGTAGACACGGAATTTGACCAACAGAACAGCCAAATTGACGAACGTTTTAATTACCACCTACAAAACAGTGAAAGGCGTTACCGTAAATTTATACAGGAACAAAATAAAGTAAAGCGACAAGTCATGGAAACAATTACTGCACAGAGACAGGAAGATAAGCGTAAATTGTTTACGAAAGCAAAAACATACGTAGACAACAATATTGCTACAGTATCAGACGAAATTAATACTATCAAACAGTTGAACACCGAATTACATGATGAAATCTCTGAACTTAAAACAAAAACAGACAGACACATAGTAGACTTTCAGACAGTGACCGACAGACTTGAACAATTAGAACTATTACAGGATCCCGATGCCATCAAAGCAGACATTAAGAAGCTAAACAAAACCACACGTAAAATACAAGAACAAATTAATGCTTGCGATACTAAAAACGATGATCAGGTAAAAATACTGACTGAAAAATATGATGAATTGGCCAGTCGTATTGATGTTATCGAAAGTAACAATGACACCAAATCAGACGATACTTCACCACTTTCATTTAATCAAACACCTGAATTTCAAAATTTACAGCAGACAATCAGAGAGATAGGTTCGTCCAATAATACATTACGTAGAAAATTGTCAACTTTACAACAAGAAGTAACAGAGATGAAAAATGATTGACTATGGGGAATAGGCATTAACACATCTTTATGATTAAGTGCGTCAAGTTCTGTTTTGAGGGCATCCTTTAGGCTAAGAGGCACCCAGCACACTTTTGAAGAAAAATTGGGCAGCTGTCACTTTAAGCATGATGTGGGCTTTGAAATCAGTTAGTTTCCCTAATCCAGATAGAAAATTTTGATGATCACAGAGTTTTTTGGGGGTGAAAGGCACTTTACATATTTATGAACCCTAAATCCAAAATTTTGAAAAAAATCTATCGCAAAAACACTGTCCACTTTGTGTCAGATACCAAAAGAAAATTTACTGGATGAATGACTTGGTTGTAAATGAGTAAAACTGAAAACTTTCCTAGCAAGGGCACATGATGACATCCACAACCTCAAAGATGTCTCTCGACAGCAACTCTAAACTTAAGGAAGTTCCAACCAAAATATTACGAGTCTATTTTCAGGACCTTGTCAGATGATGTGCACTAAATAAGCAAAATTTATTTTTTAATAGGAACATCTATTTTAATCAATTCAGCATAAAAACATCCACAATCATATTGCAAAAAGGGATAGATGGCTACTCACGACATTGAGGAGATGGTGAGTTGCAGACGTACACAACAAAAAGAATGCTATATTTTGTGTCATCTTGTTGTTACTGTAGGCTTGTACCATGGGAAGCAAGGAGAGGATGTTGTTGGTGGCTGGTGTCCTCTTTTTATGACACAACTGCATGCATGTATTAACAGGATTCTTTATTCATAAGAACAAGATGTTACTTAACTTAAGATGGTCCAGGTGTTGTGGTACAAGCTCTTCCTTAATAGCCCACATTAGCCTCACTGCTGGTGAAGTACACATCCAGCTATGCACACTACACTGGTCACTATGGGCTGCCTGAGTCTGAGCTAGAGGCTGAGCTAACTGTGACTGCAATTCCCAGTGGGCTGCAACTGATGACTCAACTCGACTCACTGGATGACTGATTTGGTGTGTGTGACAGACTGGCCCCTCCTGTCTGTGGCAGCGAATTAAATACTAGCATGAAACTTCCTGGCAGATTAAAACTGTGTGCCCGACCGAGACTCGAACTCGGGACCTTTGCCTTTCGCGGGCAAGTGCTCTACCAACTGAGCTACCGAAGCACGACTCACGCCCAGTACTCACAGCTTTACTTCTGCCAGTACCTCGTCTCCTACCTTCCAAACTTTACAGAAGCTCTCCTGCGAACCCTGCAGAACCAGCACTCCTGAAAGAAAGGATATTGCGGAGACATGGCTTAGCCACAGCCTGGGGGATGTTTCCAGAATGAGATTTCCACTCTGCAGCGGAGTGTGCGCTGATATGAAACTTCCTGGCAGATTAAAACTGTGTGCCCGACCGAGACTCGAACTCGGGATACTAAATACTAGCAGTCGAGAGAGTGTTGGCGATGCGTTTCTTTTGAGTTTGTCTTTGGCCTCTATCGATCTTCTCACAACCTCTTTGCTGCCTGATGTGCTGGTGACAGCTTGCACCAGCATACTTTACATTTTAGCTTTGTACCAAAAGGCCATGATGGCGTCCTCTTGGGTAAAATAATCCCCCATTCGGATGTCGTTATCAGGAGAAAGGAAACTGGCGTTCTACGGATCGGAGCGTGGAATGTCAGATCCCTTAATCGGGCAGGTAGGATAGAAAATTTAAAAAGGGAAATGGATAGGTTAAAGTTAGATATAGAGGGAATTAGTGAAGTTCGGTGGAAGGAGGAACAAGACTTCTGGTCAGGTGAATACAGGGTTGTAAATACAAAAGCAAATAGGGGTAATGCAGGAGTAGGTTTAATAATGAATAGGAAAATAAGAATGCGGGTAAGCTACTACAAACAGCATAGTGAACGCATTATTGTGGCCAAGATAGATACGAAGCCCACGCCTACTACAGTAGTACAAGTTTATATGCCAACTAGCTCTGCAGACGACGAAGAAATTGAAGAAATGTATGATAAAATAAAAGAAATTATTCAGATTGTGAAGGGAAGCAAAAATTTAATAGTCATGGGTGACTGGAATTCGGCAGTAGGAAAAGGGAGAGAAGCAAACGTAGTAGGTGAATATGGATTGGGGGTAAGAAATGAAAGAGGAAGCCGCCTTGTAGAATTTTGCACAGAGCACAACTTAATCATAGCTAACACTTGGTTCAAGAATCATGAAAGAAGGTTGTATACATGGAAGAAGCCTGGAGATACTGAAAGATTTCAGATAGATTATATAATGGTAAGACAGAGATTTAGGAACCAGGTTTTAAATTGTAAGACATTTCCAGGGGCAGATGTGGATTCTGACCACAATCTAATGGTTATGACCTGTAGATTAAAATTGAAGAAACTGCAAAAAGGTGGGAATTTAACGAGATGGGACCTGGATAAACTGACTAAACCAGAGATTGTACAGAGTTTCAGGGAGAGCATAAGGGAACAATTGACAGGAACGGAACAATTGACAGGAATGTGGGAAAGAAATACAGTAGAAGAAGAGTGCATAGCTTTGAGGGATGAAGTAGTGAACGCAGCAGAGGATCAAGTAGGTAAAAAGACGAGGGCTAGTAGAAATACATGGGTAATAAAAGAGATACTGAATTTAATTGATGTAAGGAGAAAGTACAAAAATGCAGTAAGTGAAGCAGGCAAAAAGGAATACAAACATCTCAAAAATGAGATTGACAGGAAGTGCAAAATGGCTAAGCAGGCATGGCTAGAGGACAAATGTAAGGATGCAGAGGCTTATCTCACTAGGGGTAAGATAGATACTGCCTACAGGAAAATTAAAGAGACCTTTGGAGAAAAGAGAACCACTTGCATGAATATCAAAAGCTCAGATGGAAACCCAGTTCTAAGCAAAGAAGGGAAAGCAGAAAGGTGGAAGGAGTATATAGAGGGTCTATACAAGGGCAATGTACTTGAGGACAATATTATGGAAATGGAAGAGGATGTAGATGAAGATGATATGGGAGATATAATACTGCGTCAAGAGTTTGACAGAGCACTGAAAGACCTGAGTCGAAACAAGGCCCCGGGAGTAGACAACATTCCATTAGAACTACTGACAGCCTTGGGAGAGCCAGTCCTAACGAAACTCTACCATCTGGTGAGCAAGATGTATGAAACAGGCGAAATACCCTCAGACTTCAAGAAGAATATAATAATTCCAGTCCCAAAGAAAGCAGGTGTTGACAAATGTGAAAATTACTGAACTATCAGTTTAATAAGTCACGGCTGCAAAATACTAACGCGGATTCTTTACAGACAAATGGAAGCCGACCTCGGGGAAGATCAGTTTGGATTCCGTAGAAATGTTGGAACACATGAGGCAATACTGACCCTACAACTTATCTTAGAAGCTAGATTAAGAAAAGGCAAACCTACATTTCTAGCATTTGTAGACTTGGAGAAAGTTTTTGACAATGTTGACTGGAATATGCTCTTTCAAAGTCTGAAGGTGGCAGGGGTAAAATACAGGGAGCGAAAAGCTATTTACAATTTGTTCAGAAACCAGATGGCAGTTATAAGAGTCGAGGGATATGAAAGGGAAGCAGTGATTGGGAAGGGAGTGAGACAGGGTTGTAGTCTCTTCCTGATGTTATTCAATCTGTATACTGAGCAAGCAGTGAAGGAGACAAAAGAAAAATTTGGAGTAGGTATTAAAATCCATGGAGAAGAAATAAAAACTTTGAGGTTTGCTGATGACATTGTAATTCTGTCAGAGACAGAAAAGGACTTGGAAGAGCAGTTGAATGGTATGAATAGTGTCTTGAAAGGAGGGTATAAGATGAACATCAACAAAAGCAAAACGAGGATAATGGAATGTAGTCGAATTAAGTCGGGTGATGCTGAGGGAATTAGATTAGGAAATGAGACACTTAAAGTAGTAAAGGAGTTTTGCTATTTGGGGAGCAAAATAACTGATGATGGTCGAAGTAGAGAGGATATAAAATGTAGACTAGCAATGGCAAGGAAATCGTTTCTGAAGAAGAGAAATTTGTTAACATCGAGTACAGATTTAAGTGTCAGGAAGTCATTTCTGAAAGTATTCGTATGGAGTGTAGCCATGTATGGAAGTGAAACATGGACGATAAATAGTTTGGACAAGAAGAGAACAGAAGCTTTCGAAATGTGGTGCTACAGAAGACTGCTGAAGATTAGATGGGTGGATCACATAACTAATGGGGAGGTATTGAACAGAATTGGGGAGAAGAGAAATTTGTGGCACAACTTGACTAGAAGAAGGGATTGGTTGGTAGGACATATTCTAAGGCATCAAAGGATCGCCAATTGAGTATTGGAGGGCGGCGTGGAGGGTAAAAATCATAGAGGGAGACCAAGAGATGAATACACTAAACAGATTCAGAAGGTTGTAGATTGCAGTAGGTACTGGGAGATGAAAAAGCTTGCACAGGATAGAGTAGCATGGAGAGCAGCATCAAACCAGTCTCAGGACTGAAGACCACAACAACAACAACAACCAAAAGGCCTTCATCTGAAGTTGAAAGCACACACACATTCACACAAGCACAACTCACACATGACCACTGTCTTTGGCTGCTGTGACTGGACTGTGGCCATGTGTGACCACGTGTGTGGAGCTGTGCTTTTGTGAATGTGTGTGTGCTTTCTACTTCAGAAAAGGCCTTTTGGACAAAAGCTAAAATGTATGGCGGTCTTTTCATTGTGCATGTCTATGATTCAGCATCAGCTCTGCATGCTCAGTCATAAACAATTCTTTTCAAGATATTGTGTTATTCCATTCTGGATATTTCATTGTTTCATAATTAATGTTGCCCAATGTGAACCACATGGAGGGTGATCATGCAGGCTTTGCAAATCATCACATGGCTTTGATGAACAAAAGATTTTTCATCATACAAGAAAAAGGAGATACGTTTGGCTAAAAAGTGCAAAATACAACATATGCTTCTAAGTGGTTTTACAGTTCTTTATATATCTACATGTAATGGTGCAATTTTTTCACTTGTTTATTTTCTGTGTCACAGGAATAATGAGTTCCCCGTCTTTTCTAGATAAGAAATGGAAGCTTATGTTTCCGTTACAACCTCAACAGCATACATACTGAAGAACAGTCTGTCTGATTAAGTTATGTTAACATCAGTGATGTCAACTGGCATACTGTAAAGGCAAGTAACGGGATTCCTTCACTTTTTCTTAAAAAAATTAAGTTTCTTGTATGTGTAGTTACGATTATTTTTAAAGTAAAGCTACACTATAATCTTCTGCACATATGAACAGTTATTCATCTAACTCATTTGGATTTCAGATTTCACGTTATGGCTCACTATCTATCCTTCAGTTAGATGATGGTGAATTTACTAGATATAATCAGACCACCTCATTTGAAGGACATCAGCTATTAGTTGTTGATAAAGCAGAGTACCTAGGCATGAATACATTGGAAATTTTTGCTGATTATAAGAATGGTAAGATCTGTTCATAAGTTGTTTCACTCAGTTTACAAATCATGATCAGAGATGAAATGGATATCAGGCACCTATCAAGTATCTGACCTATCTGGCTTAATTTTACTATCTGACCAAATAGCAGATAGTATATCGATATCTGGCACATGCCGATTTTCAACAAATTATTAAAATTTCATAAAACTGACTTTCTTTAATTCACATGTAAGATACTCTAAACACAAATAAAGTCACAATGTCTTCAAATAAAAACACAGTTTATTATTAATGTTAATGAAAAATAAGTTAGTACTCATGCTGAAGTACAGGCAAATTATGGTGAATGAACAGAAATATCTTTCCATTAAGAGGTAATAAGTGGTTTCACTTGTATTCATAAACAAGGTGTGCTTCATAGAAAAGTCTTTTAGGTTCTTCTAATAATTTCCGGGTATGCAGCCGGATCCCGTCGACATTCTGCCACGATATTTCGGCCCAGAGACGTCCGGCCATCATCAGGTGAGTACACAACTACTGAAGAGCCCAGGTGCAGTCGCGGTATTTATGCCGAATCTTGCGCATGCATACCCGGAAATTATTAGAAGAAGAAATACGCCAGGAAAATTTCAGAAGTCACGTCTTTTAGGTTGCTGATAGATACATTCTGACAAACTTTGTCATATTTGGATACTGTGTTGCATTAGGTGACCACAACTGGATCTTTATAATTTGTGGAACCTTTTCCAAATACACACTAAGGTGACAAAAGTCATAAAGTATTTATTTATTTGTCCATGAGACCTTGTTGGTATATAGAATGTACATAAGATGTTGGACATCATTTAATACAGAATTCTTTCTATCATTTTAGCATCATTAATCTCTTGTGATTACACTACTTATTACTGTTGCATTATTTGTATTTGTTCAGTGATTACAATGTTACTATGGTTTCGGTGGCTAAGACTGGTGAATTATTATTCATACTGGCACATTATTATTTGTCAAAATACTCTTTCAGTCTGCAGAAGCGGTGATCAATTAGATACTCCTTTACTGCAGCTTTGAATCTTGATATGTTGTTTATTGATTGTATGTTACTTGGCAGTTTCCTGAATATTTATTGTCCAAGGTGTAGAACTCCAGTTTTGCAAAGCTTAGTTTTTTTTATGGTGCATATGGAAATCCATTTTTTGCCTTGTTTTTAAGCATGTACATCTTCATTTTTGAGGAAGAGTGTGGAATCTGCAGTTTTCTGAAGAGTGGTTTGCAAGATTTTTTGTTTGGCACTTTCTATGATTCTTCTGATTCTTTTTTGGATTCTAAATAGCTTGATGGTATTTGGAGAAGCTCCCTAGAAAATGACTCCATACTTCAGCATTGATTGGACACTTGCATAGCACACACTTTTTAGGTAGTCTTTACTACAGCATCTTTAAAGGATCCTCATTACATAGCAGAATGTGCTCAATTTTTTGCTAAGATTGTCAATATGAGTTCCCCACCTGACATTATCCTGGACGCGCAGCCCAAGAAACTTTGCCAGGTCAACTCTATGTACAGCTTTGTTTGACAGCTGGGTATTTATAGTTTGTGGAGCCTTTTCCTGGACACTATGGAAGTTGATTGCTACAGTTTTTCCTTCATTTATGATTAACATATTGTATGTGAACCATTCTGCTATGCTATCCATTGTCTTTGTTGTGTTTTCTTATAGTAGGTTTTCTGATTTTGTAGTAATGAGAAAGCCATCAGCAAACTGGTAAGCATTTTGACACTGTACATTTATTTGTAGGTTACTTATATATAGGAGGATCAGCACTTGTCCCAGTACTGACCCTTGGGGAACATCATATTTCATGCCTTGGTAATCTCAGTAATGGTTTGTGATTTTGCAGCAAGTCAATATGTTGTATTTCCACTGTTTGTTTCTATCTGCAAAGCTATGAACTGACCAAGTCATTAGGTATGGCTCTTATGGCTAGTTGATTTAATTTCTGTAGGAGTGCTTCATGATCTATAATACTGAATGCTTTTGACAAGTCAAGGCATACACCAGTGATATAATCACCACTGTCCACTTTCTGGTAAATTTCACTTAGGAATTCATAGATAACTCTGTTGGTTGAGTGGTTCTTCCTAAACCCGTGTTGTGCTGTGGATAGGATTTGATATATTTCCATAAACTCTGCAAGTCTTTCATGGAAGACTTTTCCTGGAATTTTTGAGAAGTTAGACAAGAAGGGGAAGTCCATGATGCCAGTGAACTATTGCATAAATATGTTAGTGGTTTTTCAATTCATTCACTACATCGTTTTAATATTTTATCAGGTATATGATCTACTTCTGAGGACTGTTTTGTTTTTAAGGTTTTTATGATGGATAGGCCATGCAAACGACTTTGAAGCTCATATCACACTCAAACCCACTGCTCGGCCTAAATTTTTTGAGGCTCGGCCCATTCCTATGGCCCTTCGTGATCAGGTCAAACGGGAGCTGGATCATCTCACTGCTTCAGGGGTCTTGCTTCCTGTCACTTCCAGTGAGGGGCCCTCTCCTGTCATTGTAGTTGCTAAGCCAAATGGTTATGTTTGTCTTTGTGGTGATTTCAAAGCCATTGTAAATGCTCAATGCCTTATCGACACTTACTCTATGCCTCTACCTGAAGAATTGTTCACTAAACTTGCTGAAGGCCGGTATTTTTCTAAACTTGACCTGTCAGAAGCTTATCATCAACTTCTCCTTGACGCTGCTTCCCAGCTGTTTCTGGTCCCTAACACACCCTTCGGCCTCTATCAATACCAACGACTGCCATTTGGGGTTGCCAGCGCCCCTGCTCTCTTTCAGCGATTCTTGGAACAATTATTGCTCACTGTCCCTGGGTGTATAAATTACCAGGACGACATTGTTGTCACTGGCTCCACCACTGACGAAAATCTTCAAAATCTCCACACACTTTTTCATGTCTTACAGACTGCCGGTCTTAAGTGTAATCTTCAGAAATCAAAATTTTTTCAGGCATCTATCACGTACTTGGGGTTTCAACTCTCTCGGGATGGTATTCGTCCTCTTCAGCAAACTGTTGCTGCGATTGATGCCCTTCCTCGCCACACATCTGTTAAGGAACTGCAGGCCTTCTTGGGAAAATAGCATACTATCACAAGTTTTTACCATCTGCTGCTTTGGTGGCTCAGCCGTTGTGTCGCCTGTTGCATAAAAACGTGCCTTTTCACAGGTCCGTGTCATGCGATGCGGCTTTCCAGAAATTGAAGACTATGCTGAAACAAGCCCCGTGCTTGGCTACCTATCGACCTGGCCAACATCTTCTTCTTGCCACGGACGCCTCTTAATACGGGGTTGGTGCAGTCCTTGTGCACCGTTTTTCTGACAGTTCTGATCAACCCATTGCTTATGCCTCCAAAACACTCACGGATGCCAAACAAAAGTATTCTCAAATTGAAAAAGAAGCTTTTCCAATTATTTATGCTCTTCATAAGTTTGGTGTTTTTCTCTATGGATCCAAATTTCATCTTGTTATGGATCACAAACCACTTGTTTCCTTGTTTCATCCATCAACGTCACTTTCCGACAAGCCTGCACACTGCCTCCAGCGTTGGGCTCTTTACTTGTCTCATTTCAATTATGAGATTCATTTCTGGCCGATGGCTCAACATGCGAATGCTGATGCACTGTCTAACCTTCCCATGGGTCCTGATCTGGCATTTGATAGGGACGAACTTTTGTATTTCCACCTGGATGTTGCCGAGCAGCGAGTTGTGGATGGGTTTCCCATCACGGGGACCGGCTGGCGGCTGCTACGGGTTCTGACCCTACCCTCTACCGGGTTGGGAGGGTTGGCCAGATCGTCCATCTGCTAAGACTTCTGACCCAATTCAGAACTACTACGCTTTGTGTTACCGCCTCACAACTAGGGATGGTGTTATCCTCCTTTCCACCGAAAATGCTTCGCCGTGTTTTGTGGTACCTGCGTCTTTGCGTGCTTCAGTCTTGCGCCGGCTTTACCAAGGGCACTGGGACGTCTCTCGTACAAAATCTCTGGTGCGCCGTCTTGCGTACTGGCCTGGCATCATCTCTGAAATCGCACACATGGTCGCTGCCTGCGGCCCTTGTGCGTCACAGGCCACTGCCCCGAAGTCATCTTTGTCACCGTGGCCTTCGCCTGAGAAGCTCTGGGAGCGTATTCATGCTGACTTTGCGGGACCTTTTTTAGGTACTTATTGGCTTCTCATTATTGATGCCTACTCTAACTTTCCTTTCATTGTCCGTTGCACGTCGCCTACCACCACGGCAACCACCAATGCTCTAGCTCGCATTTTCTCTTTGGAAGGCCTTCCCTCTACTCTTGTTACTGATAATGGTCAGCAATTTGCCTCTTCCAATTTTGCGGATCTTTTTGCCCGTCAAGACGTCATGCATGTCACGGCCCCTCCATTCCATCTGCAGTCAAACGGTGAGGCTGAACGACTGGTACGCACATTTAAGACTCAGAAGAGGAAACACCTGACTTCTTCTGCTGCTGATGATGCGCTTCTCCAATTTCTGGCTTCTTACCATTTCGCCCCCATGGGTGACCACAGCCCGGCTGAGCTCTTACATGGCCGACAGCCCCGCACGCTACTTCATCTTCTGCGGCCTTCCACCTCATGGCCGTGGGTGCCTTTGCTTGGCCAGTTCACCACCGACAACCTTGTATGGGTATGGGGATATGGCAGGTGGCCAAAATGGAGTCCTGGCTGCATCTTACGACACCATGGCCAATGCCTGTGTGAAATCCAGACAGACACAGGTGTTGCAGTGCGTCATTTGGATCAGCTTTGGCCTCGTGTGCCGGCAACACCTGTTCCAGATACCGCTACACCACCTTCGGCTCTACCTGACACTCGGGATACTGAAATTTCTCATTACTCACAGCGCAGTCCTCTCACCATCATATCGCTGCCAGCAGAAGAACTGACACCACCAGGAGACATGCCCATGCAGGAACCAGATGACCATCATCTGTCGGAGCAAATCTACTTGCCTCCTTCTCCTACGGATGCGGACACATCGCCCATGTCTCCTGTTATTACAACCGGACTTGCCGCAACGGGCCGATTGGTGCACGGGGCCCCAGCAGATTCGACCCCCACGTCTCCCGTCATCTCGACCCATTATCATCGGGGACACTTCCGTCCGTACGGGAAGCCTCCTCCTCGAGACTTTACGGCCAGTCAAACAACACCTATGGACGTTAGCAATCTACAGGCCACCTCCATCAAGACCCATGCAAAAACTTCAAAGGGGGGAAAAGTGTTGTGACTCGCTGATCTCTTACTTGATCTGTGACTCTCATCTATTGCGTCTTCCTTGAAATATATTTACTCAACTTGAAGTTATAGCAGTGGTGCTGTTGTATTTTGGTTACTTGGAGTAATCTAACTGATTAGTGGCCCACTTATGTTCATAAAACAGCTATTGAAGGTATTTGCTACTTTCCTGGGCTCTGTTATTTTCTCTCCATCTTGACATAGAGTGATATTGGCATTTCTGTTAGTGACAATGCCTGTCTGCTGTTTCACAACTTTCCTCATGGCTTTGGTCTTGTTTCCAGCAGACTGAATGTATAGATCATTTGCCTTCATTTTTGTTTCCTTGACAAATTTTTTAAATATTGTCTTGTATTTTCTGTAATAAGCATGAAAATCATCATATACCTGTTGCATTTTTATAATATCATATAGTTTTCTCTTTATCTTGATTGAGATCTTTATTCCAGTTGTTGCCCAAGATCTGCTTCTATTACTAGACCTCATTCTATGTTTCTTTATTGGGGAATCCAGTTTCATAGTACTTGCTAAATATTTCCATAAATCTGTTGAACTTTTCACATATACTTTCATGTTTCCTTAGCTAACAGTTGTCTGGAGGTGTCTATGTTCTGTTCGCTTAGGATTCGTTTTCTTTGACTAGTTCTGTTGGCATTGTGGGTTTAGGTATTGGTACTGTATGGAAAGCAATATACTGTCCATTACGATCACTAAATTCTGTTTTTAAATGGTTCTTGCCTGGAAGCCATTTTTTCTACATTTTAGAATATTTGGTCAATAGTGGTACAAGTAGTTATGGTAATTCTAGAGGGAGAGTTTATAGTAGCCTATAAATTGTATGTTGGAAGAATGGTCATGAGATTTTGTTTTACATTTGAGTTTTTCTGGAAATTTATGTTGAAGTCACGATATACTATTAGATTTTTCTTGTTAGCTTTATGTTTGCTGAGTGCACTGACTAGTTTCTGTAGGAAAATATGTGAGTCCCCATCTGGGCTTCTGTACAAGAAAATTATTATTGTTTTTAGTGATGTTATTTCTGTAGCTGAAATTTAAAAGTCTTCCTCTTTTCCCAATATCTCTAAGGATTTAAAGCAGTGATGTTCAGTGTTAGTTTTAGCAAAAATGCGTGTCCCACCATGGGCAGAGGATGTCCTACAGACTGATGAGGATAATGTTAATCCTGGTAATTTTGTGACTCCTAACATATCACTACTCAACCAATATTCACTTAAACATATAACAGAAGCTTCCTTGAGCTCATCTGAAAAGGGTATTTCGAAATCATTGATTTTATTTGGAAAAGATTGAACATTCTGATGAAAGAGTATGAATTTTGTACTTCTGTCGAGTTCAGGTGCATGTAATTAACCACTTACCTTCTTTTTTACCTGTTTGTTTTCATTACTGGTGTCTGCTTGGTCTTCTTTTCCTGGTGAGGCCATAAACATCCTTGTTTCTTGTTCATGGACATCTTTTGTGGTTCTTTTGTATTCTGACTGTGGATGTCTTTTCTCCTGTACCTGTGGTTGAGGGGGGCGGGAGAGGGGGAGGGGTGTGTGTGTTACGAGTGCTCAACACCAAGGTTATCAGCAGTAGCTGTGGTTGTATTTTTTGACATTTTAGTTCCATTGCCTATAGGTGTCTCTTTTCTGTATTTCTTCATAGCTGCACAAGTTTTATCGCAAA
This sequence comes from Schistocerca americana, assembly GCF_021461395.2. Taxonomy (NCBI): domain Eukaryota; kingdom Metazoa; phylum Arthropoda; class Insecta; order Orthoptera; family Acrididae; genus Schistocerca; species Schistocerca americana. The sequence goes on from NC_060121.1 coordinate 949,738,491, forward strand.
CAATTCCTGAAGTACATGTTACAGCTTTGCTCAAACAGTTACTCAGTACAGTTTTTGTAGAGACTGGTTTTATAAAGATTGGTTTTCTTGTAATGTGGTCAACATTCTGTATTAAATTTGCTAGCATTTTAGCAATGAGCGACTTCCAGCATTGTTATAGTGTTGTCCATGTATTGTAAATAGCTCTCTTAATGTGGGAAGTTCGAAGAATGTCATGTTATGATAGGCCTTGCACACTTTTGGAACTGTCTGTTTATTTTTTAAAGCTCCGAATTTATGACTGAGTTATCCTGCAGGTCACATCTGTGTGGCATGCTAGTAACTACGATGTTGGGCACTTTGAAATCACGTAGTTAGTTTTTAAGCACTGTGTAGCATGTTTCCCCTCATTCTGGTAAACATAATTGCTTCCACCCATGATTATGATGGTATCATTCTTAGATAAATCATTTAGTGAGTTACCGTTTTTTATTATCTCAGTCAAACGTACATTCAGTTTGGTTATTCCTGTAGCCATAAGTGATGTACCATACTATAATTGTTTATTTTTTTGGCAGTTCTCCCGGCGAGGCTCTCACCAAGCACCATAGCTCATTTTTTTTAACTTCACTTGTTTACTACTTGCTGACATTATCTTGGCCATGTGCACTGAGGTAGATGTGTTTGTATATTTTGAAGATGCAGTTAGGTTGTTTTTTGGATAGTTTGTTCTTTGGCTGTCAGTTTGTTCTTCAACTAACACACTGTAATTTTTTCCTGTCATATCTGTTGAATATATATTGTCTGTGTTAAATTGTATTCACTTACCGTTAATTGTTTTAGTGGGCCTAATGAAAGCTTTATGTTTTCCTTCAATTGTGTTTACATTTTTTTTTCCTTGTTCGATGCATACACTTCTGTTGTTACTATGTGTATTTGTTCTTAATAGTTTTAGCTCATCTTTTAGTCACAAGATATCATTTATTAGCATTTCAGTGATGAATTGTTCAGTATTTAAATCATAAGTTTTTAATATCTCAGCTGTGTGCATACACTGTTCACTGTCACAGAAACATAACGAATTTTTTGTATTGAGCCACTAGATGCAGAAGGAATGAATCCATAGTTGGGTTTCAGCACAAATTCAGAAATCTTTTATCACTGTTTCATCACATACAAGGCAAGAAACACCCATGTTTTTTTGTTCTTAGGACATGAACCTGTATAACGAGCACCTCGAAGTGCCATCATATTTAAGCTATTATTAAAACTTCAAGACAACATTGTTATCATTAACTATGAACCACTGGCACTCAGATAGCTGTGTGCACTACAGTTTTTATTGACACTGTCTTATTCACTACAAATCATCACATAATTAGGAACCACATTCTGGCATGTCTAATATGGTAGCCATCTTGTAGGGATGTGCACATTTACAGATGGCAGTGCATTGTTGGAGATGTCATTGGTACTCAGATGATTTGTGTGAAAGGCTTCCATGGCCATTATGGCCACACAACAGGAGTTAACAGACTTTGCATGTGGAATGTTGTCAACAAGGTATTGTGCAAGTTGGTGGTGTCTCCACAATGGTGTAGGCTGTGCTGTGTTTACATGGAATGGACTGGGTCTTCTGGTCTGACTGAACTGGTCACTGACTGCAAATGATTATGTTTGACAATTTGCAGCCATTCATGACCTTCATCTTCCCAAACAACAATGAAATTTTTGTGGATGACAATTCATTCACGACTGGTCTGAAGAACATTCTGGACAATTTGAGTCAATGATTTGGCCACCCATACCACCTGACATGATTCCCATTGAACATTTGTGAGACATAATTGAGAGTATAGTTCATGCACAAAATCCTGCACCAGCAACACTTTCGCAGTCATGGACAGCTAGAGGGACAGCATGGCTCAAAATTTCTGCAGGGGCTTCCAATGAGTTGTTGAGTCTATGCCATGTTGAGCTGCTGCACTATGCCAGGCAAAAAGAGGTCCAACATGATATTAGCAGATATCCCACAGCTTTTGTCACATCAGAGAAAAGTTAACAAATGCAATCAATTATAACTGTCCTCAAATAATAGTCAGTCTCACTAGAAATCACATTTGTTTGTTGATTGTTACAGTCACTATTATTAGTTCAGTTACCACTTCATTAAAGCAATCCCAAAATATGTCATGAACTTCACAAGTCACATTTGATTCAATTTTGTCTCTTCTGCATTTCTGAGTAGGCATTGGAAGTGAACTGCTACTTGTATAAGATTGTTCACAAAATTCCAATAGGATCTTCTATTGAGCTCTCTCAGCTTCAAGAAACCCCAAATAGTCTGTCTTGAATCTTGGGATTAGAAAGATTCCAATCAAGTAATTTGAATCTTTATTTAAGGAGCTGAAATGACTTTCTAATTCAGCTTTTGAACCATATCCTCAGGGGTTCTTTGTGCTGTCTCATCTTTACCTAAATACTTGCTTAATACCGCAACATATGGTATTACTTCAGATATGGAGGAAAGACCATACTTTTTTTGTTATTTCAGTGAGCAACACAATGTAACATTACGAGTCAAGACAGCTGTAACGGAACTTGAATAGCATAAAGTTATCGTTAAAAACGCACGCCGCGCGATTTGTTATGATTTGCTCGGTCATAATAGTAGTAACATGCTTTTGAATACAATTAAAATATAACGGCGATACCTGTTTAGCGTTATTGGAAATAATATGTAATAAATTAATGAGTAAGGTAGCCGATCCTATAAGAAGAGGTAAAATTGGGCATATTAAGGTGTTTTGCTTTATATCGACTAAGCTGATGATACGGCGTCTTTTTTTTCCGTTTACTCTTAGAAGAAAAAAAAAAGAAAACCAGTAACGAAGTGCTAATTGTGCGTTGTGAAAAATATAGGGGCGAATTTTAAATAGCTACAGTGTATAATCAGACTAACAAATGGACATTCAGTTACGCGAAATAGCGGACAGTGAAGTGTGGTCATTAAATTGAGTACACCTACAGGGCGGTCAATTCCAGGATAAGTCTATTCGCGTCTCGCGAGGCACGCGGTATTGAGACCGTTTTTTTTTTTTATTATATCACGGAGACCGGGCTTCAATTTATAAAAAGGAGAAAAGCTGTATCATTATCATTGACTGTTGGTGTTATGCAACCAAAACTTTTCATCAAAGGGTTTCGGTGAATGAGTGGTGAATGTGAAATGAAACTGTGAACGAAGTTATGTTAAATAAAGCAGAAGAGACAAGACAGTTTGGTCGTATCTGTTATTATTCCATAAACCGTAACATGTACTCTCGTTGTACGAAGCCTTTATAGACGATCGTTATGACAATTTGCTTTGAAGGGATCTCGTTACGAGTTAAGTTTTGGGGACCTGGTCAACAGGGGATAGTTCGTAGATCTTAACTACTGCACCTATTCTGGAATCAGGTGCTACCATGACCGTTGTGTGTTGTCTATGGCTTAAGGTCATCATATCTCATGCTCTAAGATCGACGCGCCTTTCCTCTTGGTATAACGGTGTCTCACGGTAACCACGACAACGCCGACGGCGAAGGAAGATACGGTAGAAGTGGCGCCACAACGTGCGGCTCGATCGAGGAGGATTGCTGCATCGAGTTGAGTGTCATCCGGATTCACGAACCCTAGAGTTGGAAAATATTGTAGCAGCCAGTGAGTCTGTCCAATGAAAGAGGTGTTCTTCAATAATCGCTAAAAGTGAGCGATACTACCAGGTATGATTAAAATAACTGTATAATTATAAAAAAAAGGGAAGTTGAGACTTGTGATTTCGGTAGATAAATATATATAAATACATAGTGAAAATAAGTGTATGTCTTGGTAGTGAATAATCATGTCAAAGCGAACGAAAAGAATACATGATAATGTGCAGTTGAGTAGAGTAATGAGTAGAGAGAGAGAGGAAAGTGAAGAGGAAAGGGATGATGTATCCCATGAGCTCAATGTGGGACAGGAGACATGTACAGGTAATAATACTGTTATTGATTTAGAGCCGTTAGGAGATTCAAATACAATGATAAGTAAGGTAAGCAGCGTGGGAGAACATAAAGATCTTGAGGTTTCGGAAGTAGATCAGCAAGTTAATCCTCAAAATGGAAATATTAATCAAAAAATGTTTGATATGAACCATGGACCTTGCCGTTGGTGGGGAGGCTTGCGTGCCTCAGCGATACAGATAGCCGTACCGTAGGTGCAACCACAACGGAGGGGTATCTGTTGAGAGGCCACACAAACGTGTGGTTCCTGAAGAGGGGCAGCAGCCTTTTCAGTAGTTGCAAGGGCAACAGTCTGGATGATTGACTGATCTGGCCTTGTAACAATAACCTAAACGGCCTTGCTGTGCTGATACTGCGAACGGCTGAAAGCAAGGGGAAACTACAGCCGTAATTTTTCCCGAGGGCATGCAGCTTTACTGTATGATTACATGATGATGGCGTCCTCTTGGGTAAAATATTCCGGAGGTAAAATAGTCCCCCATTCGGATCTCCGGGCGGGGACTACTCAAGAGGATGTTGTTATCAGGAGAAAGAAAACTGGCGTTCTACGGATCGGAGCGTGGAATGTCAGATCCCTTAATCGGGCAGATAGGTTAGAAAATTTAAAAAGGGAAATGGATAGGTTGAAGTTAGATATAGTGGGAATTAGTGAAGTTCGGTGGCAGGAGGAACAAGACTTCTGGTCAGGTGACTACAGGGTTATAAACACAAAATCAAATAGGGGTAATGCAGGAGTAGGTTTAATAATGAATAGGAAAATAGGAATGCGGGTAAGCTACTACAAACAGCATAGTGAACGCATTAATGTGGCCAAGATAGATACGAAGCCCACGCCTACTACAGTAGTACAACTTTATATGCCAACTAGCTCTGCAGATGACGAAGAAATTGAAGAAATGTATGATGAAATAAAAGAAATTACTCAGATTGTGAAGGGAGACGAAAATTTAATAGTCATGGGTGACTGGAATTCAAGTGTAGGAAAAGGGAGAGAAGGAAACATAGTAGGTGAATATGGATTGGGGGACAGAAATGAAAGAGGAAGCCGCCTGGTCGAATTTTGCACAGAGCACAACATAATCATAACTAACACTTGGTTTAAGAATCATGAAAGAAGGTTGTATACATGGAAGAACCCTGGAGATACTAAAAGGTATCAGGTAGATTATATAATGGTAAGACAGAGATTTAGGAACCAGGTTTTAAATTGTAAGACATTTCCAGGGGCAGATGTGGACTCTGACCACAATCTATTGGTTATGACCTGTAGATTAAAACTGAAGAAACTGCAAAAAGGTGGGAATTTAACGAGATGGGACCTGGATAAACTAAAAGAACCAGAGGTTGTACAGAGATTCAGGGAGAGCATAAGGGAGCAATTGACAGGAATGGGGGAAATAAATACAGTAGAAGAAGAATGGGTAGCTTTGAGGGATGAAGTAGTGAAGGCAGCAGAGGATCAAGTAGGTAAAAAGACGAGGGCTAGTAGAAATCCTTGGGTAACAGAAGAAATATTGAATTTAATTGATGAAAGGAGAAAATATAAAAATGCAGTAAGTGAAACAGGCAAAAAGGAATACAAACGTCTCAAAAATGAGATCGACAGGAAGTGCAAAAGGGCTAAGCAGGGATGGCTAGAGGACAAATGTAAGGATGTAGAGGCCTATCTCACTAGGGGTAAGATAGATACCGCCTACAGGAAAATTAAAGAGACCTTTGGAGATAAGAGAACGACTTGTATGAATATCAAGAGCTCAGATGGAAACCCAGTTCTAAGCAAAGAAGGGAAAGCAGAAAGGTGGAAGGAGTATATAGAGGGTCTATACAAGGGCGATGTACTTGAGGACAATATTATGGAAATGGAAGAGGATGTAGATGAAGATGAAATGGAAGATATGATACTGCGTGAAGAGTTTGACAGAGCACTGAAAGACCTGAGTCGAAATAAGGCCCCCGGAGCAGACAATATTCCATTGGAACTACTGACGGCCGTGGGAGAGCCAGTCCTGACAAAACTCTACCATCTGGTGAGCAAGATGTATGAAACAGGCGAAATACCCTCAGACTTCAAGAAGAATATAATAATTCCAATCCCAAAGAAAGCAGGTGTTGACAGATGTGAAAATTACCGAACTATCAGCTTAATAAGTCACATCTGCAAAATACTAACACGAATTCTTTACAGATGAATGGAAAAACTAGTAGAAGCCAACCTCGGGGAAGATCAGTTTGGATTCCGTAGAAACACTGGAACACGTGAGGCAATACTGACCTTACGACTTATCTTAGAAGAAAGATTAAGGAAAGGCAAACCTACGTTTCTAGCATTTGTAGACTTAGAGAAAGCTTTTGACAATGTTGACTGGAATACTCTCTTTCAAATTCTAAAGGTGGCAGGGGTAAAATACAGGGAGCGAAAAGCTATTTACAATTTGTACAGAAACCAGATGGCAGTTATAAGAGTCGAGGGACATGAAAGGGAAGCAGTGGTTGGGAAGGGAGTAAGACAGGGTTGTAGCCTCTCCCCGATGTTATTCAATCTGTATATTGAGCAAGCAGTAAAGGAAACAAAAGAAAAATTCGGAGTAGGTATTAAAATTCATGGAGAAGAAATAAAAACTTTGAGGTTCGCCGATGACATTGTAATTCTGTCAGAGACAGCAAAGGACTTGGAAGAGCAGTTGGATGGAATGGACAGTGTCTTGAAAGGAGGATATAAGATGAACATCAACAAAAGCAAAACAAGGATAATGGAATGTAGTCTAATTAAGTCGGGTGATGCTGAGGGAATTAGATTAGGAAATGAGGCACTTAAAGTAGTAAAGGAGTTTTGCTATTTGGGGAGCAAAATAACTGATGATGGTCGAAGTAGAGAGGATATAAAATGTAGGCTGGCAATGGCAAGGAAAGCGTTTCTGAAGAAGAGAAATTTGTTAACATCCAGTATAGATTTAAGTGTCAGGAAGTCATTTCTGAAAGTATTCGTATGGAGTGTAGCCATGTATGGAAGTGAAACATGGACGATAAATAGTTTGGACAAGAAGAGAATAGAAGCTTTTGAAATGTGGTGCTACAGAAGAATGCTGAAGATTAGATGGGTAGATCACATAACTAATGAGGAAGTATTGAATAGGATTGGGGAGAAGAGAAGTTTGTGGCACAACTTGACTAGAAGAAGGGATCGGTTGGTAGGACATGTTCTGAGGCATCAAGGGATCACCAATTTAGTATTGGAGGGCAGCGTGGAGGGTAAAAATCGTAGAGGGAGACCAAGAGATGAATACACTAAGCAGATTCAGAAGGATGTAGGTTGCAGTAGGTACTGGGAGATGAAAAAGCTTGCACAGGATAGAGTAGCATGGAGAGCTGAATCAAACCAGTCTCAGGACTGAAGACCACAACAACAACAACATGCTGGTATCAATAAATACTCAAATGGGTGTAATGAATGGAAGACTTGGTTCACTAGAAAAAGATAATAAGCAATTAAAAGAGGACAATCAAAAGTTAAATCAAAAATTTGAGGCCAAATTTGGTTCATTAGAAGTTAAAATGGATTCTTTGGAAAGCAAACTGAACACCTTTGATTATAAACTGGAAAATACTAAGAAAGAATTAAAGGCGGACTGGGAGACTCAATTAAATGCGAAATTTGGAGAACTAGATGTAGAGTTTTCTAACACCTTAGAAAGGCAATATAATAATTTAATGGGAAAACTTCATGATGTAGAAAAGAAATATGAGGTAGTTTCGAAGAGTTATGATGGCCTGTCCAATAGGATGGTTAAGTGTGAAAGCAACTGTTTCAATGCTAGTGCACAGATAGAAGAGCTTTCGAAACAAATAGTCGAGTTTTAGTCTGATGCTCGTAAGGGGATTGACAAGTATTTAGTAGATCAAACTAAAAGAATTGACGAAGATCTATCTGAATGGATAGAAATAAAAGGAAATGAAATTGTAGACAAGGTTAAGACTACTATTGGATCCCAGCCAAATGAAAATATCAATGAGCACCTAAGTAGAAATGATGAATTAATTGAGCTCTTCACTAGCGAATTTCAGAAAATAAAAGACAAAATAGTTGATGAGTTACCTAAATGGCAAAAGGAAACCAATCATAAATTGGCGGAGTTAGAACGGAAGTTATCACAAAATTTGTTGACAGAGGACGAACGTTCGGAGAATAGGTCGAAAAACAACCGAACATGTGATAATACGAAGTACAATTGTGGTGAAAATTTGCATTGGGAAGTTGATGATTCGGTTGGTAAAGATGATGATTCTTTTGGTCAGCGAGGATATTTGTCTTCTTTAAAGGTGGAGAACAGCATTTTTAAAAGTAGACAATTCCCAACATTCTCCACTGAAAAGAACAACCTGCATCCGAAAATCTTTATCAATAATTTCAAAAGAATATTTCCGCGTAGCTGGTCAGAACACGACCGACTTCAATTTATAGTATCCAAAATTACCGGAGAAGCCGCATTATGGGCCGCCGAAGTAAGTGAAAGTTGCCATACTTGCGCTGAGTTTGAATAACTTTTTTTGACTAAATACTGGTCGTCGAGTAAACAAGAGAAATTAAGAAAAGAGGTTTACCAACCTGAGTATTTTAACAGTAAAAGGAGTACTTTAAGGCAATATTTTGAAAAGTACATAAATAAGACACGTTATTGGAGTGATCCAATTTCTCACAAGGAAGTGATCAGAATTTTGAAGGGAAGGTTGCCCATAAATATACGTGAAAAGTTAATAAATGTTCCTGACCACGATGTAGAACAATTCTGGTCGGTGACTGACTCAATAGATATGGTTATGGAAGACGCAAGACAAATGAGTAGTAATCAAATGTCGACTCACACTCATAGTAATACGAATAATTATAATAATAATTTAACGTATGATTATAATAATACCGAAAACCAGGTCAAACCCGCATCACAGGAGCGTGGACAATCTTCATCCTACGGTTGCAATAAAAACAATGATTATAATAAATATAGAAGAGATACTTACTGTGCTAGAGGTAAACCTCGATATGGTGACGCGAATGTGCATAGTAGTGATATTAATAAGAGTAACAGGTACCCAAGTGATGAACCCAATTGCATTCGACCTTGGGAAGATAATTCGAAGCATAATGTTCATCGGCAGGATGGAACAAATGCCTCGAGTCCTCATCCAGCACAAGGAGTTATACCAATGGGCGAAGGAGCCTCCAATGTGCGACGGGGTGAATACCATAACTCGGATCATACTGTACGGATTGTGGAAGTTCATGAACCCCCACCGATGACTCAACGAGATAGATCAAACTAATACCAGTCACCAAATACCTTCCTAGGATGACTGGAAAGGAGTAGGAAGGCAGGCATCAATTTGAACTGAGAGTATTAAGGTACAATAATGATCAGGATATAAGGAATGAATTAATTGAAGAAAAACCTGAAGTTTCTAATAAATGTGGACAAATTTTACAGGCAATAATTCCAACAAGTATAAATAATGTTGATGTTGAAATATTAATTGATACTGGAGCAACTATTAGTGTCATGACGTTGGACTGTTTAAAACAGATAAGCCGAGGGGTAAAAATGCCCACTTTTCCTATCACAGGATGTACCGTGTCTGGCGCGTTCAGCGCAAAAATGCAAAAAGTTGTGAAACAGGTACGTGTTGACGTTACAATACAGGGGGCTCAAATAGAAAGTACATTCCTGGTTGTTCCTAAAATGACAGTACCATGTATCTGGGGTTTGGATTTTTTATGTGAGACCGGTGCAATCATTAATTTAGAGAAAGGTGAATGTATATTTAATTCTAATGGTAATGTTTTGACAGCCACCCTGAGAAAGGGCCGAGTAATTCCAAATCAATTGTGTATGAATCTAATGGTAAAATATGTCAGTATTGATGATGAAAATGTGTATGATATATGCCTTATTGAATGTTCTGAAGAAATGATGGATAAAATGTCATTGCAGGAAAAGGTGTTAGAATCAGAATATTTATCTGTTATCCAAAGGGATGAACTGTACTACTTGTTGGAAGCATATCAGTCAATTTTTAGTAAACGTCCGGGTATAATAAAAGACTTTGAATACCATATAAAGACGTATGCACATAAACCCTTTTGTCGTACTTCCTATTCTATCCCATAGACAAAGAAAGAAGTAGTCAGAAAGGAAATCAATAAAATGTTAGAATGGGGTATTATTGAGCCCTCAGATTCTGAATATTGTAACCCTCTTGTGGCGGTAATTAAACCCAATGGTGACATCAGATTGGTGTTGGATGCCAGAGAGATCAATAAGATCATTATACCTGTACAAACGCGACCGGAGAACCTAGAAGAGTTAGTACAAAAGTTTTATGGTGCCCGCTTCTTAACTTCTTTGGATATGCGTAGTTCATATTGGCAAACTAGAATATCGAAAGAATCTAGAAAATATACTGCATTCATTTTTCTGGGCCGAAGTTACCAGTTTACTGTCATGCCATTTGGGTTGAAAATAAGCGGTGGTGTTTTCATATCGGCATTAGACACCATACTGGGCAGAGACCTTTTGAATGAAGTTACTTTATATGTGGATGATTTGCTAATTGCTTCTGAAACTTGGGAGGAACATTTGGACTTATTAAGAAGAGTTTTTGCGAAATTGGTGGAATACGGAGTTACTGTAAATTTGAGCAAATCCAAGTTTGCTCATAACCAATTGAAATTTCTTGGACATATAATCACTCCTGAAGGGATAAAACCAAATCCTAAAAAGATGGATGCGATTAACAGATGTGCTTATCCAAAGAGTAGAACGGAATTAAAGTCATTTATCGGCTTAGTTTCATTTTTTCGACGATTTTTACCCAATCAGTTAGGAAGCCAAGACTGTTTGTTACGGCTGTTAAGAAAAAATGTCATGTGGGAGTGGAATTCCGAATGCACGCAAGCTTTGATAACATCTGCAATGCTTTGACTAATGCTCCACTGTTACATCATCCGAGACTTGATCAAGATTTTTATATTGCTGCGGATGCTTCTGAAACAGGATTGGGTGCCACTCTTTTCCAGATGGACAATCCAGAAGATATCAGTACCATCAAGATAATTGGGTTTGCCAGCAGAACACTCTCTAGCTGTGAACGTGCATATTGTACTACTGAATTGGAAGTACTGGCCGTGGTCTGGTCACTTAGAAAGTTTCGCTATTTTGTATATGGAAAGAAGATCATTGTATTCTGCGACCACAAAGCTTTATCTTTTATTTTAACAGGAAGGATGTTCCATTCACGTTTAACCCGGTGGGCCTTGCTACTGCAAGAATATGATATTATGCTCAAATACATCAGAGGGAAAGACAACATCATAGCCGATGCTCTTTCAAGATTACCGAAAAGAAAGAATGCTGACGAGTGTGAAGAACGGACTATTGACTTTAAAGTCATGAATTTATCAAGGCAATATTGTGAGAGGCAGATTTCACAGCTATCTCGAAGTCTTCCACAACTGCAAGAAGATGATAAGTTGTGGAAAGCCATTAGGCATGCTGTTGAAAGCAAAACGCTAAGTCACTCTCAAGAACAGTATCAATTAAAATCCGGAATATTGTATCGGAGGAAGGACGAAGAAGATGTTTGGAAAGTTTGTGTTCCAAATAAATATTTAGAATCACTAGTATGGTACACTCACTTGAATTGGGGTCATTTTGGTGCCGCTAAATGTACAGCCGAAATAGCACAATACTGCTGTCATCCAAATTTGGGACGTATAGCTACAAATATTATTAAGAAGTGCAAAATATGTCAGAAGGCGAAACCCATAAACTATTGTCGGAAGATAGAATTACATCCTATCATCCCACAACAACCTTTAATGTTGGTGTCATGTGACGTCTGTGGGCCATGTCCCATGACACGTGGACGGTTCAAATATGTATTGGGTTTCTATGATCTCTTTTCAAAATATGTGAAATTATATCCTTTGAAAAATCTCCACATTCGACCCATGTTACGCAAATTTATCAACAACTATATAACTGAGCTTGGCAAACCTATAATGATCTTGACAGACAACGCTGCTTATTATACAAGCTAAGTATGGAGAGACACTATGAAAGAACAAGGAATCCAGCACATTTACATCTCAAGATTTTACCCTTGTGGAAATCCGGTTGAAAGAATCTTCCGAGAGTTGAACCGATTTTTACGGACGTACATACCCAAACAACATTATAAATGGATCGATTGGATTTATGAATTTGAGAAAGTGTATAATGACTTACCACACTTATCAACAGGTTATTCACCTAACCAAATAGTATTTGGTGAAAGTATTGTGCCAGAATGGATGAAGAAATTACCTGCAATAGAACAAAAGATTACCAAGAAAGAAGATATGGTGAAGAAGGTCTACGAAAACCTGAAGCATCAAGCACAATTGAGAAAAACCCGTTTTGATAAAAATGTGAAGAAAGTAGTCACATATGATGTAGGGGAAGAAATTTTATTGAGAAATCACCCAAAAGCATCAACCAGGAAAAGACTGAATAAGAAATGGCAATATTTATATACAGGTCCATATAAAATAATGAAAATACCTCATGAAGGGAGCTACCTCCTGGCAGATTGTGATACTGATGTAATTAAAGGCTTGTTCCCTCACATAGACCTGAAGAAGTATTATCAATAATGAGCAAAATATAGATTCAAGAAACACTGAATGATACCAAGACTACACTCAGTGGACTAAATAAAAGCACCAATGGATAAATACGTACTTATACTAACTTACAAAGAAAATTAAAGAATGTACCGATGATTTCCAACAATGACGACGCTGAAATACGATTTATCCTCTCACTGAACGGCGAGGATGGATGATTTGAAAGAGGAATTAAGAGGAAAAGAAAAGGACCAAATCCTCTCTGGTTAAACAAGTGGCCTGATAAGGGTTTTGGCCTAGGATGCCAATCGTCGAACCCGGCTGTGATCCCTGCCTTGCACAGTCGGTTGAAGAACTGAGGGCTTCATCCAAGAAAAAAAAATGTGGTGTGAATATGAAGTGATTAGTGCGAAGTGCTTCTAAGACAACCTATAAACAAATGTGGAATTTAGTTAAGGGCATTTTGTCTAGGCCCATTAACTCAACTTAAATATTGTAGAATGTATGTACTGACTTGTTGAGTGAATCTGAGAGTGAGTGCATTCGCCGAAACAAATACCCTCTCCTGTCACAGTACACACACACACACACACACACACACACACACACACACACACACACACACACACAAAAAAAAAAAAAAAAAAAAAAAAAAAGCCTGTTCTGTCTGGAACCCTCTTCAAGACATCACAGTCTGGGGGGCCGTGTAACATTACGAGTCAAGACAGCTGTAACGGAACTTGAATAGCGTAAAGTTATCGTTAAAAACGCACGCCGCGCAATTTGTTATGATTTGGTCGGTCATAATAGTAGTAACATGCTTTTGAATACAATTAAAATATAACGGCGATACCTGTTTAGCGTTATTGGAAATAATATGTAATAAATTCATGAGTAAGGTAGCCGATCCTATAAGAAGAGGTAAAATTGGGCATATTAAGGTGTTTTGCTTTATATCGACTAAGCTGATGATACGGCGTCTTTTTTTTCCGTTTACTCTTAGAAGAAGAAAAAAAAAAGAAAACCAGTAACGAAGGCTAATTGTGCGTTGTGAAAAATATAGGGGCGAATTTTAAATAGCTACAGTGTATAATCAGACTAACAAATGGACATTCAGTTACGCGAAATAGCGGACAGTGAAGTGTGGTCATTAAATTGAGTACACCTACAGGGCGGTCAATTCCAGGATAAGTCTATTCGCGTCTCACGAGGCACGCGGTATTGAGACCGTTTTTTTTTAAATTATATCACGGAGAGCGGGCTTCAATTTAGAAAAAGGAGAAAAGCTGTATCATTATCATTGACTGTTGGTGTTATGCAACCAAAACTTTTCATCAAAGGGTTTCGGTGAATGAGTGGTGAATGCGAAATGAAACTGTGAACGAAGTTATGTTAAATAAAGCAGAAGAGACAAGACAGTTTGGTCGTATCTGTTATTATTCCATAAACCGTAACATGTACTCTCGTTGTACAAAGCCTTTATAGACGATCGTTATGACAATTTGCTTTGAAGGGATCTCGTTACGAGTTAAGTTTTGGGGACCTGGTCAACAGGGGATAGTTCGTAGATCTTAACTACTGCAGCTATTCTGGAATCAGGTGCTACCATGACCGTTGTGTGTTGTCTATGGCTTAAGGTCATCATATCTCATGCTCTAAGATCGACGCGCCTTTCCTCTTGGTATAACGGTGTCTCACGGTAACCACGACAACGCCGACGGCGAAGGAAGATACGGTAGAACAACAAGCCACAAAGACTTTTAAAATGTTTTTATTGCAGAACCATAACTGGTTTTGGTCATTCGTGCCCATCTTCAAAAGGCTAACATGTGCATTTACATAAATGTTTTCATCAGAAATATGTTATCAGTTCCGCCACTGCACAAGAATATTTGAAACATAGAAGTGTCAATAGATATTCAAATATTCTTGTGCACTGCGGATCTGATGACATGCTACTGGTGAAAACATTTATGTTATTGAAAATATTAACCATCTGAAAATGGGCATGACCTCGGTTATGGCTGTAGAATAAAAGAATTTTAAATATATATTTGGCTGGTTGCATTATTTACTGTTGTTTCATTGTTCTACATCTACATCTACGTGATTACTCTGCTATTCTCAATAACGTGCCTGGCAGAGGGTTCAATGAATCACCTTCAAAATGTCTCTCTACCGTTCCACTCTCGAACGGCACCCGAGAAAAACGAGCACTTAAATTTTTCTGTGCGAGCCCTGATTTCTCTTATTTTATCGTGATGAACATTTCTCCCTATGTAGGTGGGTGCCAAGAGAATGTTTTCGCAATCGGAGGAGAAAACTGGTGATTCAAATTTCAGGAGAAGATCCCTTCGCAACGAAAATTGCCTTTGTTTTAATGATTGTCACTCCAATTCACATATCATGTCTGTGACACTATCTCCACTATTTCACGATAATACAAAACGAGCTGCCCTTCTTTGTACTTTTTCAATGTCATCCGTCAGTCCCATCTGATGCGATCCCAAACCGCACAGCAATACTCCAGAATAGGGCGGACAAGTGTGGTGTAAGCAGTATCTTTAGTAGACCTGTTGCACCTTCTAAGTGTTCTGCCAATGAATCAGTCTTTGGTTTGCTCTGCCCACAATATTATCTATGTGAACATTCCAGTTTAGGTTATTTGTAATTGTAATCCTTAAAAATTTAGTTGAAATTATAGCCTTCAGATTTGTGTGACTTATCGCATAATCAAAATTTAGCTGATTTCTTTTAGTACTCATGCGAATAACTTCACACTTTTCCTTACTCAGTGTCAATTGCCACTTTTTGCACCATACAGATATCTTATCTAAATCATTTTGAAAGTCGTTTTGATCATCTGATGGCTTTACAAGATGGTAAATGACAGCATCATCTGCAAACAATCTGAGACAGCTACTCAGATTGTCTCCTGTGTCATTAATATAGATCAGGAACAATAGCGGGCCTATAACACTTCCTTGCGGAACACCAGATATTACTTCTGTTTTACTCGATGACTTTCCGTCTATTACTACGAACTGTGACTTTTCTGACAGGAAATCATGAATCCAGTTGCACAACTGAGGCGATACTCCATAGGCACGCGTTTGGTTAGAAGATGCTTGTGAGGAACGGTGTCGGAAGCCTTCTGGAAATCTAAAAATATGGAATCCCCTGTCGATAGCACTTATTACTTCATGAATATAAAGAGCTAGTTGTGTTTCACAAGAACAGTATTTTCTGAAACCCTGCTCACTATGTGTCAATAAATCATTTTCTTCAAGGTACTTCATAATCTTCAAATACAGTATATGTTACAAAACCCTACTGCAAATCGACATTAGTGGTACAGGCCTGTAATTCAGCAGATTGCTCCTACTTCCCTTTTTGGGTATTGGTGTGACCTGAGCAATTTTCCAGTCTTTAGATACAGATCTTTCTGTGAGTGAGTGGCTGTACATAATTGCGAAATAAGGAGCTATTTTATCAGCATACTCTGAGAGGAATCTGACTGGTATACAATCTGGACCGGAGGCCTTGCCTTTATTAAGTGATTTAAGCTGCTTCGTTACTCCGAGGATATCTACTTCTGTGTTTCTCATCTTGGCAGTTGTTTTTGATTGGAATTCAGGAATATTATTTCGTCTTCTTTGGTGAAGGAGTTTCGGTAAACTGTGTTTAATAACTCTGCTTTAGTGGGACCGTCAGCAGATGGGTTTTCTGCCAAATTTCGAGAAAGAATTTCGTTGTGGAAATTATTAAAAGCATCTCACATTGAAGTACACACCATATTTTGAACTTTCTGTAAAACTTTGCCAATCTTGAGGATTTTGTCCTCTTTTAAATTTGGCATGCTTCTTTCGCTGCTTCTGCAACAGCGATCTGACCTATTTTGTGTACCACGGATAATCAGTACCATCACTTATTAATTTATGTGGTATGTATCTCTCAATTGCTGTCGATACTATCTCTGTGAAAACATTCCACAACTTTTCTACTCTTACATTATCAGATCCGAAGGAGTGAAGACTGTCCCTTAAAAAGGTGTTAAGAGCATTTTTATCAGCCATTTTAAATAGATATACTTTGCATTTATTTTTGATGGTTGTAGGTGTTACGGTATTCAGCCTAGCAGCAACTGCCTTGTGGTCACTAATCCCTGTATCCGTCACAATACTCACTATTTGTCCAGGATTACTTGTTGCTAAAAGGTCAAGTATGCTTTCGCAGCCATTTATGCTTCGAGTGGGCTCATGAACTAATTGTTCAAAATAATTTTCTGAGAAAGCATTCAGTACAATTTTGGATGACATTTTATGCCTGCCGCCGGCTTTAAACATATAATTTTTCCAGCATATTGATGGTAGATTAAAGTCACCACCTACTATAATTGTATGAGTGGGGTATTTATTTGAAACTACCTTACCGTGTTTTACCTGCTCACTTTTAGACGGAAATCCCTTCTGTGGTTTCCTGAGTCCCTCTAACCTAAAAAAACACCCAGTTCCTTCCACACAGCCACCGCTACCCATGTAGCCATCTCCTGTGTGTAGTGGACTCCTGACCTATTAAGTGGAACCCGGAAACCCACCACCCGATGGCGCACGTCAAGGAATCTGCAGCCTACACGGTCACAGAACCGCATGAGCCTCTGATTCAGACCCTCCACTCTGCTATGCACCATAGGACCACAGTCAGTTCTGTTGACGATGCTGCAGATGGTGAGCTCTGCCTTAATCTTGGAAGCAAGATAGGCAGTCTTTACCATTTCCTCTAGCCGCTTGAAACCAGACAGAATCTGCTCCAATCCAAAGTGACACACGTCATTTGTACCAACATGAGCCACCAACTGCAGTTGGCTGCACCCTGTACACTTCATGGCATCTAGAAGCACCCTTTCCATATCCGGAATGACTCCCCCCGGAATGCACATGGAGTGCCTACTGACTTCCTTCCCCTCCTTGGCAGCCATGTTCCTAAGGGGCCCCATTACGCGCCTAACATTAGAGCTCCCAACTACCAGCAAACCCACCCTCTGTGAATGCCCAGACCTTGCGGGCCTGGAAGCTTCCTCTGGAACAGGGTGGATGACTGCATTCGTCTCAGAGACATCATCAGCCACAGATAACGCCTGAAACCTGTTCATCAAATGAACTGGGGAGGCCCTACGATCGGCCCCTCAGAAAGGTTTTCACTGCCTGCCAGACTTTGGAATGATCTCCCACTCGACCACGGGTGAGGGGTCAACCTCAGTGCAGGCAGTACCCGGGGCAGCCACAGCAATGGACCAATCAGAGGACACGTGGGACGTGCTCATTGTCCCTTGCATCCCCAAGTCCGATCCAACACAGTGACAAGCTGTGTGACAGAAGTTGTTGTGGTCTTCAGTGCAGAGACTGGTTTGATGCAGCTCCCCATGCTACTCTATCCTGTCCAAGCTTCTTCATCTCCCAGAACCTACTGCAACCTACATCCTTCTGAATCTATTTAGTGTATTCATCTCTTGGTCTCCCTCTATGATTTTTACCCTCCACGCTGCCCTCCAATACTCAATTGGTGATCCTTTGATGCCTTAGAATATGTCCTACCAACCAATCCCTTCTTCTAGTCAAGTTGTGCCACAAATTTCTCGTCTCCCCAATTCTGTTCAATACCTCCCCATTAGTTATGTGATCCACCCATCTAATCTTCAGCAGTCTTCTGTAGCACCACATTTCAAAAGCTTCTATTCTCTTCTTGTCTAAACTATTCATCAACCACGTTTCACTTCCATACATGGTTACACTCCATGCAAATACTTTCAGAAACGACTTCCTGACACTTAAATCAATGCTCAATGTTAAAAAATTTCTCTTCTTCAGAAACGCTTTCCTTGCCATTGCCAGTCTACATTTTATATCCTCTCTACTTCAACCATCATTAGTTATTTTGCTCCCCAAATAGCAAAACTCCTTTACTACTTTAAGTGTCTCATTTCCTAATCTAATTCCCTCAGCATCACCCGATTTTATTCGACTACATTCCACTATCCTCGTTTTGCTTTTGTTGATGTTCATCTTATATCCTACTTTCAAGACACTGTCCATTCCGTTCAGCTGCTCTTCCAGGTGCTTTGCTGTCTGACAGAATTACAGTATCATTGGCGAACCTCAGAGTTTTTATTTCTGTTCCATGGATTTTAATTCCTACTTCAAATTTTTCTTTTGTTTCCCTTACTGCTTGCTCAATATACAGATTGATTAACATCAGGAATAGGCTATAACCCTGTCTCCCTCCCTTCCCAACCACTGCTTCCCTTTCATGCCCCTCGACTCTTACACCTGCCATATGGTTTTGGTACAAATTGTAAATAACCTTTCGCTCCCTGTATTTTACCCCTGCCACCTTCAGAATTTGAAAGAGCGTATTCCAGTCAACATTGTCAAAAGCTTTCTCTAAGTCTACAAATGCCAGAAACATAGGTTTGCCTTTCCTTAAACTATTTTGTAAGATAAGTCGTAGTATCAGTATTGCCTCATGTGTTCCAACATTTCTATGAAATCCAAACTGATCTTCCGCGAGGTCAGCTTATTTACTAACAATCATTAATGTCCTCAGAGTTCACAAGCTCCACATTGCTCCATCAATCACCACTGACAAGATGTCATATTAATAAATATACCATGAGTCACATGCAATGACATAGCCTGTTTTTATTCAAAAAGGCAGTTTGCCATCTAAAAGGTGAAATTCTACCTCATGCTGGTATCTTGTCAACCGTTTTTCTTGACCTAAGCTAAAATGTTTGTAGTGCACTATGAGTACTTACCACTAGCAATCATTCCCGTTACTTCAGCTGGACCGTCAATAATCATTTACAACCTTCTGATGTGAATGGTTGTAACTTCTTGCAGAATCATACTCAGCCTTTGAACACCTTTCACTGTTTTTGCACCTCTGTCACAGTGGGTAAATGTACTTTACTTTGGTCAATGCCCCAGCGATCTGCAATGGTATTAAGCTCCCTTCCTATGTTATCTCTGGTGTGAGAATCTAGAAAAGACTTCGTAGCAAGAACTCCATGTTCCAGCTGGAATTCAGGACACAACCAACGAGGTGTGAAACTCAGGATGTGGGTTAATACCTTGTTGCTCAGAGTAATAAAACAAGTCAAAACAAGAGAATAAAAGGTTAGTTAAGGCTTTGATACATAACTTGGATTTTTTCCTTCTCCATCACCAGAAATTTGAATTCTGCACTACAAACAAATAGCAAACTTATTATTGTCTCTGTTCATTTCGAACATCCCCAAATTACATGTTTTGTAGTTTATCTTGAAATTAACGAATTATTTTCAACAGTAACCTCAAATAACAAGTGAAAGTACTCAGAGAAGTCATATAGTCAAGTTAGTTAATCAATATCACATTTGCTGACTTCACTAATGAATGACGATGACTGAATTTACCGGTCATCTGCACCTGGCCTTTGCAATCTCATTCAGACCTACATATTATGGCATGCTCTGGGGCAATGTTCAGCCAAATAACTGGTTACTGGATATTCAGCTGTCTGGCTTAGGGATGAACAAATATCTGGTATCCAGCCAAACTGCTATCCATTTCATCTCTAATTTTAATTTTGTCCACATTTTCTTCTTTTAAAATTACTAAAAGCTTTTCCTATTATTGTATAAAAATTACTTTTGTTCTTTGACACTTGTTGCATATCAGTATCAACATTTATTTTTATTTGTGTTCTTTTTTAACATTATCCATAACTAAGTTATGTCTACACTTCTGCATAAGTATTACTGTCACTACACATCATTTCAACTATCTTTGTGTAAGAAGCGCACATCATATTCATCTATGAGACTGTATTTTCACTTTTCATTTACTTTGTGTTCAGTAAGTATATTTTATGTTGCATATAAATTTTCAGTAACAATGAACACCTCATAAAACTCTTATCAATAGGCTGTATGGACGACATTAGGTTGGATGGAAGGGTGCTCCCACTGCCTCCATCAGTGAATGTCACACAGTGGGGACAAGCAACTGCAGCTCTGAATGTGGAACATGGCTGTGGCTACTCTGACTGCAGTACTGGTTTTTGCCAAGAACCACTAATATACGCCAGTGAGATACTGAACAAATATCATTGCATATAAGTCTCTTTCATATTTTGTTTCCAGTAATAAAAAATAATTCTCTTCTGGTATGAATATGATTTTTTGAATGTGGAACATGGCTGTGGCTACTCTGACTGCAGTACTGGTTTTTGCCAAGAACCACTAATATACGCCAGTGAGATACTGAACAAATATCATTGCATGTAAGTCTCTTTCATATTTTGTTTCCAGTAATAAAAAATAATTCTCTTCTGGTATGAATATGATTTTTCACAATGAAAGAGTAATATGTGAGGGTACAACTTTGACTACATTTCATAGTGATAGCGAGACATACAGAGTAGAAAGTGGAGACTGTATTTTCACTCTACAGCAGAGTGTGCACTGGAGATTCAATATCTGAAATCTTTCCCAGTAGTCACAGTGGTAGTTTGCAGCTCTTAAACTGGGAAAATCAAGGAGGGAACACATGTAATGGAATAGATCTGAACCACGTTTGTAAAGACAAAAGCTCTGTTGTGTCTGACTGTACAAACATTACTCTATGATACCACGACCAGGACCGACTTTTTATGTCTGCTTGTGTCTGTATATGTGTGGGTGGATATGTGTGTGTGTGCGCGCGAGTGTATACCCGTCCTTTTTTCCCCCTAAGGTAAGTCTTTCCGCTCCCGGGATTGGAATGACTCCTTACCCTCTCCCTTAAAACCCACTTCCTTTCGTCTTTCCCTCTCCTTCCCTCTTTCCTGACGAAGCAACCGTTTGTTGCGAAAGCTTGAATTTTGTGTGTATGTTTGTGTTTGTTTGTGTGTCTATCGACCTGCCAGCGCTTTCGTTCGGTAAGTCACATCATCTTTGTTTTTAGATATATTTTTTATATATTTCACTGTACAAAGTGTATTATATTTTGAATATATATGTAAACAGGTAAGGTAGGGAATACATTACACATTAACAGGCAAATAGCCTTAAAATAGCACAAATAGTGGGATCTGCTATGAGAGTGGAATTTCGGATTTCCACTTTTACAATATTTCTGAGATTTAGAAGAGACTACCAAGAGCTTTCTGGAAACTTAAATTTTCTAATTTTTTGGTTGTGTAACTAAAATGTTATTCCAGTAAAATAATACAATTTTGGAAACAGAAAAATTGGTGTACAAAACTATGACACCAGATTTTTGAAAGGCTTATATTTTACGTTTTGAAGATTCCAGAAAGCAACAGTTTTCAACAAAGGTTATTTTTTAATTACAAATACTTCAGAAAAAGTAAAATGTTCTTCGGATAGAAGAAAATGGATTTTAAATGTAGTATGCCAGCCATACAACAAACAGTTATTAGTGGCATTAATTCTAAATGCACACATTTTAAGTAAATTGTGAATTTGGAACATTTAATTAAATTGAATGTTTTTGCATAAACTATTCATACTATTGTTTCCTGCATCATCTAAACTATACACTGAATAATAAGGTTTTGGAAAGTATAGCTGGGGTAAGAATTTGTATATATCCTATATGCATAGTTTATACATTATAAAGTACGCCAAGTGATATGTAGACAATATGGAATAGATCATTGTCAGGAGTGACTGAAAGTCTCAAAAAGACTACAAATCATGTTTTCATTTAGTGCAATTTCAGTTTGCAATGAGATCTTCCAGGAATAACGGTATTACATCGCCAGTCTCATATATGACGGGGCGGGTGACAAGAGTTAAAGGATATTTGAAAGGAAAAATGATAGTTCAGGTCAAATGTGAAATAATAGTAAGACAAAGAGGCATACACCAGTTACAAAATAGGGTGAGGCAGATGGTTTAAGCCATTTGCTCTAAGGCAAAAGTAAATTACTAGAGAGAGAGGCAAGATGGGCTAGTCATCAGCCTGTAGGAGATGCCGAAGACAAGAGGGTGAGATTCACAAGTATTTCTCTGCAGCCATACATATGAGGCAGTCACATGTCTTGTCTTCCATGCCTCATGAGTGGTTATTAACATATTGCTTGGGTACACTGCATCTTAGCATGGGTTCCGCACTGCCCTCAAACTTGGGCCCATCAATCCAGTACTCATAAAACAGCACATGTACTTGGCTAGAATGACTGGGTATAGAAAGTGAAATCTTAATGAGAAATTTAAAAATAATGATAAATTTATTAATTTTAAGGGGATCATGTGATGACTGACAGGCCTGGATTGTACTGTATTACAGGTTGTTGTTGTTGTTGTTGTTGTGGTCTTCAGTCCTGAGACTGGTTTGATGCAGCTCTCCATGTTACTCTATCCTGTACAAGCCTCTTCATCTCTCAGTACCTACCGCAGCCAAAATCCTTCTGAATCTGTTTAGTGTATTCATCTCTTGGTCTCCCTCTACGATTTTTACCCTCCACCCTGCCCTCCAATACTAAATTGGTGATCCTTTGATGCCTCAGAACATGTCCTACCAACCGATCCCTTCTTTTAGTCAAGTTGTGCCACAAACTTCTCTTCTCCCCGATCCTATTCAGTACTTCCTCATTAGTTATGTGATCTACCCATCTAATCTTCAGCATTCTTCTGTAGCACCACATTTCAAAAGCTTCTATTCTCTTCTTGTCCAAACTATTTATCATCCATGTTTCACTTCCATACATGGCTACACTCCATACAAATACTTTCAGAAACGACTTCCTGACACTTAAATCTATACTTGATGTAAACAAATTTCTTTTCTTCAGAAATGCGTTCCTTGCCATTGCCAGTCTACGTTTTATCTCCTCTCTACTTCAACCATCATCAGTTATTTTGCTCCCCAAATAGCAAAACTCCTTTACTACTTTAAGTGTCTCATTTCCTAATCTAATTCCCTCAGCATCACCCGACTTAATTTGACTACATTCCATTATCCTCGTTTTGCTTTTGTTGATGTTCATCTTATATCCTCCTTTCAGGACACTGTCCATTCCGTTCAACTGCTCTTCCAAGTCCTTTGCTGTCTCTGACAGAATTACAATGTCATCAGCAAACCTCAAAGTTTTTATTTCTTTTCCATGGATTTTAATACCTACTCCAAATTTTTCTTTTGTTTCCTTTACTGCTTGCTCAATATACAGATTAAATAACATTGGGGATAGGCTACAGCCCTGTCTCAGTCCCTTCCCAACCACTGCTTCCCTTTCATGCCCCTCGATTCTTATAACTGCCATCTGGTTTCTGTACAAATTGTAAATAGCCTTTCGCTCCCTGTATTTTACCCTTGCCACCTTTAGAATTTGAAAGAGAGTATTCCAGTCAACATTGTCAAAAGCTTTCTCTAAGTCTACAAATGCTAGAAACGTAGGTTTGCTCTTCCTTAATCTAGCTTCTAAGATGAGTCGTAGGGTTAGTATTGCCTCACGTGTTCCAACATTTCTACGGAATCCAAACTGATCCTCCCAGAGGTCGGCTTCTACTAGTTTTTCCATTCGTCTGTAAAGAATTCACGTTAGTATTTTGCAGCTGTGACTTATTAAACTGATAGTTCAGTAATTTTCACATCTGTCAACACCTGCTTTCTTTGGGACTGGAATTATTATATTCTTCTTGAAGTCTGAGGGAATTTCGCCTGTTTCATACATCTTGCTCACCAGATGGTAGAGTTTTGTCAGGACTGGCTCTCCCAAGGCCGTCAGTAGTTCCAATGGAATGTTGTCTACTCCGGGGGTCTTGTTTCGACTGAGGTCTTTCGGTGCTCTGTCAAACTCTTCATGCAGTATCACATCTCCCATTTCATCTTCATGTACTTCCTCTTCCATTTCCATAATACTGTCGTCAAGTACATTGCCCTTGTATAGACCTTCTACATACTCCTTCCACCTTTCTGCTTTCCCTTCTTTGCTTAGAACTGGGTATTACAGGTATGCACATAATAAAGAGCTAAAAGGAAAAAAAATAGTATTTACATTAGTAGTGGTGTAATTACAACAGAATTAAAATAATATGCAAATACTGACAAGAGAATAGTACAAACTGACATTGAAGTAATTGAACCAGTGGTTTTTTAATATATATATGTGTGTGTGTGTGTGTGTGCGTGTCTGTATATGTGTGGATGGATATGTGTGTGTGTGCGAGTGTATACCCGTCCTTTTTTCCCCCTAAGGTAAGTCTTTCCGCTCCCGGGATTGGAATGACTCCTTACCCTCTCCTTTAAAACCCACTTCCTTTCGTCTTCCCCTCTCCTTCCCTCTTTCCTGATGAGGCAACAGTTTGTTGCGAAAGCTTGAATTTTGTGTGTATGTTTGTGTTTGTTTGTGTGTCTATCGACCTGCCAGCGCTTTTGTTCGGTAAGTCACCTCATCTTTGTTTTTATATATAATTTTTCCCACGTGGAATGTTTCCTTCCATTATATATATATATATATATATATATATATATATATATATATATATATATATATAAAAAAACAAAGATGAGGTGACTTACCGAACAAAAGCGCTGGCAGGTCGATAGACACACAAACAAACACAAACATACACACAAAATTCAAGCTTTCGCAACAAACTGTTGCCTCATCAGGAAAGAGGGAAGGAGAAGGGAAGACGAAAGGAAGTGGGTTTTAAGGGAGAGGGTAAGGAGTCATTCCAATCCCGGGAGCGGAAAGACTTACCTTAGGGGGAAAAAAGGACGGACAGGTATACACTCGCACACACGCACATATCCATCCACACATACAGACACAAGCAGACATATATATATATATATATATATATATATATATATATATATAGGGCAACTGAAGAAAAGTAATAAAGGGCGGAGTGTTTTTGGTACACTAAATATGATTTAAAAAAATAGGTTTCCAATAAGACTGAAAAGGACGGCTCACCATCAGACAATACTATCAGTTTTGACATGCAGACCATAACTGATCTCTGTAGGAGGAATTTATGCAGTAATATACCATATATCAAATTATCGATGATTATGATGATGATGATGATGAAGATGAAGTGTGGGAGCCATGTTAAACGCTGTTGGTAAGGGTAATATGAACAGTTGTGATTTGGACAACATTATAAGTAGAAAAACCTTGAGTCTGGCCATGAAAGTTTCAATGACAGTCCAGTTGACAGTGCATTGCCATCAAAAGGGTAGTAAACAATTTGAACTTGTCATAAATGTTCACAGTTCATATAGATTTTACATTGCAGAGTGTTCAATTTTGAGTCATCAGTCATCTTTTGGGTTGATGTTGCCTGCCATGAACTCCTCTCTCCTGTGCTAATCTCTTAATCTCATACAAGCACTAGCTAACCAATGTCTTCAACCGTTTGTTGGATGCATTAAAATCTCAGTCTTCGTCTACAGTTTATCCAGCTCCCTCTAGTACCATGAAACTTACTCCCTGATGTCTTAATACATATCTTATCATCCAGTCCCATCTTACTGTCAGTGTTTTCCATATGTTCCCTTCTTCATTGGTTCTTATCAATCCACCTAATATTCAACATTCTTTAGCACCCCACCTTAAATACTTCAACTCTCTTCTGTTTTGGTTTTAGCATAGTCCTTGATACATCATCATATTCTCAGAAATTTCTTCCTCAAATTAAGACCTATGTTCGGTACTGATAGACACCTCTTGGCCAGGAATGCTCTTTTCCCATGTGCTAATCTACATTTTATGCCCTCCTTTCTTCACCCATCATGGATTTTTTGCTTCTGAGGTAGCAGAATTCCCTAACTTCATGATCACCAATTTTGATGTTAAGTTTCTCACTATTCTGATTACCTTTGTCTTTTTCTGGTTTACTCTCAATCCATATTCTGTACTCATTATGCTTCATTCCATTCAACAGATCCTGAAATTCTTCTTCACCTTCACTAAAGAAAGCAGTGTCATCAGTGAATTTTATCATTGATATCCTTCCACTGTGAATTCTGATCCCACTCTTGAACCTTTATTTTGCTTCCATAATTGTTTCTTTAATGTATAGATTGAACAGTAGGGTCAAAAGACTGCATCCCTGTCTTGCACATCTTTTAATCCAAGCACTTTGTTCCTTGTCTTCCAATCTTATTGTTCCGTCTTGGTTCTTGCACATTTTGTACATCAGCTGTCTTTCCCCACAGCTTACTCCTATTTTTCTCAGAATTTCGAACATCTTGCACCATTTTACTTGTCAGAAGCTTTTTCCAGGTCAATAAATCCTATGAATGTGTGTGACGTTTTTCTTTAGTCTTGTTTCCATCATCAAGCACAATGTCAGCAGGGACTCTATGATGCCTTTATCTTTCCTAAAGCCCCCTCAGTTTTCATTTTCATTCTTCTGTATATTATTCCTGTCAGCAATTTGGACACGTAAGCTGTTATGCTGATTGTATGGTAGTTCTCACAATTGTCAGCCAGTGCTATCTTTGGAATCATGTGGATGATGTTTTCTCAAAAGTCTGATGGTATGTTGCCAGTCTCACATATTCTACACACCAACTTGAACAGTTATTTGGTTGCTGCTGCCCCTAATGATTTTAGAAATTATGATGGAGTGTTATCTATCCTTTCCACCTAATTCTATCTTAAGTCTTCCAAACCATAATACTTGTTCCCCTATCTCTTCCTTATCCACTCCATTTTCTAATGTGTTATGAAACAGTTCAGTTCCTCCCCCTCATAGAGACCTTCAGTGTACTCCACCTATCTGCTCTCTCCCTTGTGTTTAACAGTAGAATTCTAATTTCTCTCTCAGATTTACTGCCCTTACTTTTAATTTTACCAGAGTTGTGCTGACATTTCTATATGCTGAGTCAGTCATTCTGATGATCATTTCTTTTTCTACTTCTTCACATTTGTCCGACAGCCATTTTGCCTTGGCTTTCCTGCATTTCCCAGTTATTTCATTCCTTCTTGGTTTACATCCTATATTCCTGACTTTCCCTGGACATATTTGTACTACTTTCTCTCCTGCTTTTTTGTTTGAAGTATTTCTTCTGACACCAAAGGTTTCTTCACAGTTACCACCTTGATACCTATGTCTGCCTTTCCAACATCTGTGATTGCTCTTTTCATAGATGTGCACTACACTTCAGCTGGACTCCCTACTGTGTTATTCCTTAACAGAGTATCCACATCATTAACAAACTTAAAACGTGTCTCACCCTTCCTCAGTACTTCAGTATCCCACTTCCTTTCACACTGATTCTTCCATATGATTCTCTTTAACTTCAGTCTCCTCCTCATCATTACTAAATTGTGACCTGAGTCTAGTTTGTAAGTGTACATAATGAAATGAACTTGTATTAAAAATCACGTATTACTGATCGTCTTGTGTAAGTCAATAACTTACACATTACATGTGATGGCTGATTTTGTTGAGTATGATGTCAATTAGTTTACTTTTGTTAGCACATATTCAGTAATTTAATATGGACATGTTATGTGATATAAATTCTCAGATCTCCTGTAGACAACTCCTTAAGCCTCTAGATATACTAACAAGAGTCTCAGTATTCATTTATGCCATTTTTAATGTCCACTGCACATTTTCAACATACACATTTATAAATTTACAGCATCCAATTTCTGTTGCTGGGATGTTCTGTACATTATTTACATCAAACTGCCTAAACACTAGTCATTGAAGTAGTTTGGTAACTATGTTACACTTCTAGCAGCGAAAGATTCTAGCTCCTTACATTTCCTACCATACAATAAGACTGAAGTGTCATCTGCATAGCTTATTAGTTTCTTTGCATGGAGCCATCACAATGATGGCTTTTGCAAACATCAGGCAGTAATAACCTGACAATAATTACACTTATTACTTTATAGCCAATATGCTTTTAGTCATAGCACAAGTTGCGCCTTAAAACATTTTTCTATCACAAACATTTTAATTTTGTGTTCAAAGCATTCCCCTTATATGCCCTTAGAGATTATGGTAACTAATTAAACCAAATCAAACTAATGATGCATGGGCTTTGATCTGACACTTTTAATTTTATTCTCTCCTGGAAGTAGTTATATTTTATCCTGATGTTATGATCTTCTACATCACTGCTGTTGATAATTTCCATTGATTGGCCCATGAAAAAAGTAATTAATTTAAATATGTGTAAAGAATATATTGTTATATTCTTTTTAAGTGGACATCAGCTTTATCGCCCCATAATTCAACCCCATAGTTAAAAAAGGGGTAAATCATTCCATTGTATACCATTTTTAATGTTTGACTAGGAATTGTGTTTGCTATGAGCTGGCTAAGGAGATATAAGCTATTAATGATTTTTCGACATACAAAATTAATGTGGTCTGTCCAATGCACATTTTCTACATACACATTTATAAATTTACAGCATCCAGTTTCTGTTGCTGAGATGTTCCATACATTATTTACATAACTGCTTAGACATTGGTCATTGAAGTAGTTTGATAATTATGTTACACCTCTAACAGCAAAAGATTCTAGCTCCTTACATTTCCTACCATACAATAAGATGAAGTGTCATCTGCATAGCTCATTATATGTATGGGAGTTAATGGATTGTGCAATGTTGTTAATATTTGTGAGAAAGGGACCAAAGGCTCAGACCTGAGGTACACCTTGTATACTGTTTCACTAATGGACTGAAAGTTTATAAATTTATCATATAATACGTATGCCTGTTTACTGCATTGCTTAAGATTCAACAGTATGTTGCTAGAAGATGCATGGATGATCCTCAGTATGGAGGGATTTTCTGTTTTTATTTTTTTATTTTTTTTTAATTTTTTTTTAGAAGTAACATGTGGTTTAACATGTCAAAAGCTTTCATCAGATCTACAAATATATCTGTAGTCTGCATCCTCTGATTGAATACATTACACTTCATGCAATAACTGTGAAACTGCTGTGATCATACTTGATGAGTTCATTACCATACTGCTCAAAGCACTGTTCACCTTTCGGGCCTTAAGCTATGGACATTTAACCTGCTGGAACAACCTATCACCTTCAGAAAAGGCATCATGCATGAAGAGGTGCCTGTGGTCCACAATAATGTTCACCTAGTCCACAGCTGACTCCTTTATGTACTACCAAAGGGCCCATGGAAGTACAGGGGTGCTCATCCTGAAATGCCAGGTCACAACAATCTGCCATTTATTAAAGTTGCTTACGTCAGTGGATTTCTCCATTTGCAGCCCTTATAATCACTAGAATGATTACCCATTAATACCTTCTCCACTTATATACTTCCATTACCTCATCAATTACCCACATTGCCAACATGAAGCAAGCAGTTTCATTGTGGGCAGTGGTCATAACGTTTTTGCTCATCAGCATGAATGTAGCTAATGTCTGGAAGTAGTACACAGTTCTTAGATTAGATTTACTTTCATTCCAATTGATTCGTAGTGAGGAGGTCCTCCCAGATGTAGAACATGTCAGAAAAACAACAATACATCACTAATATTTACAACTCAAACAAATAAGCTAATGTACCATTCCACAGGTCCCAAGTGGAATGATCGTCATTTTTTTGTGAAGACTATATGAAAGAATCATTTTACAAATACTAATGCACTGAATTTAAAATAAAAAAAGTTTATTTATTTATTTATTTATAAGGTAATAAATGAGTTATACAACTACTATAATACTTATTTACAATGAACACATTACTGCACTGAAATGGTGCAGAAGTTAGATTGTACTTACACACACACACACACACACACACACACACACACACACACACTTATTTGCAATGAACACATTACCGCACTGAAATTGTGCACAAGTTATATTGTACTTACATATACACAGAGACACACACACACACACACACACACACACACACACACACACACACACACACAAAAATCAGTTGGTTCTACTGAGAAATTCATCAATGGAGTAGAAGGAGTTGGCCACCAATAAATTATTTAGGCTTCTCTTAAACTGAATTTCATTGGTTGTTATGCTTTTTATGGCTGCTGGTAAGTTATTGAAAATGTGTGTTCCTGAATAATGCACACCTTTTTGTACAAGACCAAGTCACTTTAAATCCTTGTGAAGATTATTCTTATTTCTAGTATTGATTCCATGAATTGAGCTGTTGGTTTGAAAAAGTGATATATTTTTAATGACAAATTTCATTACAGAATAAATATATTGGGAAGCAGTAGTTAGTATCCCTAGTTCCCTAAACAGGCTTGTGCAGAATGTTCTTGGGTTCACACCACATATAACTGTTACTGCATGTTTTTGTGCCCAGAAAACTTTAGCTTGGCTTGATGAATTACCCCGAAAAATAATCCCATATGACATTATAGAATGAAAGTAAGCATAGTATGCCAGCTTTTTCATTTTTATATCCCCTATGTCTGACACAATTCGCATTGCAAATAGAGATTTATTAAGACGCTTCAGCAGTTCTGTGGTGTGCTTTTCCCAGTTGAATTTATTATCAAGCTGTAATCCCAAGAATTTAACGCTGTCCACTTCTTCTATCTGCTCATCATCATATGTTAGGCAAATACTCGTGGGACACCCTTTACAAGTTCTGAGCTGCATGTAGTGTGTTTTTTCAAAGTTTAGTGACAAGGAATTGGCTAGGAACCAGTGATTAATGTCCACAAATATTTTATTAGCTGATCTTTCTAAGGATACACTTGATTTGCTATTTATTGCAATGTTTGTATCATCGGCAAACAAAAAGAACATGGCATCTGGTAATGTTACTGATGAACGGTCGTTGATATACATAATAAAAAGTAAGGGCCCTAAAATGGAACCTTTTGGGACCCCACATGTAATTAGTTCCCAGTTGGATGATGCTTGATAGCTTGATACATGTATCTTTTCTAATAACACCCTTTGTTTCCTGCCAGAGATATAAGATTTGAACCATGTTGCAGCATTTCCTGTTACACTATAATATTCTGATTTACTTAAAAGGATATTGTGATTTACACAGTCAAATGCCTTTGACAGATCAC
Organism: Schistocerca americana; assembly: GCF_021461395.2. Classification (NCBI taxonomy): domain Eukaryota; kingdom Metazoa; phylum Arthropoda; class Insecta; order Orthoptera; family Acrididae; genus Schistocerca; species Schistocerca americana. The sequence goes on from NC_060121.1 coordinate 949,770,237, forward strand.
AAAATATACCAGTGGCCTGCAACTTTTTATCTAATGAATTAAGCACATTTTCACTGTAAGCGTAGATAGCCTTCTCAATATCAGAATCCTTTAGAAATCCGAACTGTGACTTTGACAGTATGTTATTTGAGATAAGATGATTATAAAGCCGATTGTACATTACTTTTTCTAACATTTTTGAGAATGCTGGCAAAAGTGAAATTGGACAGAAATTTGATGCTATTGCTTTATCTCCCTTCTTAAACAGTGGCTTAACTTCAGCACATTTTAACCATTCAGGAAATATTCTACTGATAAACAACTGGTTGCACAGATAGCTTAATATGTTACTTAACTCAGAATCACATTCTTTAATTAGCTTTGTTGATATTTCATCATACCCACTAGATGTTTTTGATTTTAAAGATTTTATGATGGACATTATTTCTGCTGGGATAGTGAGGGTTAAATTCATATAATGGAAGTTACTTAAAGTGTTTCGTCTGAGGTATTCCTTAGCAGCAGCTACAGAACCTGACAACTACATCTTTTCTGTAATAGTTATGAAATGTTTGTTAAAAAGTTCTGCAACACTATACACATCTGTCACCAATGTATCATTTACTCTTAATGCTATTTGTCCCTCTTCATGTTTGGTTCTACCGGTCTCCTCCTTCACTATATCCCATATTGTCTTTATTTTGTTATCTTATATGACTATCTTTTCCTTGTAATATATTTGCTTTGATGTCTGTATTACAATCTTTAATATTTTGCAGTATTTCTTGTAATGTGATATAGCATCAACATTGGAACTGTTTCAGATTGACAGATACAGTTTTCTTTTTGTTTTACAAGATACCCCTATTCCTTGAGTAATCCATGGCTTCTTTGTAGACTTTGCTCTAACCTTGGTAAGTTTTTGGGGAAAACACTGTTCGAATAAGGTAAGCACTTTATTAGCAAAAGTGTTATATTTTTCATTCATGCCATGAGCACTGTAAACATCAGTCCAGTGAATGTCTCTGAGGAGTGCCCTAAAATAATCAATTTTTGGCTTACTGATTACCCTCTTGAGCTCAGATTTAACAGATTTTATATCCTGTTCAGTGTTAACATTTAACAGAAGGAACTGCATGTCATGATCTGAGAGGCCATTGACTATTTGTTTTGTAATATAATTTTGTTCATTGGAGTTTTCTACAAAGATATTATCAATGGCTGTTTGTGAGCAATTGGCTACCCTAGTGGGGAACTTTACAGTGGCAATTAAGTTGAATGATAGTGTTACTAACTCAAATAAGTTCTTATTGGGAGAGTCACCAGCAACCACTATTTCTTTGTTTTTGGTTGTTAAATGGGCCAGGACAGCTTCAAGGTGGTGTATGAACAGATTAAAGTTACCTGCAGGTGCTCAATTTACACTTAATATTATGAAGGATTTTTTGTGAAATTCTGCTTCTGTTGCACATGCTTCCACATGCTGTTCTAGGCAAAATTTATGAATGTCTATGTTCTTAAATTTATGACAGTTCCTGATGAATGTGGCAACTCCTCCTTTCTCCATTTCTGATATACAAAAGTGAGATGCTAACCAAAACCCTGTAACACTTAAAAGTTCTATACTAGTGTCCACATGATGTTCAGAGAGGCAGATTATGTCAGCTGGGTTTGAGGACTCTAATTCATCTATGCAAATAATTAATTCATTAATTTTATTTCTCAGTCCTCGAATATTTTGATGCAATAAAGATAGCTGACTTTTCACATTGACAGAGTTAAAATTGTGTAGAGTTAAAATATCTACTGACTGTTGAAAATTCTAAACCAGTGGCTGTTTATGCTAATGTAATAAGCTAGAATTATGTTTTTTTAGTTTCTTTCTCAAACTGAAGGTTTGTCTCAGTCCTAAACTCTCTTAAAATTTGGTTTCTTTCTGTCCTCACTACCCTAAAAAAGGGGAGTAAACAGATACAAGCATAACTCTCAATAGTCACAGAAACACAGAAAGAGAATATGGATTACGTCATTAAATACAATGAAAACCTTATCTTTGAAAATTGCACAATCAACATCCAGAAGTATTACTTGCAGTGGAGTATGAAACTGTCACTCAACATGTGCATTACTTCAAAATCTGTGCATAGTATGTACCTTGAACACACATCAATGATCTAGAAGAATGAGAGCTGAATTAATGTTCTGGGTATATATTATGAGGTTCACAGCTGCACATTGATCAAGTAGATTGTCATGGGGTTCAAAAATGAGCTTGTCCAATCACTGCATAGCCACATACTATGTATGGAGTCTATTTAAACTAGTCACAATAAACAATAAAACCCTGTGTTTAAGGTAACTCTTTAAGAGAAGCAGATGGAAGTATATTGTGAATGGTGTGCATGATGTTTATGTAGTGCCACTAAAAATCTTGGTGGTACATTATTGATTTAACATATGAACATTGTAAATACAGCATTTTTAGAAACGCTTTGAATTGCAGACAGTTGATTTCAGAAGTAAAGGAATATGGCATGAACTCAGAGAGGAGCAAGCATTTAAGTGACAGATATCAGCCCTGCTGATATTTTTGTGTGCTGTGAGGTTTTTTTTGCATGTTCAGTGGATTATATTTGTGACAACTTGCCATCATGTAGAACGCATCAGTGGGTTCACAAACAAAATACATTTTCTCTGTTAAAATAAGGCTACATGCTGGCCATTTATGTAAGTGATTTTTTCTGTCATAATCTTAATCTACAACAAAATCTGATGAATGTAATTCAACTACATACATACTAGCTACTCAGAAATTCAGCTATGGAGTAGAAGGAATTGTCAAGCAGAAATGATTTCCAGTTGTTTTTAAAACTTTCATTATCTGCCCACATCTTTAATTCACACTGGAGATGGTTGAATATTTTTATACCTGCATACTTTGCTCCTTTTTATGCAATAACAGTAAGGTTCAGTTATGGATAGTGGATGCTGATTTTGTTCATAGGTGTGTGTGTGTGTGTGTGTGTGTGTGTGTGTGTGTGACTTTCAGATAGTCCCTGTTTTTTCACAACAAGTTACATAATGGATTGTAACATTTCTAACTTGGTTGTAGACTATTTTTCCTCAATGGCGCCTTCAAATCAATAGACTTGTGCCGAAAACTGTTTAATTAAGTTGGGAAACAACAGATGCCATGGGCATTGGCATATTTATTCCAATTTAAATCACCATTAAGCAATGGCCAGTCTTTATAATTAGCAGTACATTATTTATCGTTTAAATAGTAATCCTCATCTGATATTACCAGTCCAACTTCCATCAAAACAATGTTATCAGCCAAACAATATAAGTGATTTTATATCTTGTTACCAAATTGTGATTTAATAATGATGTGGTAGCTTTTGAACGAGTCCATTACTAACACCACTCTTCATATCACTTTCACAGATCACTGTGTGTTTACTGAGCTCACACATAATGATGTCCATATTATTATCCACTCATCAACATTCATGAGCTAATGACTATATGCACAACAATTTCTCACACAAAAGTTCATAAGGAAGACACAACACAGTAGAGGACTCAAATACATATACACATTATGCACATATAATCCCACATTTTCAGAATAAATGACATTGAAATGTTACTTATAAATAATCTGTCCAAATTTTTTAACATAGAAATATTAATTGGTGGGTATTTCAATGAAGGCTTTCCATGCCTGATTGTGGATAATGACACAGAGATGTTAGCAGTGACTAATTAGATGTGAACTGAGGTTTTTATGTCCACAGGGTAGTATATGAAGACTGGTGTATGAGTGTTTTGTCAGTTCATTAATTACATCTTAGTTTATAGTGGTAGAAAGGTTATATTTAGGAGTGGCATCAGCCTAATGAGTCCAACAATAGCTTGGTTTAACTGTTTAACGGTTCAAGCTACTATTTGCTTAATACACTGTATGCATTTGTAGTGGGTTATCCATTTTCAGTTAAAATTACCAGGTGTGTAATTTTGCTAAGTAAGTTAAATTAATAATAATAATAATAATACTTTATTCAACATTGAATGATTAATTGCATATGTATAAGAACAGGTTACTATTCTTGACACACAGCACAATAATACATTCTTCTGAATATGTCATTCATTAAGAAAATAATGAAATTACACATAAAACGGTGCTTAACACTATTTACATACTTTTTTTTAAAGCACTTCTTATTCTGCATGTAAGTATGGTATTCTCCTAATGTGTAAAATTATTTTGTAATAGGAATTTCTTTAGCTGAAAGTTAAGCTTCATTGTGGGTAGGGTCATAACTTTACTGGGCAGTGCATTGGCTAACTTTAAACCTGCATATTGTGGACTCTTTTCATAGAGTGATGTTCTGTAGCTGTTGATGTAAAATTTTTCTTTATTTCTGGTATTGTACTGGTACAAATCAGAACAAATGTTGGGTTGCAGTCTTTTAACAAGTAACATGGCTTTTACATTGTACATGTTTACTACGGTTAGTACACCAGTTTTTGGAAACAAGCCATGGCACGATTCCTTGTATTTTGCTCCACAGATGATTCTTGTAGCCCTTTTTGGAAGTAGCAATAGCTTATTTAGTTTTTCTTTGGTTGTTGCTCCCCAAATTTCTGTTCCGTAATTCAGATGAGAGAAAAATAGAGCACAGTGTGCAGTCTTTAGGACAACAGTGTCTCTGCAGAACTTGCTAATCATATTAATTGCAAATATATTCTTAGTGTGATGTCACCACCAGACACCACACTTGCTAGGTGGTAGCCTTTAAATTGGCCGCAGTCCGTTAGTATACATCGGACCCGCGTGTCGCCACTATCAGTGATTGCAGACCGAGCACCGCCACACGGCAGGTCTAGTCTAGAGAGACTCCCTAGCACTCGCCCCAGTTGTACAGCCGACTTTGCTAGCGATGGTTCACTGTCTACATACACTCTCATTTGCAGAGACGACAGTTTAGCATAGCCTTCAGCTACGTCATTTGCTATGACCTAGCAAGGCGCCATGTTTAGTTACTATAGTTACTATCTTCAAGAATGTATTCTGAACAGATAATATTGTGAATCATGTACCGTCAAGAGCGACGTTCATCATTAATGGATTAAAGTTAAGCATCAAACTAATTACATCCGCTTTCTGAATTCTTATTCCTTGTCATGTTACAGACCTCATGTCAATATAGTTCTTCCCTCCTCTTGTGCCAACCTGCGTGAGCTAAAACGCGTGCATTTCGGCCTCCACTTGTAACAAGGTATTGGCTCTTCTGCTAACACAAAAATTAGATAACTTATATGCTAGAGTGTCAACACGTCCCATTTTAAATTGCTTTGAATAGTTAAGCCACAGAATTTTACACTAAACTCCGTTTTTACTAATTCATTGCTTATGTATAGTTTAATTTCATCATTAAAACTACTGTTGTTAAACTCCATGAGACATGTTTTACTACTGCTTACATTTAAGTGGCTCTCATTAAAGTACTGAACAATTTCATTTGTCACGTTATTACAGCAGGTCTCTAGTTCATTAAATGATCCCTTTTTACACACAATGGATGCATAATCCGCATTAAGAACTATTTTGAAACTCCGAGTGCAATATCTTATGTCATTTACATAAAACAAAAACAGAAGACAACCCAGTACTGAGCCCTGGGGCACTCCATATTTTATATTACTGATTTTGGATTTGTGAACACCACTTTCAGTTTTAAGCAGTACAAACTGTTTTTGGTTACCAATGTAAGATTTTATTAGGTCATGAGCAGTGACTCTGATACAAATGTTCCACAGCTTTTGTAATAGGATTGTGGTGCTCACACAGTCAAAAGCTTTCTCAAGGTCAAGGTATATACCAGCGACATGTTGTTCGTTCTTGATGCCACTTATCATCTCTTCAATTAACTAAGCAGCTGCTGTGCTTGTTGATTTACATTCTACGTAACCATTGTGATTTTCAAACATTAGCTTGTGCACCCAGAGAAAGTTTATAATTCTGCTCTAGATGACTTTTTCAACTATTCTGAAAAGACAGAATGTACTGAGATTGGTCTGTAGTTTTGAATTTTGAGTCTGTCTCCTTTTTTAAAGACTCTCTGGGAAGGTGCCTGATTCTATTATATTATTTAATGCTAGAGACAGAGATGCAGAAACATTTTGCCTACACATTTTTAATACATTGATACTTAACCATCATGCCCTGTGGAACTGGAATATTTTAGAGAGCTAATGATGTTAACTATTTCTTTGCAATTTGTGGGGGCTAGGTATATACTGTGCTTATATGGATTGCCTTTAAAATTGTACTTCAGGTTGTTATGTTTGTCACTGATAGCCTCCCCTACTGAAGAATAATATTCATAGCATATGTTAGCAATTTCAAGTTGATCTTTCACTACCATCCCACTGTGGTCAATAATAAAGTCCATAGAGGATTTGTCTCTGTCTATTCTAAAACTGTTTATCATTCCCCAGATATCAGTAGTAATACTGTGTGAAGCCTGACACTTGTTTGCATCATAGTTGCTCTTGGTCTGTATTAATAAATCTTTATAGTATTCTTGATCAGTTTTGAAGGCCTCCTTTAGCTTGAGATTTTGTTTATTATTCAACATTGCACTAAGGAATAATTTCAATTTTTTTCCTTACTTTAATGACATCATTATTTTTCCTGATACTTTTATTTATATTTTTAGTTTGTTTAGATTTTTTACCTACAACTGGGCACATGGCATTGAAACAGTAGTAGATGTCAGCAGAAAAGGTATTGTAGGAAAAGCTATCATTCTCAAACCATGGTATGTGTACTAATGTGCAGTTCAGTCTGATACATAATTCTTTTGCTTACATATAGTCTTTTTTAGTGAGAAAGGACATCTCATTTGCCTCCAATCGAAGCCGTACTGCATTGTGATCAGAGATGGCTTGTTTTGGAGCAGATGTATTGTAGGAAAGTAGTAAAATGGTGAATGGCCTTTCAGACCATGATGCACAAATTTTAACACTAGAAGGCTTTTGTTCTCAAACAAATGTCGCATATAATTACAAACTGTGTAGGAAAGTTAATCCAACAGCAATAGAGAGTGTTTCAAACCTTGTCATGGAACAAGAGTGGCAGGATGTTTATAGTGCCAATAACACAGATGATAAATATAATGCTTTCCTTAACACATTTCTCATGCTCTTTGAGAGTTGCTTTCCATTAGAACATTATAATGGGATACTAGTAGTAATAGACAGCCTGGGTGGCTGACTAGTGGGACGAGGATATCATGCAGAACAAAGCAGGAATTATATCAAAATGTTAGAAGTAGTCACAATCAAGCTACAGTAGCCTATTACAAACAGTATTGTAAGGTACTTAAAAATGCTATTAGGAAGGCAAAGAGTATGTGGTACGCAAATAGAATACGTAATTTACAGGATAAAATTAAAACCATATGGTCTGTTGCGAAGGAAGTGTCACGTCAGCAACACAAACTCGATGATATAAAGTCAGTTCGTAGTGCATCTACATCTACATGTTTCTGTTGCTGATAAATCAGATATATGTACAGTATTTAACAATCATTTTCTGAGCATTGCTGGTGAATTAAATAAAAATTTAGTTTCTACAGGGAAACATATAACTTTCTTGGCAAATGCCTTTCCGTGATAGATGTCTGAAATGTTCCTCTGTGATACAGACAAGGGATAGATTGAGTCAATAATTAAATCACTGAATACTAAAGACTCTCATGGTTATGATGGAGTGCCTAGCAGAATATTAAAGTACTGTTCTGCACATGGTAGCCCTGTATTTAGCCATATTTGTAATTTTTCCTTTAGGAATGGTCAGTTTCCTGAATGATTAAAGAACTCAGTAGTAAAGCTGCTTTATAAAAAGGGAGAAGGGGATAATGTTGATAATTTTAGACCTATTTCTATGCCATCAGTGTTTGCTAAAGTTATTGAAAAGGCTGTGTATGTAGCGATAATTGATCATTTTATGAGGGTAATCCCAAAAGTAAGGTCTCCTATTTTTTTATGAGTACATAGACCTGTTTATTTCTACAATGGTTTACATCAGTTTACAGCTTGAACATTTAGCTATTTTTTGACATAATCGCCATTTCTGTCGATGTATTCTTGTAGACTCTGTGGCAGATTTTGTATGTCCATGTCATACCAGCTTGTCACCATGCTGTTCAGAAAGTTATGAACCTCTTCTTTCAATTAACACTGACAGGTACTGTGAGACTCTGAAAAAACTCACAATTCAGAACCAGGGAAGAGGAGTGTTGGGCAAGGGCATACACATTCTCCATGACAACACTTGCCCACACATCGCTCAGCAAACTGTTGCTCTCCTGCAACAGTTTCAGTGAACATAATCACCCACCCACCATAAGTCCTGATTTGGCACCCAGTGACTATCACCTGTTCCCCAGGTTAAAAGAACATATAGCCGGAAAGCGATTCAGCTCTGATGACAAGGTGAAAGAAGAGGTTCATAACTTTCTGAACAGCATGGTGGCAAGCTGGTATGACATGGGCAAACAAAAACTGCCACAACGTCTACAAAAATGCATCGACAGAAATGGTGATTATGTCAAAAACTAGCTAAATGTTCAAGCTGTAAACTGATGTAAACCATTGTAGAAATAAACAGGTCTATGTACTTATAAAAACAATAGGAGACGTTACGTTTGGGATTACCCTCATATATCACACGATTTGCTATCAAATGTGCAGTTTGGCTTTAGAAGTCGTTTAACAACTGAAAATGCTATATTCTCTTTTCTCTGTGAAGTACTGGATGGGTTAAACAAAAGGTTTCAGACACTAGGCATTTTTATTTATTTAACTTAGGCATTTGATTGTATTGGTCACAAAATATTGCTCCAGTAGTTGGAACATTACAGAATACGGGGAGTAGGTCACGACTGGTTCACCTATTACTTTAGCAATAGACAGAAAAAGGTCATTATTCACAATGTTGAGAATGGCTGTGATGTGTGGTCTGAGTGGGGCACGGTCAAGTGGGGGGGGGGGGGGGGGGTGCCCCAGGGATCAGTGTTGGGGCCACTCCTGTTTCTTATTTATATAAATGATATGCCCTCTAGTATTACGAGTAACTCTAAAATATTTCTGTTTGCTGATAACACTAGCTTGGTAGTAAAGGATGTTGTGTGCAACATTGGCTTGGTTTCAAATAGTGCACTTCATGACCTAAGTTCATGCATTGCAGAAAATAAACTAATGCTAAATATTAGGGAGGCTCAGTTTCTAAAGTTTCTAAAACACAATTCAACAAAACCTGACATTTTAATTTCACAGAATGAGCATATAATTAGTGAAACTGAACAGTTCAAATTTCTAGGTGTTCAGATAGATGGTAAACTGTCGCAGAAAGCCCACATTCAGGATCTTTGTTCACATTCAGGATCTCGTTCAAAAGACTTAATGCTGCCATTTTTACTATTTGAACAGTATCTGAAGTGAGTGGTCATTCGACACGAAAATCAGGCTACTTTGCTTATTTTCATTTGCTTATGTCATATGGTATTATATTTTGGGGTAACTCTTCCCATTCTAAAAGGATATTTGTGGCTCATAAATGGGTGGTTCTGGCAATATGTGGTGTAAGTTCATGAACCTCTTGTCGACCCCTGGTTATTTTGTCATTGGGCTCTCAGACTATACATATATTTCTTACTGTCATTCCTTGTTAACAATATTAACTTATTCCCAAGAATACGCAGCTTTCACTCAGTTAATACTCAGCAGGAATCAAACCTGCATTTGGATCGTATTTCTTGTGCAGAAAGGTGTGCAGTATACTGCTGCATCCATTTTCAAAAAGCTACCACTCAAATTCAAAAATCTTAGCAGTAATCCATGTGCTTTCAAATCAAAACTGAAGAGTTTCCTCATGGGTCGCTCCTTCTGCTCTGTCAAGGAGTTCCTTGAAAAATTAAGCTGATTCTTGTTGATTGTGTTTACATAAACTTATGGATTGACATTTCTCGGGTTTACAAACATTTTATTTTTATCTGTTATTACTTTTATGTTGTAATTTAATGTACTAAAATATTCCATGACCTTGGAGATCTGCTCCTCAGTTTGATCCTATGGAACTTGACATGTAAATAAAAAATAAATAAATGAGTCATGTTTGTTATTTTATTATTCGGACGTGTTTTACTGTTGCCAGTCTCTCTAGTTGGCTCATGGATAAGTGAGGTCAGACTGAATTCATCAAGTAATTGGTGTAGCTATTTGGTGTTGGCATCATTGGTTAATAAGTCTATATTAATAACCCCTGTTATTACAGTATTTACATGGCCACTTAACCCAGAAAATGTGTAGTCTTACATACAGGGTGTTTATAATTAAAGTTAAACTTTCAAACTGCTGTAGAAATAGCACCACTGGTCAGAATGATGTCAAATTGCAACAGAATATTACCATAGAAGGGGAAAATGTATGACAGAAGAAAAATAAATAGTTATAAAATGTAGCAAAAGCTGATGTTGTAAGCATCATAATTTAATAGTGGTCAACTTCAAATGACAAATGAATCATACAAAAATGCCTAAGTTGTATGTTTGACAATAAACAAACTGTACTACCCAGTGTGCATGGGTACAGAGGTGTGATAATTTCAGTTATGTAAGCCCATCCACCACAGTGAGGTCATATAACATCAAATGGAAAACATCTGTTTTTAATTGTCCTGACGGTAAAAACTGCATAAAAAGCATAAATCACATCAGTTTTTAATTGTTATGAAACCAAAAACTGCATAAAAAGCATCAATTAAAACCAAATCAGATTATTATTTTCCGTTTGACTGGCGCAAAACATATTCAATATGCTGTCCACCATTTTCTGCAACAAGTTGAAATTGAGAAACAGCATGTTTCACGACTGATCAAAGTGTTTCTGGGGGCACATTCAGAATATGTTGCACAATGCATGCCTTCAATGCAGCTAAGTTTGCAATCGGAACATTGAACACAACATCTTTCAGGTAGTCCCACAGCCAGAAGTCACATGGATTAAGATCAGGTGATCAGGATGGCAAGGCTGAAGGGAAAAGGTGGCAGACAATTCTAGCATTTCTAAAATGGTGCTTCAACAGCTGCTTAAGTGGATCTGCAATGTGCAGAGGTGCGCCACCTTGCATAAAAATGATCTCATCCACACATCCACCCTGTTGGAGAGCTGGAATGACGAAAGACACTTGTATTGCTTACCAGTGATGGTACAGGTAACAGGACTGGAAGAATCTGTCTCTTTGAAAAAATATGGCCCTATGATAAATGATGCCTTAAACCCCCACCACACAGTGACCTTTTCACAATGAAGTGGTACTGGTTGATTTGCGTGTAGATTTTCCATTGCCCATGTTCGACAATTCTGTGTATTGACGTATCCTGTCAGATGGAAGTGTGGTTCATCTGTTCACAAAATCTTCCACGGCCAATCATTGTTCACTTGCAGGTGAGCAAGAAATTCTAAAGCAAAGGTCTCTCTTGCTGGCAGGATTTTATGCACTGTGCTCACAGGTATGTCCAACGCTCGGGCAATTCTCCATCCACTATGTGTTTGCACATCACCACTCATCTCCTTCCACACTGCTGTAGCCACCGCTTCTACTGATGTCTAATAAATTTGTTTCCCCCCTCTACCAGGTAGCAAACCCATCTTTTCGAATTTCTGAGACAGTCATCAGACCAACACCTTTTTTCAAACCCTTCAGTGTCTGGAACTTCTGCAGAGTGACATGTTCACAGTCACCATTCTTCTAATACAGCTTTACAAGCACAGCATGATCCTGCATTGAGACAGTCATGGCGAACGTTGCAGATGTAAAAGCAGGAAAAGCCATGTACCCAATGTGTTTATATCAACTTAAATGGGTTGTGCACATGATAATTGTTTTTATTTACCTATTCTAACACATCTATTGATCAGTTTTCAAAATATTTTTTTTTTTCTTCTGCCATACGTTTTCCCCGTACGTGGCCTACACACGCTGATAATTGCTATGTTTTTTCCAGCCCATTTTAGATTTACTGCAGAAAATTCTGCTTAACTAGATTTGCAATGTGCGGAGGTGCGCCACCTTGCATAAAAATGATCCCATCCACACATCCACGCTGTTGGAGAGCTGGAATGACGAAAGACACTCATAGTGCTTACCAGTGATGGTATAGGTAACAGGACCGGAAGCATCTGTCTCTTCGAAAAATGCTCTTACATCAATAACACTGAAATTACTTGCTTTAACAGTGAAGATTGCTATGCCACCCACAGACTTGTTTTTCCTACTAAAGGCAGAACAAAATTTCGTGGAGAGTGGTTTACTAACACTAATTACGTCTTCATTGTACCAATATTCAAACTGTCCAGCAGTCTTTACAAGTTTCCCAGGCTTGCCTGAAGTGGCTGTTTGTGTGGCAGATTCTGATTTGGTGGGTTGTGCCATTCCATGGCAATGCACTTATTTACTTTGTTTTGTGGAGAATTTAGTCTAATTTCCTTAACAATTAATTTGTTGGCAGTATTTTTGCCTCTTTTATTCATGTTCATACCATTATTTGTATCCAGGCCTTTGTCTAGATTTCTCATATTTGACACATTGTGAAATTATTACATATTATTTTAACCCTATCATTTGTCTTGTGCACTTCCAAGGTCACTATAGATTGTTCCATTAGATAGTGTCTCTGTGGAATATTAATGATAATTACTTTAGTGTTAATCAACTTACTGTGTGCCACTTTCATGTGCCTGATAGTGTCATTTGCTTGATTTTTTGCTACATCATTTGTTCCTTCCATGATTATGACACAATCATCTGCTGAAAAAGACACACTATTCCGCACACATGGCTTCACCACAGCAGAAAGAGGTGCTCCATGTTGAATGTGAGCCACAGCCATAAAGTTGTCCTGGATCCTTGTGATGTTTTGTGTTATTACATCAATATATTAGAATCCTTCCCTTCTTGTGTTTCTAATTCTATTGTTCTTTTGAGCCAGCTTCTTCATACACTTCCACAGATTGTTATCTTGGACAGTTTGTTTACATTCACTTAGGTTAGCACATGAGGTTAGGGCTGATTTTTTGACCTTGTTACAGGCAGCTTTTTTGCAGTTTGGAATGTTGCTCTTTGTTTGCACAGATTTAAATGCTACAGCTTCCATTCTTAATTAGTGCATTATTTTGATAAACAAATGCATTGTCTGGTTTAGGAAAATCAGGGAAACAAAAGCCGAGCACTGAATCTGGAAAATAAATAAGCTTAAGTGGTTAAATGATGAAAGTATTTTAAGGTGTCATAAAACTTTAATTATGGAATTTTCCAAATTAATGAATTTTTGGAAAAGTTATGACTGTTAACTGTAAAGGCTGAAATTAGGGCTATCTAACTAGCTATGCCAGACCCACAGATTTACTGATTAGCTCATCACTTTTTTCTGGCCACATCATTGGAATGACTTCAATTATATCTATTTTGAATAACGATCTTTTATGTTGGTAAATTATAATGTATATAATAAGATTACAAAATGGTTCAAATGGCTCTGAGCACTATGGGACTTAACATCTATGGTCATCAGTCCCCTAGAACTTAGAACTACTTAAACCTAACTAACCTAAGGACAGCACACAACACCCAGCCATCACGAGGCAGAGAAAATCCCTGACCCCGCCGGGAATCAAACCCGGGAACCCGGGCGTGGGAAGCGAGAACGCTACCGCACAACCACCAGATGCGGGCAATAAGATTACATAAACTATTACATAGATAAGAATTTGGCATTTCTGAATACACTTGCTATAAACATTATGTGTAGGTGTGGAATTATCTGAAAAAGAAAAATTATTTAAAGGAGCAGAAGTGTACCATATGTATCAATCCACTTTACTTTGTTTCAGAATGAGGGTAGACACCAGGTACTGTCCTTACAGCATGTTTCTGTGCAATTAACACTTTGTGTGAGGAATTGCCCCAGAAAATCATTCTGTTTAATCAATAAACGAAAATATACCAAGTAAGCTAGTTGTTGTTGGTGTGGTCTTCAGTCCTGAGACTGGTTTGATGCAGCACTCCATGCTACGCTATCCTGTGCAAGCTTCTTCATCTCCCAGTACTTACTGCAGCCTACATCCTTCTGAATCTGCTTAGTGTATTCACCTTTGGTCTCCCTCTACGATGTTTACCCTCCACGCTGTCCTCCAGTACTAAATTGGTGATCCCTTGATGCCTCAGAACATGTCCTACCAACCGATCCCTTCTTCTGGCCAAGTTGTGCCACAAGCTCCTCTTCTCCCCAATTCTATTCAATACCTCCTCATTAGTTATGTGATCTACCCATCTAATCTTCAGCATTCTTCTGTAGCACCACATTTTGAAAGCTTCTATTCTCTTCTTGTCTAAACTATTTATCATCCATGTTTCACTTCCATTCATGGCTACACTCCATACAATACTTTCAGAAACGACTTCCTGACACTTAAATCTATACTCAATGTTAACAAATTTCTCTTCTTCAGAAATGCTTTCCTTGCCATTGCCAGTTTACATTTTATATCCTCTCTACTTTGACCATCATCAGCTATTTTGCTCCCCAAATAGCTAAACTCCTTTACTACTTTAAGTGTCTCATTTCCTAATCTAATTCCCTCAGCATCACCCGACTTAATTCGACTACATTCCATTAGCCTTGTTTTGCTTTTGTTGATGTTCATCTTATACCCTCCTTTCAAGACACTGTCCATTCCGTTCAACTGCTCTTCCAAGTCCTTTGCTGTCTCTGACAGAATTACAATGTCATCGGCGAACCTCAAAGTTTTTATTTCTTCTCCATGGATTTTAATACCTACTCCGAACTTTTCTTTTGTTTTCTTTACTGCTTGCTCAATATACAGATTGAATAGCATCGGGGAGAGGCTACAACCCTATCTCACTCCCTTCCCAGCCACTGCTTCCCTTTCATGCCCTTCGACTCTTATAACTGCCATCTGGTTTCTGTACAAATTGTAAATAGCCTTTCGCTCCCTGTATTTTACCCCTGCCACCTTCAGAATTTGAAAGAGAGTATTCCAGTCAACATTGTCAAAAGCTTTCTCTGAGTCTACAAATGCTAGAAATGTAGATTTGCCTTTCCTAAATCTTTCTTCTAAGATAAGTCGTAGGGTCAGTATTGCCTCACGTGTTCCAACATTTCTACAGAATCCAAACTGATCTTCCCCGAGGTCATATTCTACCAGTTTTTCCATTCATCTGTAAAGAATTCGTGTTAGTATTTTGCAGCTGTGACTTATTAAACTGATAGCTCGGTAGTTTTCACATCTGTCAACACCTGCATTCTTTGGGATTGGAATTATTATATTCTTCATGAAGTCTGGGGGAATTTCACCTGTCTCATACATCTTGCTCACCAGACGGTAAGAGTTTTGTCAGTCTGGCTCTCCTAAGGCCGTCAGTAGTTCTAATGGAATTTTGTCTACTCCCGGGGCCTTGTTTCAAATCAGGTCTTTCAGTGCTCTGTCAAACTCTTCATGCAGTATCGTATCTCCCATTTCATCTTCATCTACCTCCTCTTCCATTTCCATAATATTGTCCTCAAGAACATCACCCCTGTATAGACCCTCTATATACTCCTTCCACCTTCCTGCTTTCCCTTCTTTGCTTAGAACTGGGTTTCCATCTGAGCTTTTGATATTCATGCAAGTGGTTCTCCTTTCTCCAAAGGTCTCTCTAATTTTCCTGCAGGCAGTATCTATCTTACCCCTCGTGAGATAAGCCTCTACATCCTTACATTTGTCCTCTAGCCATCCCTGCTTAGCCATTTTGCACTTCCTGTTGATCTCATTTTTGAGACGTTTGTATTTCTTTTGCCTGCTTCATTTACTGCATTTTTGTATTTTCTCCTTTCATCAATTAAATTCAGTATCTATTCTGTTATCCAAGGATTTCTACTAGCCCTTGTCTTTTTACCTACTTGATCCTCTGCTGCCTTCACTATTTCATTCCTCAAAGCTATCCATTCTTCTTCTACTGTATTTCTTTCCCCCATTCCTGTCAATTGTTCCCTTATGCTCTCCCTGAAACTCTGTACAACCTCTGGTTCTTTCAGTTTATCCAGGTCCCATCTCCTTAAATTCCCACCTTTTTGCAGTTTCTTCAGTTTTAAGCTAGTTATGCATCAGCAAAAGCAGCAGTTACTCAGAGAAAATGCTGCTGAACTCAAGCATTTGAGAAGGTCTATAATACGTGGTATCCTTTTCAACTTTTGATTTGGGCAATCAGTTTTAGACACTTCCATGCCCCTGTGATGTACTGCTGCTGATGAAGATGCTATTGCCTTGTGCAGAATTAACTGGAATGTGTTTCACCTCATTTCATACTTGCTCTGCAGTTGCTGCTCTGTTGAGATTGACTACGGTGCTCGCATCATCAGCAAAGAACACAATTTCTGCTTTAAGGAAAGTCCTACTCAACCCAACAAGCCATCTACCTAGATGTTAATCTCCACCTCAAAGATGGCTACATCAGTATCTCTGTCCATATCAGACCTACTAACCACCAGCAGTACCTCCACTTTGACAGATGCCACCCATTCCATACCAAGAAGTCTCTTCCATACCGCCTAGCCATCTGTGGTCATCACATCTGCAGTGACTGTCCCTCTCAAAATGTACCGAGGGTCTGAAGTCCCTTGCATACAGCCTAGCCATCTGTGGTCATCACATCTGCAGTGACTGTCCCTCTCAAAATGTACCGAGGGTCTCACTGAAGCCTTCACAAACCGTAATTATCCTTCCAACCTTGTACAAAATCTCCCATACCTTATCTTTCCAATTTCCTACCACCTCCCAAAGTCCAATCATCCAACCACAGAGGAGCATTCCCCTCATAACTTAGCACCACCCAGAACTGGAGCGACTGAATTACATCCTCCACCAGCATTTTGACTTCCTCTTGTCATGCCCTGAAATGAGAAATATTCTGCCCACTATCCTTCCCACCCCTCCCACAGTGGTATTCTGCCTTCTAATGAACCTTCACAATACACTCGTCCGTCCCTAGACAACCTGTGCTCCCAACCTCTTACCTCATGGCTCATACCTCTGTAATACACCTAGATGCAAGACCCGGAGCCGAAAGCTTTACTTGTGACTTTCCTTTTGTTGTGACCACCTGCGACTCAGCATCTCCGCCATATGGCGAGCGACAACTTAAAGATGCCTAAGTCATGTGTTTCACTGTGTGAGATAATTGTGTTTCCACCATCTATAGGGATTTACATAGGTTTGAGCATCAAAAATTGCCTCAGTCAAGCTTTCTTTCTACATGGTATAGCCAGTGTTTCTTTTCTTATCTTTTTCTTTAAGTGCCTGCCAAAAGGTACCTAAGTCAGTGACTCTGGTCCCTTTTAACACTCAAACATTGGTAACACTGCAAATTTTGGTGATACATGGATGTTTGAGTTCTATGCCTGTGTACAAAATGCTCCCTGCATATGATACAAACTTCACATATTTGTCCTCTAAACTGTCTGTCACAATGTATGGCTTGTGTAAGCTAAAATATTCTGGTATAAATACCAAGTATGAATTTTTTAATAAATGTTTCAAAGAAAATTTTAACCCAAAGTTTGGGAAACCATAAATTGACAACTGTTGCTTTTATGAGGGAAAAAGGTGTGAATACATGGTTCTCCTTTACAGGACACTGCAAAAAGAGTAGCAAGTGCAGAATAAATTGTGCACATGAGGTAAGCTAAATAGTGCACATGAGGTAAGCTAATAGTCTTAATGAAGCAACTAAAAGGAATGAAGAAAATGCAAATATCTTTGGCTATAAGCAAAACATAAGTTTAAGGAAGATTCCTGTTCAGGAAATTTATTACTTGAGGCAACTCACAATGAACATATTTTCTGTTTTCAACTCTAAAACAGATGTAACTGATTACTGTATCTGCCATGAAGGTCAGGCCCACAACGAACTCGGTGCAGCTGCTTCATTTCTGTTGCACTTCATTAAAAACCATGCACCCAAGACAATTACCCAGTTACATCAGTTTTGAAATAAGTGTCCCATGCAAAACAAGAATCATACATTGTCAAGAGTTTGTCTTGCTCTAACCAATATGTGCAGGTTTAAAATGATCAAATAGATGCCGGCTGTGGTGGGCGAGCGGTTCTAGGCGCTTCAGTCTGGAACCGTGCAACTGCTACGGTCGCAGGTTCGAATCCTGCCTTGGGCATGGATGTGTGTGATGTCCTTAGGTTAGTTAGGTTTAAATAGTTCTAAGTTCTAGGGGACTGATGACCTCAGATAAGTCCCATAGTGCTCAGAGCCATCAAATAGATTTTTTCCTTTATGTGGACATTTATACAACCCATGAGACTGAAAATTCAGTGTGATAAAATATCCAATTGGGAAATGTGATGGTATCTACTCCAAGTGAAGTTTGAAGGCTTATAGCTAATGCTGAAAAAAAACATCCAAGGACAGTTATGCTGGTTGAGGCACACACATCACTGAATATTCTACTTGATGGCACATTTATTATAAAAAAATCATCAAACAAGACACTTTCAAGAAATGAAATAGCACAATGTTGTTGTTGTGGTCTTCAGTCCTGAGACTGGTTTGATGCAGCTCTCCATGCTACTCTATCCTGTGCAAGCTTCTTCATCTCCCAGTACCTACTGCAACCTACATCCTTCTGAATCTGCTTAGTGTATTCATCTCTTGGTCTCCCCCTATGATTTTTACCCTCCACGCTGCCCTCCAATACTAAATTGGTGATCCCTTGATGCCTCAGAACATGTCCTACCAACCGATCCCTTCTTCTGGTCAAGTTGTGCCACAAACTTCTCTTCTCCCCAATCCTATTCAATACTTCCTCATTAGTTATGTGATCTACCCATCTAATCTTCAGCATTCTTCTGTAGCACCACATTTCAAAAGCTTCTATTCTCTTCTTGTCCAAACTATTTACCGTCCATGTTTCACTTCCATACATGGCTACACTCCATACAAATACTTTCAGAAATAACTTCCTGACACTTAAATCTATACTCGATGTTAACAAATTTCTCTTCTTCAGAAACGCTTTCCTTGCCATTGCCAGTCTACATTTTATATCCTCTCTACTTCGTCCATCATCAGTTATTTTGCTCCCCAAATAGCAAAACTCCTTTACTACTTTAAGTGTCTCATTTCCTAATCTAATACCCTCAGCATCACCCGACTTAACTCGACTACATTCCATTATCCTCGTTTTGCTTTTGTTGATGTTCATCTTATATCCTCCCTTCAAGACACCATCCATTTCATTCAACTGCTCTTCCAAGTCCATTGCTGTCTCTGACAAAATTACAATGTCATCGGCGAACCTCAAAGTTTTTATTTCTTCTCCATGGATTTTAATACCTACTCCAAATTTTTCTTTTGTTTCCTTTACTGCTTGCTCAATATAGAGATTGAATAACATCGGGGAGAGGCTACAACCCTGTCTTACTCCCTTCCCAACCTCTGCTTCCCTTTCATGTCCCTCAACTCTTATAACTGCCATCTGGTTTCTGTACAAGTTGTAAATAGCCTTTCGCTCCCTGTATTTTACCCCTGCCACCTTTAGAATTTGAAAGAGAGTATTCCAGTCAACATTGTCAAAAGCTTTCTCTAAGTCTACAAATGCTAGAAACGTAGGTTTGCCTTTCCTTAATCTTTCTTCTAAGATAAGTCGTAAGGTCAGTATTGCCTCACGTGTTCCAGTATTTCTACGGAATCTTCCCCTAGGTCGGCTTCTACTAGTTTTTCCATTCGTCTGTAAAGAATTCGTGTTAGTACTTTGCAGCTGTGGCTTATTAAACTGATTGTTCGGTAATTTTCACATCTGTCAACACCTGCTTTCTTTGGGATTGGAGTTATTATATTCTTCTTGAAGTCTGAGGGTATTTCGCCTGTTTCATACATCTTGCTCACCAGATGGTAGAGTTTTGTCAGGACTGGCTCTCCCAAGGCCGTCAGTAGTTCCAATGGAATGTTGTCTACTCCGGGGCCTTGTTTCGACTCAGGTCCTTCAATGCGCTGTCAAACTCTTCACGCAGTACCGTATCTCCCATTTCATCTTCATCTACATCCTCTTCCATTTCCATAATATTGTCCTCAAGTGCATCGCCCTTGTATAGACCCTCTATATACTCCTTCCACCTTTCTGCTTTCCCTTCTTTGCTTAGAACTGGGTTTCCATCTGAGCTCTTGATGTTCATACATGTGGTTCTCTTATCTCCAAAGGTCTCTTTAACTTTCCTGTAGGCAGTATCTATCTTACCCCTCGTGAGATAAGCCTCTACATCTTTACATTTGTCCTGTAGCCATCCCTGCTTAGCCATTTTGCACTTCCTGTCGATCTCATTTTTGAGACGTTTGTATTCCTTTTTGCCTGCTTCATTTACTGCATTTTTATATTTTCTCCTTTCATCAATTA
This sequence comes from Schistocerca americana, assembly GCF_021461395.2. Classification (NCBI taxonomy): domain Eukaryota; kingdom Metazoa; phylum Arthropoda; class Insecta; order Orthoptera; family Acrididae; genus Schistocerca; species Schistocerca americana. Next base: position 949,790,753 of record NC_060121.1, read on the forward strand.
AATTCAATATTTCTTCTGTTACCCAAGGATTTCTACTAACCCTCTTCTTTTTACCTACTTTTCTCTCCATTTTCCTACGCTCGAATTCCAGTCACCCATGACTATTAAATTTTCGTCTCCCTTCACTATCTGAATAATTTCTTTTATTTCATCATAGATTTCTTCAATTTCTTCGTCATCTGCAGAGCTAGTTGGCATATAAACTTGTACCACTGTAGTAGGCGTGGGCCTCGTATCCATCTTGGCCACAATAATGCGTTCACTATGCTGTTTGTAGTAGCTTACCCGCATTCCTATTTTCCTATTCATTATTAAACCTACTCCTGCATTACCCCTATTTGACTTTGTGTTTATAACCCTGTAGTCACCTGACCAGAAGTCTTGTTCCTCCTGCCACCGAACTTCACTAATTCCCACTATATCTAACTTTAACCTATCCATTTCCCTTTTTAAATTTTCTAACCTACCTGCCCGATTAAGGGATCTGACATTCCACGCTCCGATCCGTAGAACGCCAGTTTCCTTTCTCCTGATAATGACATCCTCTTGCGTAGTCCCCGCCCGGAGATCCGAATGGGGGACTATTTTACCTCCGGAATATTTTACCCAAGAGGACGCCATCATCATTTAATCATACAGTAAAGCTGCATGCCCTCGGGAAAAATTACGGCCGTAGTTTTCCCTTGCTTTCAGCCGTTCGCAGTACCAGCACAGCAAGGCCGTTTTAGTTATTGTTACAAGGCCAGATCAGTCAATCATCCAGACTGTTGCCCTTGCAACTACTGAAAAGGCTGCTGCCCCTCTTCAGGAACCACACGTTTGTCTGGCCTCTCAACAGATACCCCTCCGTTGTGGTTGTACCTACGGTACGGCTATCTGTATTGCTGAGGCACGCAAGCCTCCCCACCAACGGCAAGGTCCATGGTTCATGGGGGTTCACAATGTAGTATTTCAAAATATCATTATTTTGAATACTCTCATGAGCATAAAGGTATTGTGAAAACAACTGAGTACATAAGATGAGATGGTTTTCAAAGTCTGAATACTTTTATCCTCAAGAAAACTAATGAAGTATCTTTACTTAGTAAAGAAGCTTATCTGTAAGGAAAAATACCCATCAAAAATTGCACAATTGAAGACTTAGAGACTTAAAGAAAGTTATGCCATATGTTGTAGAAAAACACAAAGGCTTTTATGATCTACTTTTACAATGGCCAGTAGCTTCTGTTTCTCACAATGATAATGAATAAGATACAGAAATACAAGTTGTTGTAATGTAATAATATTCATCAACTATTAAAGACTTGTGTTTGTAAAATGTGCTAACAGATATTACTCACTGTTTAATAAAAATCTGATTTGCCTGAAGCAAAAACATGCTTGAAATTTTATGGGGAGTTTAAAAGGTATGCAAGTCAACAAGGTAAAATAATTTTTTTCTGGTTTCCTATCAGGTGTTATGCTTCAACAGTGTAACTGATTATAGATCTATGTACACATTTTAATATGTAACATTAGCTAAGCACTATTTAATAACACACTAGAAAATAAGTTTATTTTGTTTTTCTTAAAACTATGAGAAAGTGACTAATGTATCTTTTAACAATTACCCATTCATGTACTGAACTGAACCCAAGATTCATTCTTAGAGCTATCTAGTGAGACTCTTTGTTTCCTATGTTAAATATGAAGTGAACCAGTAATGCATTATTCCAAAAAAATTGTATGTTAATGACTTTTTGGATAATATTAATAGTAACCTCAGATTTTCTGCAGATGACACAGTTATCTATAATGAAGTAGTGCCTGAAAGAAGTTGCACATACCTTGATAAGATTTCAAAGTGCACAATTTCAAATGGTGCAAAGACTGGCAACTTGCTTCAAATGTTCAGAAATGTAAAATTGTGCACCTCACAAAACAAAAAATGTAGCATATGACTATAATATCAGTGAGACACATCTGTAACCAGTCAACTCACACAAATACCTGTGTGTAATAATTTGTAGGGATATGAAATCAAATGATCACATAGTAGCAGTTGTAGGTAAAGCAAGTGGCAGACTGGTTCATCTAAAGAATACTAGGGAAATGCAAATAGTCTACAAAAGAGACTGCATACAAAACACTTGTGCAGCCCATCCTAGAATATTGTGTGTTGGACACACACCAAATGAGACTAATGGAGACCTTGTCATGGAGATGCTGAAAGAACTCAACTGGCGGATGCTTGAAGGCAGACACTATCCAATGAAAACCTACTTTGACAGTTTCTAAAACCAACTTTAAGGGGAGTTAGAACATAAAAAAAATTTTTTTACATTTTTATCCCATTATAAAATTTGCAATTTCCTTAAGAAATTGATATATAACTACTTATAAACTTACTATTCAGAAAATTTTTGAAGCATAGCTTCAATATTTAAAAAAATGTAATTTTTTATGCAGAAGGCTGTGGATTGCAGTATTACAACAGCAAAATCATTTTGTGTGTATTGATAGCACTGTTGAAAACAGTATAGTAGTTTTTCATAATATAAACCCATGTAGTATGTACGAGTTCCAAGAATTCTGTTGCTATGATGTCCAGTGTGGACACCAGAAGGTGGTTGACTTTCAGATTCTGAAAAAAAAAAAAAAAAAAAAAAAACATCGTTATGAATGTAAATGATTGAAACAGGTAGTTCATATCTGTGACATTAACTATAAAGGAACAAGTGGTGAAATGGAGGGCTCTGCAGATACTGAAATTTTGAGTCGAGCCATGAGTGAAATGGATGTTTGTTATTCAAGTGTCTTAGAGAGACAGCATATGAGAAATTATTCCTGGAGAAAACAGCACCAGAGAAATTTAACAAATACACAGTTCACATTCATGAAGCACAGTGCACAGCAGAAATGATCACTAGGGAATATGATGATGATCATCATGTCCCACACCCGTTGACAGAGTGTAGGGGAATAATGCGGGAGACCTGCACTGCTGTACTAGGCAATAGAAGTTTGAAAAAAATGATATCCATGGAAAATGGTCAAAAGGGTGTTACACAATACTGAACAGGGTGCTTCTGAGATAGTACAAACAAAGAAATACAACATATATTCAATAATTTTTAGTCATTTCAGATTTTAGAAGCTGTTTCTGAAAATTAAGCTTTTAGTTGCATTATTCACTAGATTTTAGAAAGAACTTGAGTAGAATATTCAAATTTTCATGAAGCTGACACATGGATGTACTGAGTCTCCCAAACTAAAATAAAAACATAACGCCAAATATAATCATATGACAAAATTGCAATAATTAAAACTTTTTTGAGAGAGTGCAAAAATTATAAAAAATTTTAACTATATCCACTGATGTCCAAAATTAAAGCAACAAACAGAAATTTTGCAAGGTTTTTTTTATTTTGCCACATTTTGCCACAAAGCAGTGTAAAAGGAGATAGTAAAGTAGAAACAATGTAAAGAACGTGGAATGTTATCGACTACATGCATAACAGTAGACAAAACTGTTCTTAATTTTTTCCCAACTTAAAAGATTTGCACACAGATTCTGTCAACTGGTTAATGTGCTCAATATGGGGTGTGACCACCTCTGGCACCAATACAGGCCTGTGCTGTGAATGATGTCGTCAATCTAATGTTGAGGCAATAATGCACATTCTTCCTGCTGAACTGTTCACAAGTCTTGGAGGGTTGTTGCCTGTCTCCCTAGTGCATCTCTGACATGCTAATTGGGATTCAATTTGGGAGAGTGAGCAGGCCACACCATGTGTGCAATATCTAGAAACACACACACCTGTGCTCTATGAGGTCAAGCATTGTTATTCATCAATATGAAGGCTGGGTTTGCAGCACCTCACAGCAACTGTGCATGAGATCCCAAGATCTCCTCATGGTACCTGACAGCAGTTAAATCTTGCTGATTCACCTGTACAATTTTCATGAATGGTTATTCAGCATAATCCCTGCCCACACTATTAGAGATCCTCCTTGATAACAGTCTCTTTCCATAATGTTTGGGTCCCAAAACTGTGTTACACCTGCCATTCAGTGTGAATTTGTCGAGAATCGCTTCCAGACCAAATCGAGACTCATTTGTGAAAGCAACATTGGACCACCATTCGACTGTCCAAGTAGCATGTAGACAGCTCCGCTCTACACTTTCCCTTCTTTGAAGACATTACAGAGGTCAAGAGACAGCAGGTCTCCAACAATAAAAGCCACTCCGCTGAAGCCTTCTGTGCACCGTTTGCCTCATTATAACACATCCAGGGGATGCTGTGAGGTTAGATGCCAGTTGCAGTGCAGTACTAAGGCTGTATCATCGTGCCCTTCCTGGCAAATAATGGTCCACTCTTTCTGATGTCACATGTGGTCGACCCTTCCTGGTCTCAGGGATACAGTTCCGGTCTCTATACACTGTCGCCTCATCCAAGAAACAACAGAACAGTTCACATTAAGCCATCAGGCCACAACAGTTTGTGACTCTCCTGCTTCCATTGTTTCTGTGGCTCCCCACAGCAGAGGGTCTGTAGGCATCTTCTCTGCACCATACTGCACCATCTGTGACTGTGTACACAGCAATTGCGGATGTGGGCCTACCCTGCAGGCACTACCCCCACTTGACAGGTGCCCTGAAGTCATTGCTGGTGTAGTTGTACATTGATTGTAATGCCGTCTTCCATGCAAAACGTGATTGTAATGACATCTGTTGACTGTTTGTATGATTATATCTTGTATTAGACACAGGACAGGGATATAGCAGTTTGTTGTTTTAATTTTGAACACTAGTTTATTTAAAGTATTGTATTTCTCAAACCACTGACTGAAATTCAATGCCCTTAAATCAGAATATGTAATGTGTAATGTCTTGTAAAAGTTCTATGTCCATTGCTGCAGTGATTTCTGAAATGTAGAGAAGCCAAGTATCAATTTAACATTGTTGTCATAGGGTGTTCAAGCTCCCCTCAAGTGACAGATCTAGGAATATACTATAAACACTTATGTATCACTCCCATACAGACCGTCAAGACAAGATTAGATTAATTACAGTGTGCTCTGAGACATTTGGGCACTCATTCTTCCCACAGCCAATATGTGAGTGCAATTGGAATAAGCCCTAATAACAGGTGTAATGAGATGTAGCCTCTGCCATGCACTTCACAGTCGTTTGCAGGATGTGGATATAGATGTGGACGTAGGATCCTGTGATCTGTACAACTGAAGGCCTTAGAAAGTTCATAAAAAGTGGGTAGGTGAAACCTTGTCATTGAATTGTGACTGCCTCAAAATATTACATTTGCAGGTTTGTTCAACCATTTTTTAATATTATCTTTTACAACACTTTTGAGAAGGCACTCAATAGTGAAAGGGATCAAAAGCTATTATTATCTGTCCTAGAACCTTTCTTAAAGAGAGGTCAAACAATAGCAAAATTTAGCCTGTCTGGAAAAATAAATCATGAAAGTGATGCATTAAATATATGGCTGAAAACAGTTGCTATATCAGAAGAACATGCTCTTAATATTTTCCTTTAAAAGTTTTTTAGGCTGTTTCTGGAGTCCGGATATTTATGAGTGACACAGAACTAATTACAGTGTTGGAGAAGTACATGTGGACTGCATATGAAATTTTTATTAGAAAAAGAAGTGTTTAATTGAAAGTTCAGTACATACACATGGATCATTTTATACATAAGGTTGTTACACATATGATATCAAACCTGGAAGTTTTAATATGGTGAAGTGAGATGTCAGAAGCGAAATACATTTAGAGTAACTTTAAAGCAACAATATTTGAGAAATTTCCACTTAGCTAATAGATTATCTTAAAATTTTCACAAGAATATGAGTACCGTACTTTAGAAAATTCAAATGTAACAAAGATAAAGGTGTTCAGATTATTTATAAGGTTATACCATTATAATTTGCTTTTTTAGCATAAACTCCTCCTTTGGATGTCATTTTCATATTTTGGACAAACATTGTTTTATCTCTGTTACTAGGTGTGGTAGTGAAAGTACTACTTTGAAACCAGGAGCTGACGTTTGTAATAATCCCGAAAGTGCAAAATGTCTCTATCAACACTCAAAACTTAGTTACAAGTGTGTTTGCCCTGATGATGCAGAAGGCAAAAGGCATGGATTTCTACAAGAAAGGCACACATTTTCTCTTGGTATATGGATTCTGATTGTGTCGCTATCAGCAGCTATCTTTGGTAAGATTGTTTTTACTAAATAAGAAGATAATTTATTAAAAAAAATGCAGACCAGGAATCATAATTACAAATTTGATTTTAGAAATCGAGAAATTTCTCAAATAACTTCTTTCACTCTTAGTAAAGTGTTTGCTTGCAAAAAAATGAAAACTGTGTATCAAAATAGAACTCAAACCCAGACTTCCATGTTTTGTATATTGTTCTCATAATTATGTAACTTGGAGATATCTCTTGGATTAGTGCTGAGTATTAATTTAGCAGTGAATGGCATACTGTTGTTAAACTATACTAAAGCTCCACTAACTTTATCGTAGAAATCTAAGGAAGAAGTGTATAGTGCTCAACGTTTTGACTGCGGCCTAAAGGGTTTTAGTCTTGTTTCTCCTACGGTTAATTCATTATTTTCTACACACTTTCTTGCTCTTACTAAACAACTTCAATCTATCTTTTCTAGGGGATTTGGAATCACTTCTTAATCTGTTTTATTCTGTGGTATTGCTCTGCTAGTATTTGTTTGATTGCTCTTAGTGTTCTTGGACTCAGAATACCATGTATTTATCAAAAAACCTTTCTTCTTTTCATATCATTCTCCAATGCCCTCACCTCTCACTCTCTCTTCCCCAATGCCATGTATTTTTCAATGAGGAAATTAACTAAACAGTAAGCCATAGTCTTCAATGAAACCACTCAGCATGCAGAAGCATATCATTTGATATAAAGGTTAATTACAAGCTACGGTATACTATTTTTCAGAATGTGGGGGTGATTTGCATGTTCAAGTGAGAGAAACAACCATAATATAGCAACAGATATGTCCAGGGGAACTTACAAATGGAATGAACATACACAAACAGAGGCTGAGATCGATTGGAGTAATCCTAAGGAAATGTAACTGACTCATGAAAAAGTAACTTAGAAAGGCCTTACTTGACCAACTGTTCACATTCCAATGGTACATGCTACAGGAGGGATTTTGTGTGTCGCAAGGATATTTACTGCTGGAATTTCAAATTCGTATGTCCCAAGAAGAATCAGTCAACATATTTCTTCCACCTACACACATTTCACAAAATCAATATGACATTAAAATTGGAAAAACATTAGAGCTCATATGGCATCTAACCAACAGGTGTTCTTCCAGCAACACATTCTTGAATGGAACAAGAAAGGGGAAGGATACCAAGAAGTATCCTCCACCAAAGTACAGATGTGGATGGGAAAGCCATAAGGGAACATAACTTAAAAAGGAATAAGACAGTGTATGTTACAGCATAAATTATAATCAAAACAACATGCTAAGATGTAAGTTTTCTTCGACATGTGGTGTGCAATATGTGTAAAACAAAGATTATAATGTACAAATAAGTAAACAAGTGCTCAGTAAAACAACACAAAATGATACTATATCTCCAGTAATAAATAGACATCCACAGAAAATTGCTTATCTAGAGCTCTGAGATTGTCTTTAAGGCAAAAACTGATCATTTGTCATTATCACAGCCTCTTTTCTTTAGTAAAAATGCCCCACTAAATTGTTGCTGATGATCTGATGCACTTCAGCTCTCAGTCAGTTGGTCATTTCCATTACCGTCTATCAACAAACCTTTGCAGTGGGTCCTTTGTTTTAAAAAAAGAGGGTCTTTTCATGTTGAAAATTAAAGGTGAATTCCTGCTATAACATCGGTAGTCGTTCAATATTACTTTGAAGGCATCAACTATTGTGGCCTAATTTCAGCAAGATCATGCTCATCTAGATGTAAAAAGAAATCTGTAAGACTTCTATGATGATTATTTCTGTCATTCATCAGTTTTTCACTTCTGATAATGTTTGTTAGTGCAAAAATCGCAAACCTGCACCATGTAAGTCCCCCTATAATTAACTGTCTAAGTAAGTTTAAGATCAGAAGAAAGTAAGGGCTTACCCCTTCAAACTGAGCACTACAGACTGAGACAGTTTTACCTTAATCCTCATGATTGTCAGTGTGAGTAAATTAGCTCTAGTCATAATTTTTAGTATAGTATTTACTTTACAAAAGTAGTCCACCTGTCACTTGATGCATGATTTCAGGCTTCCCAACATGACAGTCATGATTATGCCATCTTCACATGGTGCTGATGACTGAATGTCTTCATGTGGATACCTTCTTATATATCTGCAGCCCCAGCAGCCTGGTGTGGCTGGAAGAACAATCTCAGGGCATGAAACATGGTCCTCAGCTGCTGTCTCATTGTGTTTTAAGACACTGCTTAAACAGAGGAGACATGCTTCATGGTATTTTATTAGGATGCAGTCCTAGATAGCATTGGCCTGTTGCTCACCTTGGTCCCATCAAAGTTCATTGTACGTCCTGTGGAGAGGCAGCAATCCGCAAAAGCTGACTTTTTTGTCTGTTGCCTATTGTTGTGGCACCTGTGCAATCTGGGTTGTCTGACCTATGTACATTTCCCCGCACTGACATGGGATGCAGCACATTCCCAGTTTCAGAGGCTCAGTTCATCTTCCATAGAGCTCCCTAAGGCTATGTTCTTTTGCAGTGGACAGAACACATATTTGACATTGTCTCTGCAGAGAATTATTCCAATTTTAGTGGATATGTTTCTGATGTAAGGTATGAATACCCATGCTATATGTTTTTTTCTTTTTCCTCTACTGCAACATTAGGCATAGTCTCCTTCAGTTTCAAGACACACCAGATCTAGCAGTTGTAGTAGCCATTGTTCTGGATAACTGACTGTAAGTAGTTAAACTTCTTTAGTATACTTTCTTGACTGGAAATTCCATGTGCCCTGTATACTAGTGTACTTAGGACACCTTCATATTGCAATGGGTAGTGACAGCTGGAGGCTGGTGGCCTTGCAGCAGTGATAAAACAGCTTCCTGTCAGATCACCAAAGTTATGTGCTGTCAGGCTTGTCTAGCATGATCATTTGAGTTTGCTGAGTGATGTCAGCAAGCATGATGCACTCAGCCCTTGTGAGACCAATTGAGGAGCTACTTGACTGGAAATTAGCAGCTCTGGTCACAAAAACCGACAGCAGCCAGGAGAGCAGTGTGCTGACCATATGCCCCCCTATATCTGCATCCAGTGACACCTGTCGGCTGAGGAAGACACGTCGGTCAGTTGGTACCCTTGAGCTTTTAGAGGTCTGTTCAGATGGACTTATGACAGCTGAAGATGTGCAAGGACAAATCTCAATTCATTGGCTTTCAATAAATGTTATACCATAGCACACCATTTGGTCTCCATTTAACCAGCAGTCAAGAAATGGGAGATGTTTGTTTATCTCCACATCTACTTAGCCTGTGCCATCTGCATGACACCATCTATCTGAGTACCCATGAGCAGTTCGTGAATGTATAGTTTGATACAACCCACATATACAAAGGCCCCTTTCATGATAGGATTGGTGGAAAATGATATGTGTATGAATAATATGAAATGAGAAAAAGCATAACCATTCAAGAAGACAATGGAGAGAAGCAAAAAGATAATCTGACTAAAACAGAATACATGAATTAATGGTGTATCAACAAAACTGATGAATTGTGGTAAGAAATGATTTCTGTTCCAGCAAATTCCTTCACATGCTCTTACAACAACAAAATGTATACATGTAGGGCTTTAAACACTTTTTAGTATGTTGTGAGAGCAACTTTATGAAAAAAAGCAACCCCTCACTACCTGGTACATTTCAATCCCTAGTCACCCTTCTGACTTGTTCATACATGTATCTGATCAAACTACTGCTGTTGTTTTTATTTAAGATCTGTTTTTAATAAACATAGTGTAATAAATTTGATTTGCAGTGCTTGGTGCAATGTTCAGTGGATACAAATATCAATGCAGTACCCATGAAACAACTGAAGTAAAGAATGATGTTCAAGAAAATGTGATATTTCACGCTGATGAAGGAGGAGGGAAAGACGACACAGTCTCCTGTAGCATGAAAGAGTTGAAAATATATGTTGACAGGATTGGGCCTACAGAATCAGTGGAAATGCACAGTATGTACAAAACCTCTAAGATTTTTAGATGTCACATGTAATTTCTATTCTACAGAAGTATCAGACTTTTTTTTGTAGCCAATGCATATAATTATTTTTCTAGAAAAATATTTTTTTATCTGCAAAGTTATCAAACTTACGCTGTGCTCTAATAATCTATTCCTTCATTCTAAGAAATTAAATGTATTCAATAATTAAATTTATACTAACATCCCCATTCATGTCACAGTCCAACTCCAACTTATTCAGCTGATTTTAAACTTATCTCCTCCTCCCTTGTAACCATGGCTTACCCACAACTTCAACTTGTTTAAAGGCATCACCTACAGTCACATCTACTGCACTGCATTGCGCACTCAAGACTGTGACTTCCTACGCCATTCCACTCAAAGGCCATCTAGGGTAATCTTTACTAGCTACTCATAGTTCTAAATCCTGTGCCTTGTTCAGATTTACTGATGATGATCTAGTCCCAGATTAAGGACAACAGACCCTCATTAACACATTTTCTCTCATAGTTCACCTTCTCCCATCAGGTCAGTGAGCTTCCTAGACATGGACATCCATATCAGTGATGAGTACATAAGAACCTACACTCACACTAAAGCCAGTCACAAGCACTGCTTGTAACCCACCTCTGTGGCCAAGGTCACTAATATACACTTGTGCAGTGGTGCTTGACATGGGGCTATGACTGTTTGAATCCTGGTGGTGTAAAAATTTTTCATCATCAGCATTTGGCTGGCAAGGCAAGGAGAGGTGGTGGTGTAAAGCTCCTGAACATCAGACTTTGTACCAATGTCCTAGTTTAAATACCAAACCTCTCCAGTGTCTCATGAAGTGAGGGTATGTGACACTGTTGATGATGATCTGTCCTTCGAATGGGGAAGTTAAGATCAGTGGCCTCCTTGGTGCTATTCACAAAAAGTAGGCTATGTGCAAGCACTGGGTTTCACCCTCTACCTTCTCTCATCATCACCATCACATCATCATCATCATCATCATCATCATACAACATGAACATTACACTACACTCAACACACACACACACACACACACACACACACACACATACACATGTACTTGTAGTATTACAAATACTGCAATGGAGCATGTTGCAAATAAATTCAAAAAATTGCCTCTATTTCAGCAGCTACCAACTATTAAGCACTAAAAAATATAGATCAGTCACCCACAGATGCGCTAACTGCAGTAACAAAGGATCATCCTCCTAGTATGCTGGAAGTTTTACAAAGGCCTTTGGATATTGACATTACTCTTCTCATCTTGTCCGAAAAGAGATTATCCCATATCATATCCATATGTTCATTCCATAATCACTGTACACCTGCTGACCAACCACAAAATAGCCCCTTCTTCATCACCACTATCTACCAAGGACTGGGAAACTGAATTACATTGTCTGACTATCCCTTTAAATGAACATATCCTCCCCATTATCCTTCCTACATCTTTCAAAGCAATATTCTATCATCCACACAACATACATAACATTCATAGCCATCTATATGCCTACCCAGCTTTAAGCTCCCAGTCCAAACTGTCATATCCTCGGGAAGACAGCTGAAAGACCTGTGCCAAACATCAATACACCACTCGTATTCCAGCCCTCGTGCTAGCACTGCCTATGGCATTGGAGTTAGGGCAATGTGCACAAGCAGCCACAATACCTATGAACTTTAAAGCACTAAGTGCACTTGGTTACACCAATATGGCCACAAACCAATAATATAGCCAGATGTATTACCATCACTAAGTTGTGGTGGAGGAGCAACTAACATCATCTACTTGCTAAGCAAATTGCTCTGCTTCTTAACAACCTACGCCATCTGTGACTTGTGAAAATAAAAACTATACCTGCAACATACCCTCTGTTGCTGTGACTCATCTGCCACCTGTCTCCATCATTCCCTGTCCTCTACCCAACCCTGCTCCCTATCCCATTTCCTTGTTATTTCACCCCCTTGCCCTCACACCAGCCTCAGACCCTTCTTATTACTTTTTACTGCATTGTGTTCATATATATCACCCTTTCCTTATTTTGTGTTCTTACTTCAATTGCTTCACTATCCCTGTATACTATTCCCATAATGTTTCCCACACCAGCCCCTACCCTACCCCCAGAATATCCATAATTCTTTCACAATATATGATTCTTCCTAAACCCTTTCCCTGCCATTTCTTCCTCTCCTCTAAAACCACATCTTTTACACGTCTATATCATCCACACCTCACTTTAATCAGGCAGCAATGCTGAGAAGAAACAATAGCTGTGTGTGTGTGTGTGTGTGTGTGTGTGTGTGTGTGTGAGAGAGAGAGAGAGAGAGAGAGAGAGAGAGAGAGAGAGAGAGAGAGAGTGAGAGTGAGAGTAACATTATTACAATAATGCTGAAACAAATATATGTTATGGAGTACAAATACCATTTTTTCAATACAAAATAATATGCTATCCTCTCAAATTTCATTTTCTTTTTGCAGAATTTTCAGAGATTCAACAGAATTCTGAAGAAATATTAAAAAATATAATAGAAAAACACAAAAGAGAAATTGATATGAAATTAATCTCTGACAATTTGGACCACACATGTTGCTATGACTTTGAAGGCATTGCAGAAGCTTCTAGTTCTTTATCCTCTTTGACCACAGGTACACAATTAATTTTAAATGTTTTAGCAGATGGTGGCAAATATTCAAATTATGCAGGGATGACTCAGTACTCACCCTCACAGCTCTACTTCCACTATTAGCTGTCTTACTTTCCATATTTTACTGAAGTTTACTTGCTTACTCCTGGAAGAAAGGGTGTTGCAGGTAAATGGCTAGACATAGCTAGGGAATTCTTTTCATAATGAATCTTTCACTCTGCAGTGGAGTGTACACTGTTTTCAAACTTCCTGGCAGATTTACATACTGGACCAGGACTCACACCAGGACTCGAACAGGGACTTGTTCTTTCTAACTGAACTATCCAGGCATGACTCAGACCTGCCCTCTCAGATTCACTTCTGCCAGTAGCTCTCTCCTACCTCCCAGACATCACAGAAGTTCTCCTGCATATCACTGCCAAGTAAAAGATTCATTCTCGAAACAATTCCCTAGGCTATGATTAAGTCATTTATCTACAGTATCCTTTCTTCCAGGAGTATTAGTCCAAAAGGTATGTAGGAGAACGTCTGCAAAATTTGAAAGACAGGAGAGGAGCTGGTGGCAGTAAAGCTGTTAGTGTTGTTTGTGACTTTTACCTAGATAACTCAGTCATTAATAATGTTACGCAGGAAAGGCAAGGTTCCCAGTTAAATACTGGACTGGCACACAGTTTTTATCTGCCAGAAATGTTCAATATAATGCAGATTCTGTGGTGGGCGAAAGAGTCATTACTGAACTTATAGCTTTTTTTTTGCAAAATGATAAAGAATTGAAATTGTAAAACTTAACACAACTAAGTGTCATTTCAGTGTCTGAGTTACAACCCCCCCCCCCCCCCCCCCACCCCCCGTCTTGTGTGACAGTCAGCCGTGGTAGATAAACGTATTTAAAAGGTTATAGTAACATGCCACAATGTATACGTATAAAAATCTCAGTTCATCACAATGACATCAAGACAATTGAAACTGAAAAAGTTATTTTCATTTTTTTCAGCAACAAAGGATTATTTTACCTTCTTTATAGCTTTATAACAAGGAATTTGGTAGATTTGTTAATAGTAAATTTTCACTTCTCATTTCATGTGTCTCTTCTAATCCTATTCAAATATTGTTTTAGTAGATCACTAAAATTATTGCTGTCCAAGGACAAAACATTTATTTCCAATGTCAGATATCTATAGATAACCTAAGATGACTTGAGTTCCAATTTCAGTGTGTGTGTGTGTGTGTGTGTGTGTGTGTGTGAGAGAGAGAGAGAGAGAGAGAGAGAGAGAGAGAGAGAGAGAGAGAGTGACTGAGTGACTGAGTGTGAGTGCTGAAAAGCAGTAGAAAAGATTAAGGGAACTACTACTATACACAACTGAGTTGGTTACAGGTTTCTATAAAATATATCGAATCTATTGAGCGACTTTGAATCAAATGACATTCTACATCACAACCAGCAGGGCGCGTATAAATTACACCCTTTCTTTGATACATTTGATTTAGTACCATGTTGCACCTATTTAGGAATATATGTTCCTCTTGGGTATTGAGTATGAGTGACTGGATTGAGTATATCTTGGTAGACAGTTAATCATGTTATAGTGGAGTGAGAAACAGCAAAGCCAGAAAAGTGAGATGTGATAGAACAGTGTAGTTCATTGAAATCTGACACTGTCAAACAAAAGCATTTGATCTATTTTAAGAACAAGCTTTTAATTGCAAATGTCTTAATTGGAAGAAGATAAGAGCCAACCTGCAAATGGTGAACCCTGGCAGCTACACTGAACATTTACTGTGTATCTCTGTTGTTTCATTTTATGGTCCCCTGCTGAGAAAAGGCACAAGCACGCATGCACGCACACACACACACACACACACACACACACACACACACACACACACGCATGCGCCCACCCCCCACCCCCATGCACACACACACGTATTTAACTATTTTTTTCCTTATGCTTGATTCCTTCAGTCTTTGTAAATTTGTGTGTTCCCTAATTACAGTAGTGAAATAATATGTTTGTTTCATTTCATCACACAAGTGGTCCCTGTCTATCAAAGTTCCTTTCAGTACTAAACAATGGAAAGTCCAGCTAAGAATATTAGCAGTTATGGAAAGGAGAGACTGATACCCTAAAGATGCAGCACTGAGCTGCAGACAGCCACAGCAAAAAGACTGTTACACATAGCTTTTGACCAAAGCCTTTC
Source organism: Schistocerca americana (assembly GCF_021461395.2). Classification (NCBI taxonomy): domain Eukaryota; kingdom Metazoa; phylum Arthropoda; class Insecta; order Orthoptera; family Acrididae; genus Schistocerca; species Schistocerca americana. Next base: position 949,805,843 of record NC_060121.1, read on the forward strand.
TTCAGAAAAGGAAGAAAAATGCACACATTCACATAAGCAGGCACACCTCATGTACACATGACTGCTAACGTCGACAGCTCTGGGCCGGTAGCAACTGTTGCATTGAACAACGAAAGCAACAACCTGGACTGGTGCAGGGAAGCAGGACAGATGGTTGGGTATGGATGCAGGGAGAGAAGAGCGCTATCTGGTGCACTGTGCAGTGACTAGAAGATGGTAGGTCAAAGCTGCTAGGAGGCTGCGAGAAGCAGAGAAAAGGAGAGGAGCAGAGAGAGAAAAAGACTGGTGGGTGCATTGGCAGAGAGCAATGCAAAAAATGGCTCTAAGCACTATGGGACTTAACATCTAAGGTTATTGGTCCCATAGACTTAGAACTACTTGAACCTAACTAACCTAAGGACATCACACACATACATGCCCGAGGCAGGATTCGAACCTGCGACCGTAGCAGCAGTGCGGTTCTGGAGTGGAGCACCTGGAACTGCTTGGCCAGAGAGCAATGCACAATGAGGGTGAGGGAGCATGAATTGGAAGGAGGTGATAGGACAGAGGGAGCAGAAACTCCTTGGGTGGATGGGGTGTGGATAGAAGGTTGCCTTAGGGTGAGGCCGGGATAATTTCTGGAGAGGAGAATCTGTTGTACGGATATTTCCCATCTGCTTTGTCCAGAAAAGCTGGTTGTGGATGGAATGATCCAGATGGCCCAGGTTGTAAAGCAGCCACTGAAGTTTAGCTTGTCATGTACAGCTGCATGTTGTGCCACATGGTGGTCCACTTTGCTCTCGGCCACACTCGTGGTGTTCATTCATCCTGGTGGACAGCTCATTGGTGGTCATACCAATATAAAAAGCTGTGCAGTGATTGCAGTATAGCTGGCACATGTCACTACAGCTTTCACATATGGCCCAAACTCTAATTCGGTATGATAAGCCTGTGACAGGACTGAAATACGAAATGCTGGGTGGATGGACTGGGCAGGGTCTTCCACTTGGGTCTTTTACAGGGACATGATCACTGTGGCAAGGGATTGGGCTTGGGAGTTGTATAGGGATGAACTCAGATGTTGCAGAGGTTGGATTGGGTTTGTTTGGGGACATGACACAGGCAGCCTGGTGACTGGGAAACGGTGCACCTGCACTGACAAGGTCTCCCTTGTCCAGTATGCTGAAGGTCTCTCTCTCTCTCTCTCTCTCTCTCTCTCTCTCTCTCTCTCTCTCTCTCACACACACACACACACACACACACACACACACACTCCACATTATTTGCTGAAAGAAGTAATGCTGGTTAGTGTTTGCAGTGTCTGGAAACTTTGATGATACGATGTTGCACTGAAATTTAATTAATAACATAAATTATTATTTTGCTCTAAATTGCACATTATATAAAAGAAAAATTAAGATATTAATCTGCAGAAGGCTTTCATGTTAACTATTCCCAGATTTTTTTAGTGTATTAGGATGATTCTACATTTGATAGTTTCCTAACTACATTCAAAATTTAGTTCCTTATTCATCTCTTCCAGAGTATGATGGCACAGAAAAGGATTGCAAGGACTTCACAAAAATTGCACAAGATGTTACCAGAGTATAATACAAACACCTTGGCAGGACCAATAAGTCTTGCACTCAATGTGACACATCTTACAGGGTTGAGTAAGAAACCCGCAGTGGTAGTAGACCAACTTCTCAAAAGTGACACTAAGGATAGAAGTGTTCTATCATTCACAGACAATTTCTTTGTATATATACTCTCTGCTTGCTGCAGTGTTGTGATATTATTTGAAAAAAATCAAGACTTAACATATTTTTATAAATAACAAATGTGAGCATATACATATACATATATTTTTTATCACTGACTTGTTGATATAACATGTGTTTTCTGTTGATGAATGGAGATTTAACTTCTCGTGAAAACAGATTTTTTTACACATAAATAACTGATGGGTACTATTGTCAACTTATCCTTAAAAAGAATAAAATTTTTGAATAAGAGTTTCTAAATCTTTTTTTAATGAAAATATGCAATGTAATTGCTTTGGTTGTACAGCATTCTTTACTGCTTACACTTGTTTGGCTTCAAAATATTAGTAAGATTTCCCAATACTTTTCCATCATTTAAACAATTTTTTCAACAATAAAACCAAAAACGCCAGTTTTTTCACAATAAAAATTCTTTTAGGAGATCTACTCTCTGCCTTTGTTTTTCACTGACAGCATTTACTGCTATATACAAAGACAGCAATATGTCTGTGGCCAAGTTAATTCTTGGACATGATAATGTAATGTGATTAAAAGAAACAAAACTCTTTCAATATAAACAAGTCAGACAGGAATATTCTGCCACTATTTTTACTGTAGCTGCGATGCAATGGTGTATTACTACATTCAGTTGTCATGTACTCCAGAGAGTAAACACTCCTGCTGAATTTTATAATATCACTACCTTGTTTTCATGTACCACCCAACATTTGGTTTTGGCTTATTTGATGGTGACAAATTTATTTGGGCAAATGACATAAATGTTTTCAGAGCCGATACTAAGATCTGACAAGATAAATTTGATTAAAATGAGTAAGAATGCTAAAAAATTGTAGAAAAAACACACAAAAACAAACATACTATAAAAGCTTGCCATGCATCAGTTCTTAAAATATTGGAAAAGGAACACAGGAACTAATGTGGCTGCCTGCTTATTAAATAAAAACAGGATGTGACAGTCACTCTGTAACATTCTAAAACCTCCAGCCTAACAGTTTAGGTTCGAGTCTGGAAATTCACAAAATTTTAATATGTATACCACACTCATCTTACCATCAACTAACATAGACAGCAGGTTCTCACTTAAATTTACTCTTGCCCTCTTGTTAGAATATAGAACAGTCTGTTAGAATGTGATGTATTGAAACAAACACTCCACGTGCTCCACAAACTGGCAGGTCCTCACAGGAGCAAACAGCCATGGGTCAGAGGACAATGGAGACAGGTCAGTGCCACTTCATCCAGCTTCTGCAGCCAGAAGGAGGCTCAACACAGACAGATAATTGGTTTCACAGACCGGAGCTTCTTTTCCAACACATCGAAACACTCTGCCCCACAACAGTTTATGACTTTCTGGCTCAACAGTGAGGAAATATTGCATAAGGAGACACCATATGTTTCCGCTGTGTGTCCTGACAAGCTCCCTTGGTTGAATTATTATCAATCTGGATTCTGACATGTCCTGATACCCAGCAGAATTCTGCTTCCTGTCCCATGTTACGGAGATGCGTCACGGAGTCCATAATCATCTGAGGTATTTTTTTCTGCTGGGTACATCTATGAAATCACTTGGATGGAACTGAGGAAGTCAAAGCAGATGAGAAAATGTCTTATCCACACCAGGGCATTCAGAAACATATAGTTCTGCATTGTAGACCACAACTCACTTGTTGGGCAAATCCTAAGTAGACAGCCAGGGAAGACTACTGACCAGCCTAAAGAACCCCTTGCTTAGATCACTGCGGCAGTGAGCACTGGCAGCGGTGGCATGGATGGGTGACAGGTGATGTGCACACCATCTGACAGCCACTGAGTTGACAGCAGGGTGTAGTGGTGCGGACTGCGGTGGGCAAACAGCAGGCCGCTACCAGTGGCAAGGGTAGTGCAGTAGCGACGGTGATGAACGAGGGTGGTGTGCTGTGTATGGCAGCAGGCAGCAGTCCAGAACTTGTGACAGACAAGCAGCAGTACAGCGTTTTGTACTGCATTGGCGAAGGCATGCCTGATGATGTGCAACATCACTCGGGCTGCATCTCGGGAAACAAGGGGCTGTGTGGCAGGGCAATGGGTGCAGAGGAGGTGTTGGGCAGCACGAGGAGATGCAGCATGGTGTAGTCTCACTGAGTGCGGGTTGGGGGGTGAGCACTCGGGCAGGCAGAGCACATATAGCTATGCACAATGTGCAGCTGCCACATATGATATAGTGCATGCTGAGTAAGTGCAGATGCTGCTGTTGCTGCTATCTTCCAGACACCCTTGTGAGAAGCTGGCTGGCATGGTTGCAGGGCATGGCATCGAGTCTGGAGGTCTGGAGGAGCATTGTCTGAGGCTCTGTCTGGTGGCAGTGGTGAGGTAGTGGGTTCAGATCAGGCACTACATGCTCAGTATCAGGCTCCACATGCTAAAAGGCAGTAGTAGGAGGAGAAACAAATGGGAGAGAGGTCCCAGGTGCCAGCTGATGATTCAGCAGCACTGGCGGGGGCGGGGTAAAGGGGTGGTGTCGGTAGTGGCATCAGCAGTGGCATCAGTGGCAGACACAGAGACCTGGACTGCCAGTGGACATTGTTGAGAGTGAGCATGTAAGCTGGCTTTAATCTATTGAAGGACACAACGGAACCGGTGCCATGGACATGCGTGGTAAATGTTTTGTCATTTAATTGTGAAATGAGGTGAGAACCTGAGTATTGTGGACAGAGTGGGGGCATTTATGTGTAGCATTACATGAGTGTACAACACTAGGTCACGGTGTACAAAAGTCTTGCCCTCACCATGGCACTGTGGAGGCATCAGTCAGAACCAGGCCATACTGTGTTGAAGCTGCTGGACACAAGCAAGGACATGGGCTGTAGCATGAGAGTCTGCAGCTCAATAAGGTCGCCTGGTAGGGGTAGGGGCTGCATGTAAACCAGGTCAGTGGCAGATGCTTCCAGGTCGGCTTGTAGGCCACCCACAAACCTAACGGGACAAGTGGCAGGGCTGTGGACCATTTTGTGTCATAGCAGATAAGGGCAGATTTTAAAGTATGATAGAAACAATCCACCGTGCCATTAGGTGTGGGGTGGTAGATGGTGGTAAAATGAGCAAGGGAGCAAGTCTCAGATAGGGTTTTGAATAAATAGGAAGTGAATTGTGGTGGGGCAGCCAAAATGCAAAACCCAGGCATGATAAATGCTGCAGTAACCATTTCAGCCAAAGTGTCTGGGATGGGGATGGCTTCTGGCCAGAGTCTAAACTGGTTTATTATTGTGAGAAGATAGCAACAGGTGTCTAGGGATGGCAGGGATCTGATGATTGGATTGTGTGACTGGATTGACGAGTTGCTAGATAACAGAGCACAGCATGTCATTCTCAATGGAGAGAAGTCTTCCGAAGTAAGAGAGATTTCAGGTGTGCCGCAGGGGAGTATCGTAGGACCGTTGCTATTCACAATATACATAAATGGCCTTGTGGATGACATCGGAAGTTCACTGAGGCTTTTTGTGGATGATGCTGTGGTATATTGAGAGGTTGTAACAATGGAAAATTGTACTGAAATGCAGGAGGATCTGCAGCGAATTGACGCATGGTGCAGGGAATGGCAATAGAATCTCAGTGTAGACAAGTGTAATGTGCTGCGAATGCATAGAAAGAAAGATCTCTTATCATTTAGCTACAATATAGCAGGTCAAGGTCAGCAACTGGAAGCACTTAATTCTATAAATTATCTGGGAGTACGCATTAGGAGTGATTTAAAATGGAATGATCATATAAAAATGATCGTTGGTAAAGCAGATGCCAGACTGAGATTCATTGGAAGAATCCTAAGGAAATGCAATCCGAAAACAAAGGAAGTAGGTTACAGTACGCTTGTTCGCCCACTGCTTGAATACTGCTCAGCAGTGTGGGATCCGTACCAGATGGGGTTGATAGAAGAGAGAGATAAGATCCAATGGAGAGCAGCACACTTCGTTACAGGATCATTTAGTAATCGCAAAAGCATTACGGAGATGATACATAAGCTCCAGTGGAAGACTCTGCATGAGAGACACTCAGTAGCTCGGTACGGGCTTTTGTTGACATTTCAAGAACATACCTTCACCGAGTAGTCAAGCAGTATATTGCTCCCTCCTACGTATATCTCATGAAGAGACCATGAGGATAAAATCAGAGAGATTAGAGCCCACACAGAGGCATACCAACAACCCTTCTTTCCACGAACAATACGAGACTGGAATAGAAGGGAGAACCGATAGAGGTACTCAAGGTACCCTCTGCCACACATCGTCAGGTGGCTTGCGGAGTATGGATGTAGATGTAGATGTAGATGATGTCAGTGTAAATGTTGGAAATCCACTCAGTGCACAGGCATGACACACAGATGCAGGCCCAAGTGCAACAGTCCCATTGGATGCCAGGACAGAACAAATGTTCCTGGATGAGGGCAGTGGACATGCAGATGCCAGTTTGTGCCAAGCCATGCAAGCAGTCAAAAGCTGGTTTACAGAAAGTGGGGGGGAGGGGGGGGGGGGGGGGGAGGTGTGGATGGGATCTTTGGAGCTGACAGTATGTGTGAGGTCAGAAAGTATATCACACTAAATTTGCAGGCCTGTGCCGAGGACCTGGAGGGCAATGTCACAATTTAGGTTCTGCCTTAACTGAGCTAGTGTGGGATTGGTGGACTGGGCTTTTGCGATGACTTTTTAATCTAACAGATGGCTCAAGGTGCAGGAGCAACTGAGATAGTCAACAAAAATGTTATCAACATCAGCTACTTGGTATATATTGGTAGAAAACTGAGCCATGTACTCCTGCTGATGGAACTGTGATATTTTGGCACCGTATTTCTGATGAAACCCTGTCACAAGAGAGCGGTGGTCAGTGAAGATGATAAAAGAGCGGAAGTTCTTCACTATCTCTTTGATGATGAGCATTTCTTGACTGCACCCAGCCCATTTGTGCTGGATCTCACATAGCTTAGCCCAGAATATGGCGAGGCTGCCAAATGTACTTGATGCACTGTCAAAGGACCGAGCTGATCGTGAACTGATTCACATCAGTGGTGAGAGCAAGAGAGGTTGAGAGTAGGGGTGTGCCAGAAGGGCCACACTGGTGAGGTCATGCTTAGTCCTCTCGAAACTGGTTGTTACAGGTAGGGTGCACAGTACAGGTTTGTTACCCTTCTTATGTCACTACTACAGCTGTGTAAGAGTGGGACAGGACAATGGTCAGGAATTGTTCTCACACTGAGCTGCCGATAATCACTACAAGCACATAGGTCCCATCTTTCTTCATTGCTAAATGAAGTGTGGAGGATCCAGGGCTTTTGGATGGGCAGAGGATTCTACCATCAGTGGAAGTCTAGATATCTGCCTGTGCAAACCTGTGGTTGCCCTATGGAAGAGAACAGGCACAGCAGTGAACCGGTGAGCCTGGAGCACTCATGATGTAGTGCATCATATCATTGTGCAACTCGCAGGTGGTACTGGTGGTGGGTGAGAGGCGGGAATTCAGAAAGGAAATTAGTGAAAGGGCCATTGTAAGAAAGTTGTTTAATGGCAAGGTGACCAGTGGGGATGGAGTGACCCGACGTGCCGTCAACTAGGTGACACTGTGCAAGGTCAGGAAGAAGATTGAAACGGGAGGTAAAATCTGTGCCATGGATTAGGTCAGTGACATCAGCCACAGTGAAAGTCTAAAGAACCTCTTCATCAAGTCTGGGATGAGGGCGGCAGGTGTGGGGACTGTAGGTAGTGATGATGGAGCCATTTGTGTCAGTGAGGAGGAAGGGGGGTGGGGAGCCAGACCAGGGCAGGAGTTCGCATGGGAAGATGGACAGGCTTGAGCTGCAGTTGATGTTATGAGATAGGTGATAAGTGAGGTGGGGTTCCAGTGGTCAAGTGCAAACAGGCACTGAGGAATTGCTGAGAAACTGGGTGTGCCACAGTCATTAACTGTGTTTGAATGCCATGGGCACAGTTGTCTGCAGTTGGCAATGTCACTGCTGAAGTGCTAGTGATACCAGCACAAAAGTTCAACATTACATGGGTCCTCCAGCTTGCCAGCCCAGTAGGGAATAGTAACACCTGCACAGGTGTGCATTCTGGCAGTCACTGTGGAGAGGGAAGATACAGTTGCATGAGCCATGTGGATAGTGACCTTGGACTGTGTGGGTGGGGCAGGATGGGGAGTGCAGAAATGGGCAGACGAGAGCTAGTGAGAGCAGCAGTTAAGCTGGCCATCTCGCTGTTCAAACACATCATGATTTGCACTACATCTGACTGTGCATCTCGAAGCATGGACTGTGGGGACATCACTGCCAATTGCACTTTGGGGTGGCTGAGGGACTCGCCATGTAGCACGAAGGGACTGAAGTAGGAGGTGGGGCTGGGTGGCAGCTATGGCCTGCAAGGGGTCAAGAGACTTAAACAACTGGTCTGCAGTGAATGGCAGTGGTGTCGACGTCTGTGTGGTTCTACGTGGCGAGTGCCATATGAATCATGGAAGGCAAGCAAAATTTCCAGTTGTGGAATAAAAGGTTTTCTGTCAAGACATGAAGTTCAGCTAAGCCACAGAAAATAGTGACCAGGAGCGCTGCATTTCGGATGACAGCAATCATGTGTTAGATGCTCTTTAAATTTATGGTCACTGTTATACTGTGGAGGCTGGTGATGATGTCACAAGCCTCTGTAATGACAGAGGGTTCTGGCTCAGCAATAGTAGAGGTGAACTTGTTTGTCACTCATAACTCTGGACATGCCAAAGATCACATCAGCAGAGGAAAACACAGGTGATGGGCACAGGTTTTGAATGCAGGGAGGTGGGCAGAAGTGCTGTATGACTGATGGGTTGGAAACGAGACCTGTACCTGAGGTGTAATGGTGCACAAGAGCTGTGTGAACTGGGTGAGAAACTGATTTAAACCAGCTACTTTAACAAGCAGTTTGCATGGACTAGGTACAGGGATTAGACTGGATGAAACACTCTCCACTGTGGATGAGATTTGTGGGATCATCTTGGCTTCCTTATGTAGGCTGCATTTTGGGCATGAGCACAGGATGAATATGACTGGGAGGGAGAGGAAAAAAATATACATTTGGCACTGATGAGAGCGCAAGCGCATGATGGAAACAATGAGTAAACACCACTTGGAGCTTGTGGAGCAGTGCAGAGCTGCACAAAGGGTAGCATACTGGAGGAGGTGAGCTGCATGGAGCATAAGAGGAATGGGGATGGTGGAAATGGGGTGCTTGAAGTCTGGATCACCAGGATGGCAATGCTTACAGTGCCAAAAGTATTTTGCTGCACAATGTACATCACAGCCATCAGGTGAGGGAAATTAAGAGGAAATGAAGAAGAAGGTGGGAAATTTCATGGAAAACATGTTTCAAAGAAGCAACAAAACAGAAACAAGGGGGCAAATTTTTGGCAATACAAATCATTTGTTACTGTAGACACTACGACATTTCATTTAACAGAAACAAAAAGGGGAATATGTGATTGGTACAAAATTTAGGTATGACTTGCACAGCGAAGCTTCTTAGTTTATCAGTGCCAATACAGGAACAAAATTATGTTTAAAGTTCGTAGGTGGGAGCCTTCATCAAAATTTACACAAAGATCGAAAGCTCAATTTGAACACTAAAAGTTTGTTCCCAGCAGAGAACAAAGGTAATGACAAATAAAGGTAACAGGAACACTGTGGCAAGACACTGCCATAGACAAAGGAGGATATGAAGCTGTGTAATGATTTAGTAGGGTGGTCCACGTGGGTGCTCAGCACTAATCAGCAAAAAGCAGTACAACGTAGAGGGCATTTATGTGTGCTACTGCATGTGGAATTTATGGCCTCTGGAAATTGGAGTGCAGCTCTCCAAAGTCTCAGAAAAACTTAAGGGAGGACAGCTCCTGAGCCATTAACCACTGGACTGTGACTGGTCCTGCTCAGGAAGCTATGGCATTTGCAAACTATCTTCCCGAAGCAATCCACAAGGATTATCCTTAAATAGCTATTGTGTCATGGATTGTCCTTAAATAGTTATTGTGTGATAGTCCTTTGGTCCTTGTTGTAAACAAAAGTACTGTTTCACAGACAGAAGCACTGGTTCACAGACAGTAGCACTGGTTCACAACAAAGGGAGGTGTATTTGTGCATATGATGCATTGACTGTTCATCACTCACGCACACCAAAAAATGATTGCCTTGCATGCAGATGGCAATTCTGGGTGGCAGCACCTGCAGGAAGATTGTGGTAGTGGGGTCAGCTCAGTTTAGGTTCCATTATGACATGGATGCTTTGGAGAGAATCAAGGTGTGGCTGCAACGGTAGAGTTGTCAGCTAGGACAGATGGTAGGTCTCACAAAATTTTAGAATTTAGGGAGGCACCACAGCAATCTTGCTGAGAATTTTTGACATTTTGATGCTGACATTCAGTTCTGTTCCATTGGGAGTGAGAGTGTGTGGCACCATTTGACCTAAAGAAAATGTTGTTTAACACAGACATTCCATCAACATGTAAACCAGCCTTAAGACTTTCTTATTGATTGCACTTATTAATTGAGGAAAGCTTATGGTCCACTTCCACTGTTGGCCAAATGGCAATACTTTCTACATACTATGTTTTAAGAACTAGTGGTGCTGGCAAATTATCTTCCAGTATTAACAGTTTAGTTCCACATTTAATGAGGTTAGAGTTAGTATTTCCTACCAAACAAAATTCTTAGCCATCAAAACATTAGATATGAAGTGGGCCTAAGTTCAAAATATTTTATAAGAAATTTCAAGAAACATTTGTTGAGTCTTAGTTCAAAACTCCTGCCTGCAAGGTTTTCGATATTTTTACTTGAAATCAGAGGTACAGTCACATTTATCATTATGTCCTTAAAAATTTTAGTTTTCATGTAAATCAGTAGATCATCACTCAAACAAGTCTTTTTATGTACCTGGCAGTAGGTGCACTGAAGCACCATAAACTGAAGTACTTTTGGCCCAGTGTAGATACCTGTTTGCCAGAGTACAGTGCAGTTTTCTCAATCATGTTGTAGTTCCCATATGAGTAACTGGTAGAATGTTTCCCAGGTCCAAATAGTTGGTTATTGAGCTATAAATTGTTGCACTGGATCTTCTCCCTTTAGTACCCACTAGGTGAAGGTCTTTCCCTTACCAACTTCCCACAGTACATTGTCTTAAAGCTGTGTAGGCCACTGTATCAGCTTCCTTATTTCACAGGATACCTGCTTGCTCCAGGTAAGACAGGAGGCTGAAATTTTCCAAAAAATGAATTTTTGGTTTTTCATGTAATTAAATACTGTGTTTTTGAACATTTATACATTCTACTTATTACTGCCCACCAGTTGTAACTGCTTTATTATTTTTTTTTTATTTTTATGACATCTGTCACTGTAGTAATTTTTTGCCTCTCTCCATAAAAAGTTTTACATCTCCAGCTCTTTTACAGTTAGTTTACAGTCATCCTGTGTTGGTTAACCTGCTACAGCACATTTTGATAGCTGACTGTCATCCGGCATACTTGTTAACAAAAGCAATTTTCTTGGAAAAATGTCTCTCATTGTTTGCTATTGTTCATGAATATGAAGCTTCTTGGAAGTTTTAGTGTGATGTATAATAAACTATGGTTCTATAATAATGAAACCAAGAAGTGTTTTCAAGAAATGTAAATTCAGAGGAAATCAAAACTGGAATCCTGTTGTAAGTCAAAGTCAAAATCAGTGTAGCAGCAGTCTGTATCTTGTATGTGAAACATCACCAAGTGAGACAGAAGATAACAGTTGATGCCTGCACAGAAATAGTGAACGTTGTGGCAGTACTAATATTATAGTAGATCTAGGATTATTGTATTGTATTCTAAGTGAAGTGTTAATCTGGAAGTTGTGTGGTGCTCAAATAAGTTTGTGTGAAGATGCAGGTGTCAGGTGTCTGACTTCGCCAGAAAATGGTGTAACATCCACGAGATAAATTTTGGCTACAGTGCAATGAGAGGAAATTATGCCTCCAACAGTTATAAACATTATCTATTCGACGTATGAAAAAACTGTGAAAACGATGATAAATATTAATTATTTATATAATATTCTATGATGTAATTGGACATATCGATGTGTATCATACAAAGACAATGATAATTGTAAATTCCTTTTATGATCTGCGTTTGTCTTCCTTTGTTTTTACCTTATGTTGGTTGGCTTTTGTAGGTTGCGGACGCATATCAAACTGAGGTCTGTTAAGAAATTGTAAGTGTTTGTTAATTATTACTTGAAAATAGAGTTCATTATTATTATCAATATGAGTGAATAATTATTTGTAACTTTAATTCCTTTCTCAGTAAGCATTATCTGTTTTAATTATTTCTTTCCGCTGCAACAAGCGCAGCCATTGATGATAGCGATTTGTATCACGTTTTTGTCTGTGTTTTCCTTAGAAACAAGTCAAATGTTTGCTTGATGAAGTCTAAATAGTGCACAATACGAAAGTAGAGTTTATAGAGTTTAGTAAGCATTTCAAATACTTACTTATTTGCTCTAATAAGAGAAAGTCTCTATCAATTGTCTGCCGCCATCTTAACAATTATATCAGCAGCAAATTCAAATTACGCAACTCTGCAGACATAAATGCTGAATGTAATACAAATGTGTAAAAATAAATGTGCACCAGTGGTTCTGAACTCATTTTAATGAAAATAATTCGAATCAGATTGGTTCTTTAAAAACAGTGCTCATAGCACGATCGTTTTAACAAACTTTTCTAGCTGATGTATGGAGGCGAAATTAATTACGCACGAGTTGCGAAGAATATTGTTTCAGGTAACATACGTCAGTGTCGTGCGCGGCTGATATTCGGTGGTTTTAATGATCATTTTGCTGAAGATAACTGTTTCCATCATAATCCATAGTTGTATAGAATCTGTTGTATGAACTGTGATTTAGTGACACTTACACAACTTACAGACAACACTTTAACACGATGTTAACTTGGAGTTCTTTAGCAACTTGACCAAATCTTTATCCAGGAGAAAAATTATTTAGTAATTACTAAATGTAATAAAATAAGATTACCATTTTCATTTACAAATTAGTTAAATACCAAACCACTGAATAACACAGCAAATGCCACACTGGCGCCCAACGTGGGGCCACCAATGCACATTTATTCATTTTATTAATTGAAATTGTGATCTATTACAGGTACGGGGTACCAAAACAAACTATTAATCATTGTTTATTTACTTGTTTCATGAGCATTGACATCTTCCTACCGAACTGCTGTATGAATCTGATCTGCGCCGGTGTGACAGTAACTTCATATAAACAGTGCAGTCCACCACTCTCAATCAATACAGGTAGGAACAGATGTTCATGTTCAATAATTACATAGCAGCACACAAACAACATTCGCTGCACGTGCAATTTTAAATTAAAATCAGTACCTCCAGCCATAAGTAGTAATAATTGAATATTCTGGCTGCGAGAATAATATTTTTAAGTGTTATTTGTGTAAATGTGTTAGTTAGAAGATTATTTTGTGTCAATTGGTGCTTGTCAGTGATTTAGATATTTGTTGTGCTATATTGGTGATAGAATGGTAAAACAAAAGAAACAACAACTGTGTGTGTGTTTTGGTGTGATGTCACAAGCGAGTGACTGCGTGTGAGATCGCTCTCTAAGTTTTCATATATTTTTAGGTTTCAGATACATATTTTAACGGTTAAGTGACGTATTCGTGGTTTCTTCATTCACCTCTGCCTTTCTTGTGTTGTGACCTGATATTTGTGAGTGTTTCGTATTGAGCAACTTAACCTCTTGCCTGTGTTTACATTCCGCACTGACCAGTTGCAGCTGTAGCGGCACATCGAAAGCTAAGTACTAATTAATTGTTTGTGTATAGTGGTTTATTTAGGAACTTTAGTAGTCTTCAACCGGTGTTCTTGGTGTTTTCTGGTGAAATAATTTCAGAAGAACCTTTTGGGAACTGTTTTCAGCTTCGTTACTGTGTCATTAGACGTTTGGTTCTCTTTCTGTATTAGTCTTTTGTTACATTCACAGTTGTTGTTTATTAATACTGTTAATATTAGTAGTTACTTCCCTCGTAGAGTAAGTTGTGATTATTGTAGTCAGGTTTTTAACATCTTCTTATTGTTCTTGTTCTTGTAGAACTTAGAAAAAGTAAAATTTTACTATGAGTGAGAAGTGTGGGCTTTGCCGTAGGTTCGTGAGTAGTGGATTGCGATGTGAGACTTGTTCGAAGTATTTTCACTGGGGGGAATGCAGTGGGGAAGCCAGTGGGCATTCTGGTGAGATCCTCTCCTGGAACTGCAGGTTATGTAGCAAGAGTAAGTTGATAGAGGAGCAGGAGCATAAGATCTGTGCCCTTCAGGTGCACTTGAAAAATGCACAGGAGGAGCTAGATAGGATGAGGAGGGAGAAGGGGGTTGGGGAATGGGAGCTGGCTGTTGGCAAGAGATCTGCTAGGAGAAGAAGATTTTCAGATAGTTTTACTATTGGTGTTTACAATAGATATGACCAACTGTCAGAGTCTAGTAGAGAGGAATCTCTAGTAGCTGCAGATGTAGGAAGTATGCAGCAGACCTCAGTAGTTACTGTGCCTAGAACAGTTGCAAAGTCGAAGAGGAAGAAGAAGGTTCTGCTGTTAGGTAGTTCTCATGGCAGAGGTGTAGGCCAGCAGTTGCAGGAAGTGCTGGGGAGTGAGTACCAGGTCACCAGCATTGTGAAGCCTAGTGCAGGGTTGGCTCAGGTGACTGTTAACATAGGGGGTTATGTAGGGATTTTGCTAAAGAGGATCAGGTAGTGATTGTGGGTGGGGCTGGTAATAGTATTGATAGGGATGGAGAGTATAAAATAGATGGTGACCTGGGAAAGATAGCCACTCAGACTGGCAACATGAATGTGTATTTCGTGGAACTGTTTCAGCGTCATGATCGGCCTCATCTTAATACAGCCGTCAGGCGTAATAACATGAGACTTGGGGGTGCGCTGATGACAGAAAGCATGGGTCACATTTCAGTGGTGTCGGTGGAGTCTATCAGCAGGACAGGTTTCACTAGACACGGCCTGCACCTCAACAGGTATGGAAAGGGGAGGTTGGCAAAGCTTATAGGTGACAGCATAGGTGGGGTTGGTGGGATCACTCATGGGAAAATTCCTGCAGTAGTGGGTGTTAGAGCTGCACCTTTTTTAGATTGAAGTCAGCTGATAGGTATTCCTGCTTAAGGGAAGTCTCTCTAACAAGGGAATCACTTTTGACAAAGCTTAGGTATCCGAGTAATGAGGGAATTAGTATATTTCATCAAAATATACAAGGTATTAGAGATAAAGTTAGTGAACTGCTTATAGATGTTGACTCTGAAATTATTGGTATATCTGAACACTTCTTAAATAAGGAGATAATTCAGAGGCTTCCTTTACCAGGATACAGGTTGGCTGGCAGCTTTTAGAGGAGCTCTTTGCAGTGTGGGGGAGTAGCCATGTATGTGAAAAACGGCAACCCATCTTAGTCAATTGATGTTTCAAAGTACTGCACGGAAAAGGTGTTTGAATGTTGTGCAGGTGTGGTTAAATTTAACGGAGCTAAACTTCTAACTGTTGTTATTTATAGATCCCCAGACTCCGATTTCACAATATTTTTGCTAAAGCTAGAGGAGGTTCTTGGTTCACTTTATAGGAAATACGAAAAGTTAGTTATATGTGGTGACTTCAATATTAATTGTATAAGTGATTGTGCAAGGAAGAGGATGCTGGTAGACCTCTTTAATTCATATAATCTTATGCAAACCGTATTCTTTCCAACGAGAGTGCAAGGGAACAGTAGAACAACCATAGACAACATTTTTGTTCATTCCTCATTACTAGAAGGGCATTCTGTTAGCAAAAAGGTGAATGGCCTTTCAGATCATGATGCACAAATTTTAACTTTAAAAGATTTTTGTGCTGCAACACGTGTTAAATATAGTCATCAGCTGTTCAGGAAAGCTGATCCAGTTGCTGTAGAGACCTTTGTAAACCTTATAAAGGAACAAGAGTGGCAAGATGTCTATAGCGCTGATACAGTAGATGATGAATATAATGCTTTTCTCAAGACTTTTCTCATGCTCTTTGAAAGTTGCTTTCCGTTAGAATGTTTAAAACAGGGTACTAGCACAAACAGGCAGCCTGGGTGGCTGACTAGAGGGATAAGAATATCTTGTAGAACAAAGTGGCAATCATACCAAACGTTAGAAACAGTCAAAATCTAAATGCAGCAGCCCATTACAAACAGTATTGTAAGGTGCTTAAAAATGTTATTAGGAAGGCAAAAAGTATGTGGTATGCAGACAGAATAGCTAAGTCTCAGGATAAAATTAAAACCGTATGGTCAGTTGTAAAGGAAGTTGCTGGTCTGAAGAGACAGGTCGAGGATATAGAATCAGTGCGTAGTGGGAATGTCCATGTTACTGATAAGTCGCATAAATGTACAGTATTTAATAATCACTTTCTGAATATAGCAGGTGAACTAAATAGAAACCTAGTCCCAACAGGGAATCATATAGCACTCTTAGAAAAAAGTGTTCCGAGACTGTTACCTGAAATGCTCCTCCATGATACTGACGAGGGAGATTGAGTTAATAATTAAATCACTAAAGACCAAGAACTCTCATGGATATGACGGGGTATCTAGCAGAATACTGAAGTATTGTTCTATGTATGTTAGCCCAGTTCTCAGCCATATCTGTAACTTTTCCTTCAGGAGTGGTCAGTTTCCTGACCGATTAAAGTACTCAGTAGTGAAGCCACTTTATAAAAAGGGAGACACTGATAATGTTGACAATTTTAGACCTATTTCTATGCCATCGGTGTTTGCTAAAGTTATCGAGAAGGGTGTATATACAAAGGTTACTGGAGCATTTAAATTCACATAATTTGCTGTCAAATGTTCAGTTTGGTTTTAGAAATGGTTTAACAACTGAAAATGCTATATTCTCTTTTCTCTGTGAGGTTTTGGATGGATTAAATAAAAGGTTGTGAACGCTAGGTGTTTTCTTTGATTTAACGAAGGCTTTTGACTGTGTTGACCACAAAATATTACTGCAGAAGTTGGACCATTATGGAGTAAGGGGAGTAGCTTACAATTGGTTCGCCTCTTACTTTAATAACAGAAAGCAGAGGGTAATTCTCCGCAATATTGAGAGTGGTAGTGATGTTCAGCCCCAATGGGGCACTGTTAAGTGGGGCGTTCCCCAAGGGTCGGTGCTGGGGCCACTGCTGTTTCTTATTTATATAAATGATATGCATTCTAGTATTACAGGTGATTCAAAAATATTTCTGTTTGCTGATGACACCAGCTTGATAGTGAAGGATCTTGTGTGTAATATTGAAACAGTAACAAATAATGTAGTTCATGAAATAAGTTCGTGGCTTGTGGAATATAATTTGATGCTAAATCACAGTAAGACTCAGTTTTTACAGTTTCTAACTCACAATTCAACAAGAACCAATATTTTGATCAGACAGAATAGGCATATTATAAGCGAGACGGAACAGTTCAAGTTCCTAGGCGTTTGGATAGATAGTAAGCTGTTGTGGAAAGCCCATGTCCAGGATCTTGTTCAGAAGCTAAATGCTGCTTTATTTACCATTAGAACAGTATCTGAAATAAGTGACACTTCAGCACGAAAAGTAGTCTACTTCGCATATTTTCATACGCTTATGTCGTATGGTATTATTTTTTGGGATAATTCTTCTGATTCAAAAAGGGTATTTTTGGCTCAAAATGGGCTGTTCGAGCTATATGTGGTATAAGTTCGAGTACCTCTTGTCGACCCCTATTCAAAAATCTGGGAATTCTGACATTGCCCTCGCAGTATATATTTTCTTTAATGTCGTTTGTTGTTAGCAATATTAGCCTATTCCCAAGAGTTAGCAGCTTTCACTCAGTTAATACTAGGCAGAAATCAAATCTGCATGTAGACTGCACTTCCTTGACTCTTGAGCAGAAAGGAGTGCAGTATTCTGCTGCATCCATTTTCAATAAGCTACCACAAGAACCCAAAAAATAATAGCAGTAGCCCAAACTCTTTTAAGTCTAAACTGAAGAGTTTCCTCATGGCTCACTCCTTCTATTCTGTCGAGGAGCTCCTGGAAGAGCTAAAAAATTAAGCAAATTCCAGTGTTACATCGTTGATTTTCTTCATTTAAACTTATGACTTGTCACCTGAATATGTTTTTTTATATTTCATTTTATCTGTTTTTAATATCGTGTTATAATATCATGTATTGACTCGTTCCATGACCATGGAGACTTCTCCTTAATTTGGTCCCACGGAACAATAAATAAATAAATAAATAAATATCAATATAATGGAAGGAAACATTCCACGTGGGAAAAATTATATATAAAAAAACAAAGATGAGGTGACTTACCGAACAAAAGCGCTGGCAGGTCGATAGATACACAAACAAACACAAACATACACACAAAATTCAAGCTTTCGCAACAAACTGTTGCCTCATCAGGAAAGAGGGAAGGAGAGGGGAAGACGAAAGGAAGTGGGTTTTAAGGGAGAGGGTAAGGAGTCATTCCAATCCCGGGAGCGGAAAGACTTACCTTAGGGGGAAAAAAGGACAGGTATACACTAGCACACACGCACATATCCATCCACACATACAGACACAAGCAGATGTCTGCTTGTGTCTGTATGTGTGGATGGATATGTGCGTGTGTGCTAGTGTATACCTGTCCTTTTTTCCCCCTAAGGTAAGTCTTTCCGCTCCCGGGATTGGAATGACTCCTTACCCTCTCCCTTAAAACCCACTTCCTTTCGTCTTCCCCTCTCCTTCCCTCTTTCCTGATGAGGCAACAGTTTGTTGCGAAAGCTTGAATTTTGTGTGTATGTTTGTGTTTGTTTGTGTATCTATCGACCTGCCAGCGCTTTTGTTCGGTAAGTCACCTCATCTTTGTTTTTTTATATATAAATAAATAAATAAAAATAAATAAATAAAGCGAATGAGCATACTGATGCAGAGATGACATCAGAGTCTCAGGTAGAACAATCTACCCATATTTCTGTCGAATTATTAGAAAATTTAATTAGGAATGATAATTTAGTAACTAATGTCCCGAGTGATAGTGAAACTGAGGAGCTGCCACAACAAACTGACACTCCTGCATTCAACCAGTTAGGAATTAATGACAATATTTGTTCTGGGCAAGGGGCAGAAGTTAGCAATGCTCAAGCTATGTCCATACAGGATATGCTAACAGCATTTTTTGAAAAGTTTACTATTAAAGAGCAGGAGCGTGAAAGACAACGTCAGCAGGAAAAGGAAAAACGTAGACAGGAAAAGCTTATAGAAAAACAGCAACTGGAGCTCAGGGACCAAGAAAAGGAAAAGAAATTTATGGAAAATATAAACAATATTTTCTGGAAAGAGATAAAGAAATTGTCCGTAGGATAAATCAAGTGTTGGTCGATCATGCTATTACTACCCATTTTAAGCAGGAGATCGATGCAGTAAAAGCCACTATTGAACCATTAACAAACATTCCAGTTCAGGTCAAGAGTCTTCAAAATGAAGTAGATAGACTAGAGAACCAATTCAAAGCCTTGGCTACCACTGTGGAAACAATGCAGGAGGACATTCCCTCTGAAATCCGAAAGCAAGTCCGAACAGAAGGAGCCAGGGTGCTGCGCTCTGAAAATCAAAACTTTGAAAATCTGACAGTATGCAGTAATGACAACACTGGTACTGACAGGCAAAAGATCGCAGATAATCTAATGGCGAATTTTAATGCACCACAAGGAAGACCAAATTTTGGTAATCATCCGATATTACCAGAGCAGTATGTGACACCAAGGAACAATAATAGTGGAATAGAATGTACTTCTAATAAAGTAACCACACCACCTACGAATGATAGCAAATTCCATGCACTTAAGTACTTTGATGCATGAAGAAAGCCTGATTAAGCATAGACAGTTTCAAATATTTAATGAAGAAAGCAAGAAAAACATACATCCAGTAGTTTTCATTCGAAACTTCAAAAGTGGTCTTCCAAAATCATGGTCGGAAGAACAGAAAATACAGTTTGTGGTTTCACATATTTCTGGTGATGCGTCGCTCTGCGCATTAAATGCAGCAGAAACTTGCAAGACTTTCCACGACTTTGAGAAGGTGTTCCTTGATCAATTCTGGTTGAGAAGGTGTTCCTTGATCAATTCTGGTCAGTGTCTGCTCAAGAGCGACTCCTTAAAGTTGTTTACAATGCAGAAATGTACAATCCGAAGTCAGGTTCCTCAAGAAAGTACTTTGAAAAATATATTAATATGACCCGGTACTGGGATGAGCCAGTAACCACCAGAGACCTTTTGCAAGTGTTAAAAGCTAGATTACCCATACATATTAGAGAAAAATTATTTAATGTTACAGACACTGATCTGAAATAATTTCTGTCTGTAACTGTTTCTCTGGATCTAGTGCAAGGAGACACCAGAAAAAATTCTGACTTGATCAGCAATAATGATAGTCCTAATAGAAAAAATTCATGGAATGGAAATAATGGAAATAGGGATGAAGGTAGTCCAAAGAAAAATAAAAATAAAGCTTATAGTAACGGAAAATACAATAAGAATAATAGTAGTAAGAATCCACACAACCAAAATTTTGGTTATCCTAATAATACCACCAGTAATTATCAAAAGGCCGAAGAACACCAACAACCGAATGATAATCAGAGGCAGTACCACAATGAAAACCCAAACAATAACAATAGCAACCGAAAGAGACGTAATGACAACAGGTCAGACAGTCCATATAAAGACAAGCCGAAAAATATGTGGGGTGACAGTGAATATTGGTGACAGCCAAGGCCAAGTCATTGGCAACTGCAGCAAAATTCTATTAATTCAGGTCAGCCAATAAATTATGTACAGGCTATACCTATACCAAGCAATCAATATCCACCGTGGTGGGATCCAAGCAGGCCTCCTCCAACTGAAAACTCACAAAATGTTAGAATAGTGGAGGTACCTTCAGAAGCAAACCAAAACACTCAGAAGCCAGCAAACTAATTTAGGTCCCTGTAGGCCTTCGCCAGGTGACCGAGGCCAACAATGAAGGCAATAGGTCGACGGAACAAAAAATAAACATGATACGGTATCAGGATGGCAACAGGATCGAAGTTGAGCTATATCGGGAACCTGCTGTCTCTGATAAGCCACAAAGCAAAATATCCAAGCAAGTGTCACCGAAGCTGTAAATGGTGTAACAACTACTATTCTGCTTGACACAGGTGCGAATGTATCAGTTATGAACACACAATTTTTCAAGAAGGTATCAAAGATAAGGAGACTGCCGATTTTGCCGGTTGCAAATTGTAAGGTTATAGGGTCATTGGGAAAAAAGGCACAGAGTATAAAATACCAGACACAGGTGAAAGTTTTCTTGGGAAATGATTGCTAATTATGCATGTTCCTACTAACGGATAGCTTGTCAGTACCGGTGCTTCTAGGTCTTGAGTTCCTTCGGGAAAGGGAAGCTGTAATTGATCTCGCCCGTGGGACATATGCACTTAAGTACCAACAGCGACCCGTAACATTAATGCTGAATCAGGAGTTTGGTGCGAACCTTCAGCTGATGAGAAAAATGAATCTTTCTGTCAGCAAACAGAAGTTGTTAGTGTTGGATCATAAGCACCCACAGATGTGTCACAAAAATCGAAATAACGATGCACTCAGCAACGTGAGTAACATTGTCACAACAATAGAAGAGAAAGTACAGGAAGCAACTTGCATTAGTGCTTCAGAGGCTAGACAATTAACAGAATTATTATCCGGATACCTCAAAGTATTCATTGAATGCCCTGGAATCATAAAAGATTACCGTATAATATGAAAGTATATCCGCACAAGACCTATTGCAGAGCATCTTACTCAGTCCCCTGGACTAAGAAAAATGAAATGATGAAAGAAATCCGAAAAATGGTGGATTGGGGCATTATTGAAACATCTAACTCGCCATATAGCAGTCCCCTATTAGCAATAACCAAAGCAGATAAAAGTATACGCTTAGTTCTCGACGCACGAGACATCAATAAGATTATAGTGCCAGTGCGAACGAGACCTGAAAATTTAGACGAACAAATCCAGAAGTTTTTTGGCAAGCAATATCTAACCTCACTCGATTTGCGTTCTTCATTTTGGCAAATCCTCTTATCAGAAGAATCCAGGCAATATACTGCCTTTGTGTTTGGAGGCCGAAGCTATCAATTTAGTGTTCTTCCCTTTGGATTAAATATTAGTACCGGTGTGTTCATAGCAGCGTTGGATCACGTACAAGGGCCCCAGTTATTAGATCGAGTCACAGCATATGTTGATGACCTATTGCTAGCAACAGATACCTGGGAAGAACATCCTGATTTAATACAAAATGTGCTAGACAAGTTTCTAGCAAGAGGAGTAAAAGTAAATTTGAAAAAATCCAAGTTTGCTAGGGAGGAAATAAAATTCCTTGGTCATGTAATATCACCACAAGGTATAAAACCAGACCCTAGCAAAATGGAGGCAATTGCAAATTTTCTGTACCCACGCACGAAGAAACAACTTAAAAGTTTCATTGGCTTAGCATCTATCTTCAGAAGATTTTTAACAGCTCAACAGCCTAACAGTGAAGCGTTATTGAGTTTGCTAAAGAAAAATGCACAATGGTGCTGGACATCGAAATGCAAAGAAGACTTTGACAGTATCAAAGAGGCACTTGTCAATGCACCAATTTTATATCAGCTGGATATGTCAAAGGATTTCTTTATTGCAACAGATGCATCAAATTATGGGATTGGAGCATACCTATTTCAAACAGGAAACATCAACAACAAGCTAGAAGTCAATATGATTGGATTTGCAAGTAGGATCCTAACCAAATGTGAACAATCCTGCACCGTGACTGAACTTGAGGCATTTGCCGTAGTATTTGCCTTTAAAAAATTTAGATACTATGTTTATGGGAAACATGTCAATGTTTTATGTGACCACCAAGCTCTGAGTTTCATGTTAACATGCAAATTACTGCACGGGCACTTAGCTCGATGGACTCTCGCCTTGCAAGAGTATGACTTCCAAATTAGACATGTCCATGGACCAGATGATGTAATTGCCGACGCATTATCGAGGGTACCACGAGGATTACCAGCGTTTGCAGCTCTAATAGAAAGTTCTACAGAATATAAAATTCTTCTTATAAAGGACAAAGCTAATAGACAAAAATATTTTGCGTTGTGGAAAAGGGTGAAACAATGTCAAGAAAAGGATCCGATATGGAAGAACATCAGGGATACATTGTGTCAGCAAGATGATAGTGCTTTCCACCAATATTACCAGTTGAGCAATGACATTTTATTTTACAAATCTGACAATCCTGATAGTAGATGGTGAGTGTGCATTCCATCAGACCTGCTTGAAGATTTAATTTGGTTAACGCATCAGGCATAGGGGCACTTCGGCATTATTAAGTGTACTATGAAGATAAGTCAGTATTGTTATTACCCAAATTTAAAAAGAAGAGTTCAAGAACTTATCAGAACCTGTAAAATATGCCAAAAGGTCAAACTGAGCAATATTTGCAGAGATATTGAACTACACCCTATTATTGCAAAATGTCCGCGGCAGATTGTAGCCATCAACATTGCAGGACCCCTACCAACTGCCAGAGGAGGAGTGAAATACGTGCTTGCAGTGTATGATTTATTTTCAAAATACGTGAAAACGTACCCACTTATGGCATCGACTGCCAGTAGTATTGCAACAAGATTGACAAATGATTACCTCAAATCTGTCAGGTGCCCATCGATTGTCGTAACAGATAATGCCACGTATTTTACAGAGAGGTGGAAGAACCTTATGGATGAATATAACATTAAACATGTTCTAATTCCAAGGTTTACACCGAGCAGTAACCCGGTTGAAAGAACTTTCAGGGAACTCAACCGGTTCATCTGAACGTACGCCCACAACAGACACACTAAGTGGGTGGAATACCAAAATAGTTTCATGGAAACATATAATAATTTACCACATATGACAACTGGTTTCACGCCAAGTGAACTAATGAATGAACAGAAAAACGAAGTGGACAAATGGGTTAATCCAATACCGAAGATCGAAGAGGAACAATTAACTTATCAGAAGAAACTAGATACAGCTCTACAGAATATAAATCACCAGGCAGAGCTCCGTAAGGCAAAGTTTGACAGAAAAACTTACTAAGACACAACAATATTGTATTGATGAGTTAGTATTGTTGAGGACGCATCCCAAGGCATCGATAATCAAGGAAAAAAAAATAGAAAATGGCAGTTACTGTATGAAGGACCATATAAAATAGCTAATATCCCACATGAAGGGTGCTATATACTAGAGGATGTCAATACAGGAAAGAGGAAAGGACTGTATTGTCATAAAGACATAAAAAAATATTTGCAATAGGAAAACCAATTTAATGTTGGAATATACAAAGGACCAATCAGAAGTGCAAGTGCACTATACCACAACTGTAGATATAATGTTTATGGTAAAATAATTAGCAGTAATAATTTGATAATATTATGTATGTATTAGTTTATAAGCTTTTATGTAAAGTATTACACTGTAATGTTCTTGAATTATTTGAACAAGGAGTAGAGAATCCCCATAATAAATGTATTTTTACTCTAAAAGGGATCAATAACTTGATAAACACTTGAGTGTTATTGCATTAAATGTGAGGAATTTTACCTTTCTATACGTAGCATAGAAATGATTAAAATGCGTAAATAATATATTTGTTCGTGTGTAAGAATGGATATAACAAAAATATTTTCATAAGATTAAGTGATGTAGTCCCACACACGTAGCGAGAGTTGGTGGTGTGTGAGCTGTGTGACTGAAATAAATAAATAAATAAAAAGTAAAATAAACTGCTTTCACCACTAGCGAAGCGAAATCTGAATGTGTACTGATTTACATACACGGTTTCATTACGAAGTCATTTAAAATGCTCTTATGAGCAACAATCCGGTTAGATAAATCGAACATGGACATCTGTCCCAAAAACATGGTAAATAACAATCCCAATAAAAAAAAAATATATAAATATATAAATATATGTATTTATAATAAAAATGGAAATGTACTGTTATCTGGACAGTTCAGTAATGATCTCATAGTCAAGATAATGTAGCAGATTCTGAAAGTTTTATATTGTCTCTTGTTTATGTGACAGTGTAAAATTTTAAATTTTGTTATTCAGACATTGTAATATGAACTTATGTGCAAGTGTACCAGACCTCATTACTTGAAAAGTGTCATTTGCATATAGATTGTCTGTTAAATTCTATGGAAAACTAGTGACTGCAATCAGAACAGTGAAACGTGTTTCGCAGGAACTAGTGGACGCATGAAGAACTGTGATTTATATTGTGGATAATGATGAACAGTGATAAAAACTGTGATCACATAACTTTATGAACACTCTTGGCGTGTCAAAGTTGAATGAATGTTGAGTACTGTTGACTGTATTAATAATTAACTTGAACTGATGAGCTTTAGTAGTTTGATACGAAGCGTCTTCATGTGCCAAATTTAATGTGACAGACTATACAGCCAGCCGCGCGGCAAAACAATAATGCAACGTTGGCTACGCAGCGCGTCACAAAAATATTTGCATTCCACTTAAGTAAACGAAGCACACTATGGACGCTTGTATGATTAACAGTGCAGTGTTCAAAATGTGCATATTGTGATAAACTTACATGTGAATCACTGCATTGTGTTGAACAGTGTCAAAATTCAGAACATACTCCAAAAACAGTCTAATTCCATCCGTGTGAATGCGAGTGAAATGGACACTAATAAACTTTTCCACAGGATGAGAATAGTAATTATCTTGTCACTGGTGCTTATATTTTGACATTTCATGTACCCATCTTAAACTGAGGGACGTGGGAATGGAGAAACAAGACCTGCTGCAGTGTGACTCCTAGCCAGCAGCAGATCCAACCACGATGCAGCCGACAGCAGCCGACGCCCCACTGACTCGGCCGGCGGCGGTCCAGCAGCAGCCACTACCTGTCTGCGTTCCAACGGCTCGACACGGGGGCGGTCTTACGGCATCAGTGGCAAATTCTTGTGACAGTCGATAAATGAGTGACTTTGGAAAGTCTATGATATAGCACCATGAGGAAACATTCATTATCTCATATGCTTACAACAGAGTCATAAATTTGCATTTTCCAGCATATTTTATGACAATCAAGTCAAGCCTGACTGTTAAAAGTAGGTGTCTGTATTTTCTTGAAGCCCCTTGGACGGTTTTATTCCCGGTTTTCCGAGTCCAGTGAACCCAAATGGGGGGGAAGTACATCCGGGAAGTATCCGCAGCAATTTTCGAGATAATACAGTCACTGAAGTCATTTAAAGTACTCGATTCAACTATAATTTTCTTATGTCTAAAACAAGAATGAGATTTTCACTCTGCAGTGGAGTGTGCGCTGATATGAAACTTCCTGGCAGATTAAAACTGTGTGCCCGACCGAGACACAAACTCGGGACCTTTGCCTTTCACCGGCAAGTGCTCTACCATCTGAGCTACCAAAGCACGACTCACGCCTGGTCCTCACAGCTTTCCTTCTGCCAGTATCTCATCTCCTACCTTCCAAACTTTACAGAAGCTCTCCTGCGAACCTTGCAGAACTAGCACTCCTGAAAGAAAGAATATTGTGGAGACATGGCTTAGCCACAGCCTGGGGGATGTTTCCAGAATGAGATTTTCACTCTGCAGTGGAGTGTGCACTGATATGAAACTTCCTGGCAGATTAAAACTGTGTGCCCAACCGAGACTCGAATTCGGGACCTTTGCCTTTCGCGGGCAAGTGCTCTACCATCTGAGCTACCGAAGCACAACTCACGCCCGGTCCTCACAGCTTTCCTTCTGCCAGTATCTCGTCTCCTACCTTCCAAACTATACAGAAGCTCTCCTGCGAACCTTGCAGAACTAGCACTCCTGAAAGAAAGAATACTGCGGAGACATGGCTTAGCCACAGCCTGGAGGATGTTTCCAGAATGAGATTTTCACTCTGCAGCGGAGTGTGCACTGATATGAAACTACCTGGCAGATTAAAACTGTGTGCTTGTGTCTGTGTATGTGCGGATGGTTATGTGTGTGTGTGTGTGTGTGTGTGTGTGTGTGTGTGTGTGTGTGTGTGTGCGAGTGTATACCTGTCCTTTATTCCCCCTAAGGTAAGTCTTTCCGCTCCCGGGATTGGAATGACTCCTTACCCTCTCCCTTAAAACCCACATCCTTTCATCTTTCCCTCTCCTTCCCTCTTTCCTGATGAAGCAACCGTTGGTTGCAAACACTTGATTTTTGTGTGTATGTTTGTGTTTGTTTGTGTGTCTATCAACCTGCCAGCACTTTCGTTTGGTAAGTCACATTATCTTTGTTTTTAGATATATAATCCATAGTTGTATAGAATCTGTTGTATGAACTGTGATTTAGTGACACTTACACAACTTACAGACAACACTTTAACACGATGTTAACTTGGAGTTCTTTAGCAACTTGACCAAATCTTTAGCCGGGAGAAAAATTATTTAGTAATTACTAAATGTAATAAAATAAGATTATCATTTTCATTTACAAATTAGTTAAATACCAAACCACTGAATAACACAGCGAACGCCACAATGGGTAGTATGACACTTCCCGAAACATCACGAGATATCAGCGCTACCACCCGGCTGGAGACCCGAGAAACCTTCATCAATAGTTTACGCCGGGAAAGCCTACAGTCACATACATTTTACACATCACAACAGTGTTATAACAGTGATTTATATGACACTAATGTGAGGTTAGTTTATTGTCTTTGGTGCACAGGGCAGGATATTACAGATGGTGAAATGCTATGACCAGTTATTAATTTGCCAAAAATTTCTACAAAAGTCACAGGTACACTAATTACATATTGGATACTATCACTACAGTAGCTGAATATTCAATAAAATCTACAAGTAAGAAGCAGCAGAAATTAATGACAATGGAAATTGCATTCCTGTTGCCTTTGATGGAAGCTGGGCAGAAGAGAGGTCACCCTTCTAAGAATGGCTGATCTACAGCAACAAGTGTTGACACAGGTAAAGTTGTCCACTTCCAGATACATACTAAATAATGTCGTGGATGCTCAGTAATAGGGATAGATCAAAACAGAATGGCTCTTCACAAACCTAGGTATGTGAAAAACTATAAAGATTCAATCGGGGGATGGAAGTTTCTGCAACTGTAGCTGTCTTCAGTAGATCTGAGTCTGAGAGAAGTGTACAGTATATGGAATATCTAGACACTAGAGATAGCAAAATACTCAGTCCTATCTGGCATAGTAAATCTTATAATCTTCCAGTAATAGAATTAGAATGTTTGGGGCATGTTAAAAAGATGATGGGCACTTGCATACACCTACATCTACATCTACATCTACATTTATACTCCGCAAGCCACCCAACGGTGTGTGGCGGAGGGCACTTTACGTGCCACTGTCATTACCTCCCTTTCCTGTTCCAGTCGCGTATGGTTCGCGGGAAGAACGACTGTCTGAAAGCCTCCGTGCGCGCTCTAATCTCTCTAATTTTACATTCGTGATCTCCTCGGGAGGTATAAGTAGGGGGAAGCAATATATTCGATACCTCATCCAGAAACGCACCCTCTCGAAACCTGGCGAGCAAGCTACTCCGCGATGCAGAGCGCCTCTCTTGCAGAGTCTGCCACTTGAGTTTATTAAACATCTCCGTAACGCTGTCACGGTTACCAAATAACCCTGTGACGAAACGTGCCGCTCTTCTTTGGATCTTCTCTATCTGCTCCGTCAGACCGATCTGGTACGGATCCCACACTGATGAGCAATACTCAAGTATAGGTCGAACGAGTGTTTTGTAAGCCACCTCCTTTGTTGATGGACTACATTTTCTAAGCACTCTCCCAATGAATCTCAACCTGGTACCCGCCTTACCAACAATTAATTTTATATGATCATTCCACATCAAATCGTTCCGCACGCATACTCCCAGATATTTTACAGAAGTGACTGCTACCAGTGTTTGTTCCGCTATCATATAATCATACAATAAAGGATCCTTCTTTCTATCTACATCTACACTCAAGAGCAAACTTGCATTTGTCCTGTTTTCTCCGAAACTGTGAAAGAAACTTTACTGAAAATTTCACAGCTTGTAAACATCACTTAATTGCAGCTGTGGATCATCAGTCATGTTACTATACTAATAATTCTTGAGCAATAAAAATATTTATTTCTTTTTCACAAAAAATTGAATGTATGGAAGTTAAATTTGTAAATATATTCTGAATTAAAATACCACAGCCATTTACGATCAGCGAGAAGCACAAAGATCATTTAATTTATGGAGAAATCTTCAGACAAGTCTGTCCAGTAGTTTCTGAGAAAAGTGACCTGAATTTGATTAATTTCACATTGTTGGTATACCTTAAAACACGAGTTTTAATGTACCTGGCTGTAGGTGCACCATAAACACCGTAAAATGTAGGACTCTTGAACTTGCCAGAGGGCACTGCAGTCTCCTTAATCATGAGGTTTGCATGTGAGTAACCGGTAGAATGTTTGCCATGCCCAGATAGTTGGTTATTGAGATATACACTGTTGCACTGGATCTTCTTCCACTTACTACCAACTAGATGAAGGTCTTTCCCTTAACAACTTCCCCCAGTACATTGTCTTCAAGCAACATAAGCCACTGCATCAGCTTCCTCATTTCACAGGATATCTGCTTGCTCCAGCTTCCAAAAGGGTAAGACTCCTTCACTGTTACAATGGAAAAGAAAAATGCCATCCTCAATGTACTGGGCCATTTACCATGTTAGCATGTTAATTATATTCAGGGAACCTGAGCACGTGAAAAAATGTTGCCTTCAGTTATTTCATTACATGTAGCCCAACACAAAACAGATTGAATTTAGCTGGAAAATAAATCCCAGCACATGTTAAAAAGAAATTATCCAGCAATGAAGAGTCTCCCTATCACAGTTGAGCTTCTCCCAGTGTTGTTCAAACAACTTGTGGAAAAGCAGCCAGATGACACCTTTGCCGATGGTCAAGGGTCTCCTTCATACTATCATATTGTGAGAGTTGTTGCAGTGAGAGGAAATAAATGCACAGTGAATCAAAGTGCTGTGGTTTGGAAGGAGTAGAGTGACATTACTATTACTCTTTGTTTTTTATAATAGTTCCATAGCTGAAACTTCCTGGCAGATTAAAACTGTGTGCCAGACCGAGACTCAAACTTCGGACCTTTGCCTTTCGCAGTTTCTACCATCTGAGCTACCCAAGCATGACTCACAATCCATCCCCACAGCTTTAATTCTGCCATTTCCTTATCTCCTCATCCCATAGTTGTTCAGAATTTTTTATTCTACACTCCTGGAAATGGAGAAAAGAACACATTGACACCAGTGTGTCAGACCCACCATACTTGCACCGGACACTGCGAGAGGGCTGTACAAGCAATGATCACACGCACGGCACAGCGGACACACCAGGAACCGCGGTGTTGGCCGTCGAATGGCGCTAGCTGCGCAGCATTTGTGCACCGCCGCCGTCAGTGTCAGCCAGTTTGCCGTGGCATACGGAGCTCCATCGCAGTCTTTAACACTGGTAGCATGCCGCGACACCGTGGACGTGAACCGTATGTGCAGTTGACGGACTTTGAGTGAGGGCGTATAGTGGGCATGCGGGAGGCCGGGTGGACGTATCGCCGAATTGCTCAACACGTGGGGCGTGAGGTCTCCACAGTACATCGATGTTGTCGCCAGTGGTCGGCGGAAGGTGCATGTGCCCGTCGACCTGGGGCCGGACCGCAGCGACGCACGGATGCACGCCAAGACCGTAGGATCCTACGCAGTGCCGTAGGGGACCGCACCGCCACTTCCCAGCAAATTAGGGACACTGTTGCTCCTGGGGTATCGGCGAGGACCATTCGCAACCGTCTCCATGAAGCTGGGCTACGGTCCCGCACACCATTAGGCCGTCTTCCGCTCACGCCCCAACATCGTGCAGCCCGCCTCCAGTGGTGTCGCGACAGGCGTGAATGGAGGGATGAATGGAGACGTGTCGTCTTCAGCGATGAGAGTCGCTTCTGCCTTGGTGGCAATGATGGTCGTATGCGTGTTTGGCGCCGTGCAGGTGAGTGCCACAATCAGGACTGCATACGACCAAGGCACACAGGGCCAACACCCGGCATCATGGTGTGGGGAGCGATCTCCTACACTGGCCGTACTCCACTGGTGATCGTCGAGGGGACACTGAATAGTGCACGGTACATCCAAACCGTCATCGAACCCATCGTTCTACCATTCCTAGACCGGCAAGGGAACTTGCTGTTCCAACAGGACAATGCACGTCCGCATGTATCCCGTGCCACCCAACGTGCTCTAGAAGGTGTAGGTCAACTACCCTGGCCAGCAAAATCTCCGGATCTGTCCCCCATTGAGCATGTTTGGGACTGGATGAAGCGTCGTCTCACGCGGTCTGCACGTCCAGCACGAACGCTGGTCCAACTGAGGCGAGAGGTGGAAATGGCATGGCAAGCCGTTCCACAGGACTACATCCAGCATCTCTACGATCGTATCCATGGGAGAATAGCAGCCTGCATTGCTGCGAAAGGTGGATATACACTGTACTAGTGCCGACATTGTGCATGCTCTGTTGCCTGTGTCTATGTGCCTGTGGTTCTGTCAGTGTGATCATGTGATGTATCTGACCCCAGGGATGTGTCAATAAAGTTTCCCCTTCCTGGGACAATGAATTCACGGTGTTCTTATTTCAATTTCCAGGAGTGTAGATTTGATTCTGTTCTCGCCTTTTTCATAGCTTTACATCAGTGTGTGTTATTTTCATATTGTTTATAGTGAATATAACTATAAATTGGTGACCCCGCAAGCAAATAGAATGTGAAAATGAATATGCAAAATCAGGTGGTATCATCATGTAAAGCTGTGACAAAAGAAGAGATGAGAATGCAGTTGCCAGCCTTACAGGACAATTAGCAGAGGCAAATTGCAGACCTGCAGTTAGCAATGAGAGAGCAAACTAGTCCAGCGACCAGTCTGTGATCACAAATAGGACTAGATGTCATATTATGAGAAGATTGCAGATGGAGATATAGGCACCACAATTCCTACCAGGCAAACTAGCACTATGGTTTGTGATGCTGGAACTGGCATTCATGCAAAATGAGGTAATGGATGAGCACAAAAAACTCGTGGCATCATTGAATGAATTAGATAACAGGATGGCCACTATTGGCATGGACAAAATACTCAAGCTGCTGGAGAAGCAATAATATATATGCTTGAAGAAAGCACTAACTGACTGCATGTTTAAACCATTGGATCAACATATCCAGAAAGTGTTACATTACGAGTAAATCGGGAACAGATTATCTCCCTCCCAGTATTGCTTGCTTGGCTTCTTAGGAGAGGCAGATTTACAAGACAGAGTGCTGTGGCATATATGATTAACACAGCTACCAGTAGCAGTAAAAACAGCAGTGGTTCCATGCAAGAGATGGTATTACCACATTGATAACATTAGCAGACAAATCCTGTGTAATATTAAACAACTCATAGACAGTGAGCATCACACTGGTTGCTAATGGCTGTGAAAAACAAGATGTGACAGCTATAAACAGAAGCCGACAATCAGATCCAAATCATCAACTGCATGAACTGAAAAAGATCAAGTCACTACAGAAACAGATATTTAGTTACTTCGAGCTACAGAAGAGCTCAACTAGGCTAGACAGTAGCAATGGAAATGAGATGAACCAGAACAGTTTTAAGCAGCTGGTCTGTTGGTACCTCAGGTGATTTGGCAACAGAACCATGAGGTGCATTGCACCATGCAGCTACCACAAACACCGGCGGCAAGGAGGTGAGCAAGGGAACATGGTGAGTAACTTACCTTATGTATCTATCCTGTCCCATAGACTGTATGTACGTCAGAGACATGTTCAGGCCATTACTAACTTGTAGAGTCCAGATCAGATGTTAGTATACCAACAGCAGGAAGCTGTACAGTGACAGGAAATTCCCAGCAAGCGGGCCTTACAGCAGCCAATAAATGACCAATAGCCACGCACAGTAAATGCACATTAAAAGCCAGCTTCAGTTTGCAGCAGAGCTGTGAGCCAACCATTGTTATAGCAGAAGTAACAGGCTCCATACTAGGTGCTGGTTTTCTTTACCACACCAGAATCGAAGTCAACATTAGCACCACACAGGTTTGAAAAGTCAGTGAAGTGATCAGGGGCATACTGGAATGAAACACTAGACAGGCAGTGACCTGTGCAAGTATGTTATTGTTGCCAGATACAAACAGCATTCAAGTATCACCTATACAGTAAGTAGTACACGACTTCATGTAGCAAATTCAAGTGACAACTGGTCAACCAGTGTCAAATTGCCTGAGGAGATTAACCCCATACCGTTTTGTAGCAGTGAAAACAAAATTCAGAGACTTACTGCAAAATGGCATGATATGCAAGCCTGACAACCTGTGGAGCTCACTGTTGCATTTGACAAAGAAAAAAGATGGTACTTGGAGGCCTTGTGGTGATTACAGGACACTTAATGCCCCCACAGTTCTGGTCTGGTATCCAGTACCCAATGTCAGAGACTTTACCACTGTGTTGGCAGGGACAACAATGTTCATTGTGACTGACTGCAAGAACATTTGCCCCCAAATTCTGGTCATAGAAGATGACTTTCAGAAAATAGCAGTAATAACACCCTTCAGCTTGTTCTAATAAATGAAAATGTCTTCTGGGATAAAAAATGCAGCACAGGTGTCATAATGATTTATTGATGAGATACTGTGTGGATGAAAATGTTTCATATCATTAGATAACATTTTAGTGTTTTCAAAGTCATAAAGTGAGCAAGAAGAATAGTTCAAGGCTGTAATCAAGCACATATAAAGAGATATGGAGTTGTAGTGAATGAAGCAAAATGTATACTCCGGCAGAAACAAGTAACGTTTCTGCATTATGATGTTTCAGTGACTGGGATACGTCCTCCAAAGGACAAAATAGGTTTCATTGAGAAAATACCGCCTCCCACATATTATCACAAACTTAGAAGGTTTCTCAGAGCAGTCAATTTCTATAGACAGCATTTACCAGTACAGCCGAGATGCAGACACCACTGGTGGCTGCTCTAGTGAGCAGAGACACGACAGGCCAACATCTCCTGAAATGGTCCCCCGAGATGCAAAAAGCTTTTTAACAAGTGAAATCCATCTTGAGGAATGTGATCCTGTTGGCACATCCGGTCCCACGAGTACATTTAATCATAGTTGTTGATGCCAGTCAACAGACAATTGGAGCAGTCCTCCAACAAAATGTGGATGGACTCTGGCAGCCCTTAGGCTTCTTTTCATGCAAACTTACAGCATTGCAAATCAAATGGAGCATGAATGACAGAAGTTACTTGTGATATATGAGGGGGTGTGATACTTTCACCCATGCAGAGAAGCCAAAGCATTTACTGTCTCCACTGACCATAAGCCTATCACCTATGCATTTAGCAAGAATAAGTATACCTGCTCCCCATGACAGTTTAGGCAGTTGGAATTTACAGTACAATTTACAGCAGACCTGCATCACATCGATTGAGTGGAGAACACCATTGCTGATTTCTTGTCAAGGGTGCAACCCATATTACAAACCACTGATTATGACCAGCCGCCAAGTTCTCAAATGCTTGACCTACAACTCAAAAAATACAGGTACAACATCTCTACAGGGCTGCAGTTTAAGCAAATATGACCAGCAGGAATGTGGACTGAGGTTTGGTGAGATACGTCAGAAGGCAAGCCATGCCCATTTGCCCCCACAAAACTGCAAAAATTATTCTTTGGAAGTATTCATGGGCTAGCCCACCCAAATACGAGAACACCACAGTGATGTTCATGACAGAAACTGGACATCGTGGGACCACTGCTGCCATCAGTAGGTTTTCATTATCTCCTTACAGTAGTAGACTAATATACAAGATGCAGTGACACTAACAGGTATATCAGCAGAGACAGTAGCAAGGGGCTTTCTGGCCTTACGGATAGCTAGATTCAGTTGCTCATTGAGTGTCATTACAGACTAGGGACCCCAGTTCGGGTCAACATTATTTCTGGAGTTGTCCAGACTACGCAGATTCTGACAGCAACACACAACCATCTACCATCCAGCCAGTGAGCAGCAGCACCAGACATTGAAGGCTGTGTTCATGTGTCAACAGTTGGGCCTCAGCCTTGCCAGTGGTTCTACTGGGAATGTGAGTTGCCTACGGACCAGATTTAAAAAGTGTCTGTAGTGGAAATGATCTGTGGAGAGACCTTGTGTTTATGAGTTGAGTTCTTCACAGCACAAGAGCTGTTGATGATTGTAGAATTTCCACATGGCTTAACAAGTAAGGCCAGACATCTAAACAGGGCATCACGGTATGGAAACAGAAAAATGCTCTTCCATAAGGAGCTTTGTCCATGTTTGCACATCATGCTGAGGACAGATGCCATTCAATCACCATCGCACCCACCTTATTCAGGGCTGTACAGAGTACTGGTGAGGGTGAACATTCATTGCAGACAGATGTACACAACAAGGCACTGATTGTCTCATTGGAAATAGTGAAGCCCACCCACATACTAGCAACCGATAAAGAAATAACAAATAGGAGACAGGAAGAGACACCCCTCGAGGACAGCAGGAAAGTGGACCAGGACATGGAAATGGCACACTGCCATCAAGAGATCGGACACCGCGAGAGAAAGGACATAGGCAACATGTGTGACAGATAGGTCCTCTCAAATGTGTCAGAGGATAACATACGGATACCCATATATCCCAGTAGTTCCACCCTTCCACAGGGGTTCTGTGTTGGAGATGCCACAGTCAATGAATCTAAGTGTTTGACTTTGGAGGGAGTAAAGTGACACTACTATTGTTGTTGTTGTTGTGGTCTTCAGTCCTGAGACTGGTTTGATGCAGCTCTCCATGCTACTCTATCCTGTGCAAGCTTTTTCATCTCCCAGTACCTACTGCAACCTACATCCTTCTGAATCTGCTTAGTGTATTCATCTCTTGGTCTCCCTCTACGATTTTTACCCTCCATGCTGCCCTCCAATACTAAATTGGTGATCCCTTGATGCCTCAGAACATGTCCTACCAACCGATCCCTTCTTCTGGTCAAGTTGTGCCACAAACTTCTCTTCTCCCCAATCCTATTCAATACTTCCTCATTAGTTATGTGATCTACCAATCTAATCTTCAGCATTCTTCTGTAGCACCACATTTCGAAAGCTTCTATTCTCTTCTTGTCCAAACTATTTATCGTCCATGTTTCACTTCCATACATGGCTACACTCCATACGAATACTTTCAGAAATGACTTCCTGACACTTAAATCAATACTGGATGTTAACAAATTTCTCTTCTTCAGAAACGCTTTCCTTGCCATTGCCAGCCTACATTTTACCCTTTGTTTTTTATAACATTTCCATCGTTGTTAAGGATTTATTACTCTCAATTTTATTCTGTTCTCGCAAAGCTGAATAAGGAGCTTCTTCGTTAGCTTTACAGCAGTGCATGTCATTTGCTTAGTATTTATAGCAAATATCATTGTAATATAATCTAACATGGCTTGTTTAGATAATGAAATGTATTGCAAGGAAGACCAAAGTGCTTAGCTGATGCTGCTGATTGTGGAATTAACCAGACTGTACACATCATTCCATGAAAAGCTGTTATCTAACAGAAAGATGTTGCCCATCACCCTTTGCATAGAAGCTACTTCTCTAAGTCTCCAGCATCCGCGTTTTACCATTATGCATGATTCTGTCAGTAGTCTTCTGATAATTTGTCTGCACTTGCCCTTAAAATATAATTTAGCACTGAACACTCACATATAATTGTTAAAATTCCATCCAGCACAGGATTTTGGCTGGTAGTAATTGGGCAATGTAATGTATATTCTGCCAAAAGTAAAAACTTCTACATCAGTTACAACCTTGAGACAGTGGTTAAGTCAAACCCTGTGCTAGCATCCATGAGAGTCTCTGTAGACAATATAATTAATAGAGAAGGGCCAGCAAGTAGGTGAAGGATGTTAGGACAGTTCCACTGCAAGATCTTTGGTTGCAAAAGGCAAGAGTCCAGGCTTAAGTCCTGGTCCATCAAGCAGTTAAGCTTATCATAAATGACTGAACTATAATGAATTCTGTAAAGGATGGATAGCGCATTTCTTAAAATTATTATTAGATCTTAATATGCACTTGAGTTACGAATATTTCATTCAATCTACGTGTGATTTTGGCTATCGAACTTTTAGAATGTGTGCTTCCTTTCAACACTTTCAGTCATTAACAACATACAGTCTTATTTCTGAGCTTTGACAACAGAATTTATTTCGGAGAAATAAGAAATACCTATAATCAACAGAGAACTTTTCCAAACTTTCTACACAGACAAAAGTTTAAGCAATTAGGCTTGGCAGCAACCATTTTGTGAATGTTGTCATAAATAACTCATCACAGTTGTCAACCAATGGCATCATTTGATAAACATTACGTTAGAAAATAAAATTACTTGTAGCCTACTACCTATCTTTCTGTTATGGAAAGGAGAAAATTATTCAGCCTTGTAAGGATGCATGTGTGTGTGTGTGTGTGTGTGCACTTGAAGCTACATTAAGTTTAATATCAAAGTACCTTATTGTGGTGCGGTCAGTGAATCTTGATGAAATTTCGCAATATTCTCCCTTAGTTCCGACAGCACTTATTTCGCGCTACCTACTTCTGTTGAGAAAATAATAGGGGCACTCTCCCACGTTTTGTTTCTTCATGCGCAGGGCGTAGGTTACAGAATGATCGGGAACCCATGATACTGATTTTTCACAAGAAGAAAAATCTCCGGTATCAAAGCGACGTCTGTCAGTACGGCATTAAGTGCTGGCTATACCCAGTTTCAGGTCTGAAGCGGTTGTTAGCAGGTAAATGAGTGTCACATCGAGGTGATTATTTGGTTCTTGTCCAAATATGGGGACGTAGGTATATGGATTTTGAAGTCCCTCATGTTCATAATGACGGATTCCGTCCTCAAATCAAACCAGTCAATGCTGCGTACATACAACTGGAGAATCTCTAAATGTGCATTCCCGCAAGTATTCTTCCAGTTCCATGTGGGTAGTGAGATTATTTAGGGCTGTTATCGAAGAATATCTGCTAAATTGCTATGAATGTTTGATGTGTACGCCCGAAATGCTTCCTCTTGTACATAGGCCCACTCTGAGAAATACCTGTATTGACGTTGCTCCGGATGATTATTATGATACTGTCAATGGAGAGGTACATAATCTGTGATTGTGTCATGAGAAACACCTCACCTGTTGCATTATGAACAGTCCCCCCTTACGCGAGAATGTCATGTTCTTGTTGAAGGAAGACGTTATGCAGTGGTCCACTGGGTCATATAGGCCGATGCCCTCTTTGTAAAATGGCATTATTGTTACTATGAAGGGTACCGTAAAGATCCTGTGCATACAGATACACCAAGCAACTGCTGCAAGTATATTACGTGCTATTAGTTTAGGGCGGTGGGTAGATCTTGTTGTAATTTCGCAAAGCTAATCGTTAAAGAAAATGGTCTCCGTATCCTGCCCACTATCCTCATTTTGTTATTCCTGATCACTGCCAGAAACAGACTGTTCCATCCTTTCACTTGATTAACCACAGAGTTTGCGAATGTACACTGATTTTTAACCCTGGCTGCTTTCTTTCAGCCAGTCGACGCAACCGCTGGGTGATGATGTCGCTGGGTTTCTGTTTAGTGTTATTACCTTTGATTTTTCATATTAAATCGCCTTCCTCTTTCTTGGGCTCCTTCTTAATGCCTGATAAGTCTTGCACTTTCTTACTAATTACACTCACATCGTCCGTACGAGTGGCATTCACAAATCTAAAAAGACAGTCTCTACCGTGAGACAGAGTATAGCTTATCCCAGATGTTACTCATGCCATACATTGACCAAGCAGTAAGGGAAACCGAAAAGAAATATAGGTAGGAAATTAAAATTCAGGGAGAAGAATTTAAAACGTAGAGACTTGCTGAAGACAGTGTAACTTTGTAAGAGACGGCGAAAGACTGGAAACATCTTTCGAATGGAATGGATGGTGTCTTGAAAACAGCTTATAAGATGAAAATAAACAAAAGTAAAACAAGAGTACCACAGTTCGGGTTATGCTGTGGGTGTTAGATTGAGGAATGAAGCAAATGAGTAGTACATGAGTTTTCATATTTGGATAGCACAATAATTGACAATGCCTGCAGCAGAGAGAATATAAAATGCAAACTCGCAGAAGCAAGAAAAGAATCATTGGCAAAGAGAAATTTGTTATCATTAAATATAAATATAAATGTTAGGATATCTTTTCTGAACGTGCTTGTAGCCTTGTACAGAAATGAAACGGGGTCGACAGGTAACTCATGTAAGAAGAGAACAGAAGATTTTTTGTGGTGTTAGAGAAGAATGCTAAAGATTAAATGGATAGATCAGATTAATAATGAGAAGGTACAGAATCCACCTGAGAAGAAAACACGTTTGTAGCACAATTTGACAAAAAGAAGGGATGGCTGGTTGGCTGACTGGTTGATTACGGAAGGATGGGGAAGGAAGTAAGCCATGCCCTTTCAAAGGGACCACTCCAGCATTTGCCAGAAGAGATTTAGGGAAATAACGGAAACCTAATTCAGGTTGGCCGGACGTAGGTTTGAACCGTCGCCCTCCCGAATGCGAGTCGAGTGAGCTAACCATGGCGCCACCTCTCTACGTAAAAGAAGGAGTGGTTGATTCGACATGAACCTGAGATGTCAAAGAATAGTTAATTTGGTACTGAAGGGAAGTGTGGGTAATAACAATTGTAGTGGGGGATCAAGGCTTGACTACAGTTAGCAGGTTCAAATGGATGTAGGTTGCAGTATTAGTGCAGAGATGAAAGGTTGCCTCAGGATTCCACCGGGGGCCAAACCACACAGTAACCCTGCAAGAGCGGTTCGGTGTGGGGCGGCGGAGGGGTGAGGTGGACTGCAGTAGTCGTCGTGGGGTTGTGGACCACTGCGGCTGCGGCAGGGACGGAGCCCCTCTGTCGTTTCTAGGGCCCTGGTTAAAGTACAATACAATGTAACACCATCCAGTCAGCTTAACTAACGTTTTAGGTAGATGAAGCATAGCTGCATCCACCACTGTAGTTAGTTTCTCATTAAAATTTTTACTTTGCGCGTAAAAATTAAAAAAAATCTCTTACGGGTTTTGTGGACGTTCCCCACTGTGCAGTTATGCTCATTCGATTTTGAAGAAAGTGGCATATAAAAAAGTTTGATTATTTCACACGTTATAGTCTGATACCACAGCTTGGTAATTAACTGCCTCTCTTTTTAATAATCCTTGTAGTTAGCTTGATATTTCAAAATTAAGTAAGTATGGCAACATATTTCGAGAAGTTTTTAATGAATGTACGTCTTCGAAGCAAATCTGAATGTTTACCACAAGGACAGGCTCCATGGGAAAGAAGTGGCGTATTTACAACAATTGACAAAAATCTTAAATCAAGTGAGATATAAACAGTCTGCAAGCGAAATGGATTGGATACTAAAACCAATCACAAATGGGATAAAAGTTGTAGCTGGATCGTTCTGTCGACTACCACAATCATCTGCAGAAGTGAATTGTAACTGCTTTCCGTAGTAATTGGAAATTTGTGGTAAGGACTATGGGACGAAACTGCTGAGGTCATCGGTCCCTAGGCTTACACTCTTAATTAAACTAACGTAAACTAACTTACGCAGAGGACAACACACACCCTCATGCCCGAGGGAGGACTCGAACCTCCGACGGGAGGAGCCGCTCAAACCGTGACAAGATGCCTTAGACCTCATGGCTAGCCCACACGGCTTTCCGTAGTACATACACTATGTGAAGAAAAGTATCCGGACACCTGGCTGAAAACGACTTACAAGTTCGTGGCGCCCCCCATCGGTAATGCTGGAAATCAATATGGTGTTTGCCCACCCTTAGCCCCGTTGTCAGCTTCAATTCTAGCACTCATATATTCAATCAGGTGCTGGAAGGTTTCTTGGGAAATGGCAGCCCATTCTTCACTGCTGCACTGAGGAGAGGTATCGATGTCGGTCGGTGAGGCCTGGCACGAAGTCGGCGTTCCAAAACATCCCTAAGGTGTTCTATAGGATTAAGGTCAGGACTCTGTGCAGGACGTTATTGTCGTGTAACCACTCCGCCATAGGCCGTGCGTTATGAACAGGTGCTTGATCGTGTTGAAAGATACAATCGCCATCCCCACATTGCTCTTCAACAGTGGGAAGCAAGAAGGTGCTTAAAACATCAATGTAGACGTGCTGTGACAGTGCCACGCTAAACAACAAGGGATGCAAGTCCCCTCCATGAAAAACACGGCCATACCATATCACCACCGCCTCTGAATTTTACTGTTGGCATAACACACAATGGCAGATGACGTTCACCGGGCATTCGCCATACCCACACCCTACCATCGAATCACCACATTGTGTACCGTGATTCGTCATTCCACACAACGTTTTTCCACTGTTCAGTCGTCCAATGTTACGCTCCTTGCACCAAGCGAGGCTTCGTTTGGCATTTGCCGGCGTGATGTGTGGCTTGAGAGTAGCCGCTCGACCGTGGAATCCAAGTTTACTCACCTCCCGCCTAACTGTCGTAGTATTTGCAGTGGATCCTGATGCAGTTTGGAATTCCTATTTGATGGTCTCGGTAGTTGACTGCCTGTTACACATTACGACCCTCTTCAACTGCTGGCGATCTCTGTCAGTCAACAGACGAGGTCGGCCAGTATGCTTGTGTGCTGTATGTATCCCTTCACGTTTCCATTTCACTGTCACATCGGAAATAGTGGACCCAGGGATGTTTAGGGATCTGGAAATCTCGCGTACAGACGTATGACACAAGTGACATCCAATCACTTGACCACATTCGAAGTCTTTGAGTTCCGCGGAGCGCTCCATTCTTCTCTCTCACGATGTCTAACGACTAGTGTGGTCGCCGATATGGAGTACCTGGCAGCAGGTGGCAGCACAATGCACCTAATATGAAAAAGGTATGTATTTAGTGGTGTCCGGATACCTTTGATCGCATAGTGTATATATCCAAGTCCTGCGATTATAGTTGGAGGTTCTGATAATTCCAGTGTTGGTTGGGAATCGTAGAATTTCACTAGTGGCGGATAACAGAGTTTCCTGCGAAATAGTTACACAAGCTTTGCCTGAAAATGACCTAGAAGGAGTAGTTGGATCTCCTACCCATGACAGCAATGTACTCGACATTCTGACAACAAACAGACCAGACATGTTTGAGGTCGTTCCCATACAGACAGAGAACCGTAAACCACAATTTATTTGTAGCATCAATGACACCAGGGTACAGATCACTAAAGAAAATATCGGAAAAATCGTCATTTTCAGTAAAATGGATAAGGAGGAGATTATCTCATTTCGCAGACAAGAGCGTAAGTTCAGACGAATAATAGCGCAAGCTCAAGAAAAACGTGTCTAGCAGAACGTTATGAATCGAAGTATACGTAGGCAATATAAGGAAGCTTCTTAAGAAACAACGCTTTCTGTACTCTACATGGGGTGGACAAAAATGTAGAAACACCGAAAGGCCGGCCTGTGTGGTCGAGCGGTTCTAAGCGCTTCAGTCTGGAACTGCGCTACCGCTATGGTTGCAGGTTCGAATCTTGCCTCGGGCATGCATGTGTGCGATGTCCTTAGGTTAGTTAGGTTTAAGTAGTTTAAGTTCTAGGGGACTGATGACCTCAGATGTTAAGCCCCATAGTGCTCAGAGCCATTTGAACCATTTGAAACACCAAAAAGACTACACATAATACGGTGTAGGAAAACCGTTGGCGTTCAAAACACTTTCGAGTCGACTCGGAATGGGTAAATACATGTCCTATATGGCTTCCACAGGACTGTTATTCCATTCTTCCTGCAAGATAGTGACAAG
Organism: Schistocerca americana; assembly: GCF_021461395.2. NCBI lineage: Eukaryota > Metazoa > Arthropoda > Insecta > Orthoptera > Acrididae > Schistocerca > Schistocerca americana. Next base: position 949,848,752 of record NC_060121.1, read on the forward strand.
TTCAGTCAATGATGATGGTGGTGGTTAGCGAATACACATCCTTCTCTCCAAAGAAGACCACAAATGCTCAATAACAATGCATTCGCGTGACTGTGGTAACCAGGGGAGATGTAATAATTCATCCTCGTTCTCACAAAACTAGCCGTCTTAGTACACAGCGCCACTATTGAGGAACAAACATTGTACCACAGGATGGACCGGATCACCCAGATGGTGGCACGGTCCTTGGCAGTAATGCGAGCTTGCAGCGTAACCGCAGATCTGGAATACCACAATGTGGCTGTCCAGATCGTCAGCGAAACCCTGCCATATTTTATTCTTGGGACCAAAAGTTGGAAACAATGTGAAGTAAAAGTCGTCCGATCGAATGTCTGTCTTCCATTACTCCACAGCCCAGGTCTTGCTGCTGCGGGCATTTCCACCACTGATGTACGGTTCTGGAATCCAAGTTCATCCTGCAGTTCCCTGCTTACGGAGCTCCCTTCGTGTTGTTTTGGTGCGACATTCTATTCTGGGCCGGCCGCGGTGGTCTCGCGGTTCTAGGCGCGCAGTCCAGAACCGTGCGACTGCTACGTTCGCTGGTTCGAATCCTGCCTCGGGCATGGATGTGTGTGATGTCCTTAGGTTAGTTAGGTTTAAGTAGTTCTAAGTTCTAGGGGACTGATGACCTAAGATGTTAAGTCCCATAGTGCTCAGAGCCATTTGAACCTTTTTTTATGATTTTTTAATCCGTGCTAAGCTTAAGGCTTATGAAACGGTTTCTTTGCGAAAACACACAGCTGGCCAGAATCCTACGAACGAAATATTTTCAAGTATAACATTTAGTACTCCCACGTTCGATTCTAATGTGTAACTCAAATCTTTGACCGGTTCCCATTCGCTCACCGAAGTTAAGCGCTGTCGCGCTCGGCGCGTACTTGGATGGATGACCATTCAACCATGCCGAGTGCTGTTGGTAGTGAGGGAAGCAAAGGAATTGTAAACAGTCTCTAACGACCTTCGCCTTCGACGAGACGTAAAGCCCTAAGTTTACTTCCTTTTTCTAATCTTTGAAAACACAAGAACTCTATGTCAGATTAACGAAATAGGCACTTTTTAGGATTTTGAGGCCAAAATAGGCAAAATTAGGCGTCAACATCGAAATACGCAATTTTAGGTCCTATAGAACTAACGGTATTCAGTTTAGTCAGTCATGAAACGCGTAAGTACCAACTTATATGCAAATTGGAGCTCTGGAAAAAAAGTAGGTTTTAACCTAAAGATCCATGATCTATTTTTTACATATGAATAATAAAACACCTATAAAGAGTATTTGGTATTAACAGGGATAGCGATATAAAAAAATAAAAAAAGACCGAAGTGGTAGGCAAATACGAAGCATGAGCGCATATCAACTAGCCACGTTGCTGCACGCTGGGCAGAAAATATTTTTTTCTATCTGTCGTATAGTGTGGAAAAACTTGGAACCACTGTCTTATATGATGAAATAGGCACTTTTTAGGATATTAAAGCCGAAATAGGCAAAAATAGGCACTAGCGTCGAAATAGACTTTTTTAGGTCCTATAGAATTAACGCTATTAAGTGTAAATAGTCATGAAACGCATAAGTACAAATTTTTGCGCAAATAGGTACTCAGGAACAAAATAGGTTATTACCTAAAATCCGCGGTCTAGTCATAACCCTCTTCAATGTCCGTCTGTCGCGATTACGCAACGTACTCATTTACTCACGTTGTAACTTGCCGCGTTGGGTAGCTGCGTGGTCCTGGGCACCTTGTCACGGTCCCCCCCCCCCCCCCCCCCCCCCCCTCCACCATCCCCAGCCGTCTCGGAGATTCGAGTCCTCCCTCGGGCATGGGTGTGTGTCTTGTCCTTAGCGTAAGTTACTTTAAGTTAGCTTAAGTAGTGCGTAAGGTTAGGGACCGATGACCTCATCAGTTTGGCCCCACAAGACCTTACCACAAATTTCCAGAAAATTTCGTTGTTAACTTAGCGGATGATGTTTTTCCGCGTACTCTGTATGCAGATAACTCTTCGATGTGGTACCTATTGAAACACCAAACCCTTCCGCTACGTTGGTTACAGAACCACCCATCACAGGAGCACCAACAATTCGCCCAAGTTGGAAGTCACATAGCTTTGTAATACCGCAATCACAATTACACAGAACACAGTAGGAATTGCAACCTACATCCTCAATTACTTGCTGGATGTATTCCAACCTCTGTCTCCCCCTCAGTTTTGACCCTCTACAGCTCCCTCTAGTAACATGGAAGTTATTCCCTAATGTCTTAACAGATGTCCTATCATCTTGTCCTTTCTCCTTGTCAGTGTTTTCCATATATTCCTATTTTCTCCAGTTCTGCGGCGAACCTCATCATTTCTTATCTTATGAGCCCACCTTATTTTCATCATTCTTTCATAGCACCATATCTCAGACGCTCTGATTCTTTTGTGTTCCAATTTGTGTGTCTTTCTTGCACCGTCCATCATGGGTTATTTTGCTACCTAGATAGGGGAATTCTTTACTTTCGTCTACTTCACAATCCACGGTTCCGATGCTAAGTTTCTCGCTATTCTCATTTCTCCTACTTCTCATTACTTTTGTCTTTCTTCGATTTACTCTCAATCCATATTCTGTTCCCATTACACTGTTCATTCCTTTCAACAGGTCCTGTATCCATTTCCACTTTCACTGAGGATAGCAATGTCATCAACGAATGTTGTCATTTATATCCTTCTACATTCATATTTTAATCCTGCAATTGAATTTTCTTTTATTTTCTTCATTGCTTCTTCGATGGAGATTGAACAATAGGAGCCAAAGACTACATCTCTCTCTTACACCCTTTCTAATCTGAACATTTAGTTCTTGGTCTGCCAGTCTTATATTCCCTCTTGGTTCTTGTACATATTGTATATTGCCTATCTTTCCATATAGCTTACCCGTACTTTTATCAGAATTTCACACATCTTGCATCATTTGACACTGTGAAACGCTTTCTCCAAGTAGACAAATCCTATGAACATGTCTTGATTTTTCTTCAGTCTTGCTTCCACTATCAACCTCAATGTCAGAGCTGGCTCCGTGGTGCCTTTACCTTTCCTACAACCAAACTGATCATCATCTAACATTTCCTCAGTTTTCGTTTCCATTCTGTTGTATATTGTTCTTGTCAGTAACTTGGATGCATGAGCTGTTAAGCTGATTGTGCAACAATTTTCGCACATGTCGGCTCTTGCAATCATCGGATTTGTGTGGATGATGTTTTTCCGAAAGTCTTATACCTTCTACACCCCACTGAGAATAATCGTTATGTTGCCACTTTCCCCAATGGTGTTAGAAATTCCGATGGAACGTTACCTATCCCTACCGCTTTATTCGATCTTAAGTCTTCCAAAGCTCTTTTAAATTCTGATTCTCATACTGGATCCCCTATCTCTTCTTTATCAACTCCTGTTTCTTCTTCTATCATGTAGTCAGACAATTCTTCCCACTCATAGAAGAAGCGCTCTATCCTCTTCATCTAACAGTGGAGTTCAAATTGCACTCTTAATGTCAGAGCCCTTGCTTTTAATTTCACCGACGGTTGTTTTGACTTTTCTATATCCTGAGTCAGTCCTTCCGACAATCATTTCTTTCTCTGGTTCTTCACATTACTGATGCAGTAGCCGACAATAAAGAAAGGGCAGTCCCGAGTTAGAAAATGAATAAGCGTCGTAACGATGTGTAGCATGCGGATGGACGTACAAAATCTGTGGTCAGGTGTTGGACCAAGCGACGCACGTGTGCGGAAGCAGTCGCTTCAAACTTGTTGACTAATGCCAACTGCGACCTGGTTCCGGACACAGGTCAAGGTCCAAGTAGCGATCGGACAGCCTTTGATTACTGCTTGTGGACCGAGCTCCGTAGAAGGAGCTACCGCGGGCAGCTAACGTTTAACTCTTGCCTTGAACTACTTGCGAGTATTAGCCGGCTGGAAATCGAGTTTGGGATAGGACTAACAGCATCGCTAATTCACTGTAATATTAGAAGAGGCAGTATCGACCAATCATCTATTTCTTCGCGAAACTTCCTGCTTAGCAGCTTAGGTACAGTATCTCTGACGTGTCTTACCAGAGTGGCGATTTGTCTGGAAAACTTGGAGAATTTGGTTTGCTAAGGGAAACTGAACCCACTAAAAAATTCCGGAAAACTTCAGGGACTTCTATAAGATTCAGGGAATTCTGAAGAACTGAGGGGGGAATTAAGCTATTCGTTAACGGACAGAAACGTTCACAGTAATTTTGTTACAAATCAGTCTTACATTGTGCGTCGGAAACAATCGTTGTGGAATCGCGCAACGAAAGGTGAAGAAGGGCTCTGAAATGGTTCTTGGGCTCCTCGTCAGTTACGCGTTCCATAATGGTAAGAGTGATGCATCGTAACGTGCATGTGAGACATTGTGAATTCGTCACAGCACAGCACAGCACTGAATATTCAGACTACAGTTCTTTTTCATTAATTTCGTTGCAGATTGGTACTTTGCCGACTTTCTTGCAGTGTTAGGCTTGATAATGGTAATAGCCCGAACAGCGTCCCGTTTGAAACATGGTGCGTTATTAATATCAAAGTCCATTGGCATTGACATTAAAGTGACAACAGTTCCAAGTGTGTTCCTCCTACGATTTCTCTTATGCTTAAGGCTATAGCACAATGACATGGTGTGACAGAATGGTGACAGACGAAGCTTACAGAATTGTCGACAAAAAGATAAATCCAAGCTGAACTAGAAATGATAATTACTGACGTGACAATTGAAAACGAATACTGTGCGACACTGGAAAGTAGTAAGTAAAATTTGCCCTCATATACAACAAAAAGTGGATTGGAATTTCGACCTAGGAAAATCTGAAAATCTTAGGGAAATCTTATGAAAAAAAGTCACCACACAAATTACAGCGTTAATGAGCTTGCGTGCATCTGATAGGAACATTCCAATTTGATTCTTTTAGAGAAGGAGAAGCAATCCAGATGGAGCTATCTCATTTTTCACGTGTTTCGGTACTGTTTTTGTGACTTATCAGTAAACCCCAGACGCTTTAAAGAATCCAGTTCCTGTGTATAAAACAGCAAGAAACTTCTGATTACGTTACAAATGAGTGAAAGTGTTAAATATGTGACGTTAAACACGCAACGAGAAAAAGTTTATAAACGATTTGAAATTATATTTAAAGCTCGTTGATAATCGCTAAGTGCTCTCACTATTGAACGCTGGATGATGTGGCGTTCGCTGTGTTATTCAGTGGTTTGGTATTTAACCAATCTGTAAATGAAAATGATAATCATATTTCATTACAGTGAGTAATTACTAAATAATTTTTCTCCCGGTTAAAGATTTGGTCAAGTTGCTAAAGAACTCCAAGTTAACGTTGTGTTAAAGTGTTGTCTGTAAGTTGTGTGTCACTAAATCTCAGTTCATACAACAGATTCTATACAACTATTGATTATGATGGAAACAGTTATCTTCAGCAAAATGATCATTAAAACCACCGAATATCAGCCGCGCCCAACACTGACGTATGTTACTTGAAACAATATTTTTCGCATCTCGTGCGTAATTAATTTCGGCTCCATACATCAGCAAGAAAAGTTTGTTATATGGATCGTGCTATGAGCACTATTTTTAATGAACCAATCTGATTCGAATTATTTTCATTAAAATGAGTTCGGGACTAACGGTGCACATTTATTTTTACACATTTTTATTACCTTCGGCATTTATGTCTGAAGAGTTGCGTAATTTGAATTTGCCGCTGATATAATTGTTAAGATGGCGGCAGACAATTGATAGAGACTTTCTATTGTTAGAGCAAATAGGATAAGTATTTGAAATGCTTATTAAACTTTGCTTTCATATTGTGGACTATTTATACTAATTTTCATCAAGCAAACCTTTGAAACACAGATAAAAATGCGATACAAATCGCTATCGTCAGTGGCTGCGCTACTTGCACCGGAAATAAATAATTAACACAGATAATGCTTATTGAGAGAGAAATTAAAGTTACAAATAATAATTCACTCATAATAATGAACTCTATTCTCAAGTAATAATTAACAAATAATTACAATTTCTTAACAGACCTCAGTTTGATATGCGTCTTGCGTCCGCAACCTACAAAAGCCAACCAACAAAAGGTAAAAACAAAGGAGGATAAACGCAGATCATAAAAGGAATTTACAATTATCATTGTCTTTGTATGATACACATCGATATGTCCAATTAGATCATAAAATATTATATAAATAATTAACATTTATTTCACTCTTTTCTCATATGTCGGATAGATAATGTTTATAGCTGTTAGAGGCATAATTTCCTCTCGTCGCACTGTAGCTAAAATTTATCTCGTGGATGTTACAATGAGCAAAATGGGGGTAATTCGAGCTCCGTTTTAAGGAAAAGGCGGTCTTCCACGCGTCTCAATATTTATGACGTCTTATCTCCAGAGCTGCGTGTCGTGCAATGATATAATTTTGTAAATACATTCAGTGGTCAGTGTGGATACTGTTGCAAAAAGTGATGCGAAGAGAGTTTGTAATAAAGAAGTAATAAATTAAAATGTGATGTCTGGTGCTGAGCAGGCCGGGGTGGCCGTGCGGTTCTAGGCGTTCCAGTCTGGAACCGAGGGACCGCTATGGTCGCAGATTCGAATACTGCCTCGGGCATGGATGTATGTGATGTCCTTAGGTTAGTTAGGTTTAATTAGTTCTAAGTTCTAGGCGACTGATGACCTCAGAAGTTAAGTCGCATAGTGCTCAGAGCCAATAGGCAATCTGATGCTGAAGTTTACTGTATGAACAGCGAAAATGTGGCAACCATGTATGGAAGTGAAACATGGACGATAAATAGTTTGGACAAGAAGAGATTAGAAGCTTTCGAAATGTGGTGCTACAGAAGAATGCTGAAGATTAGATGGGTAGATCACATAACTAATGAGGAGGTATTGAATAGAATTGGGGAGAAGAGGAGTTTGTGGCACAACTTGACTAGAAGAAGGGATCGGTTGGTAGGACATGTTCTGAGGCATCAAGGGATCACCAATTTAGTATTGGAGGGTAGCGTGGAGGGTAAGAATCGTAGAGGGAGGCCAAGAGATGAATACAGTAAGCAGATTCAGAAGGATGTAGGCTGCAGTAGGTACTGGAAGATGAAGAAGCTTGCACAGGATAGAGTAGCATGGAGAGATGCATCAAACCAGTCTCAGGACTGAAGACCACAGCAACAACAAACATTTTCCTTCTGAACATTTTCTCTGGGGCGGGAGGAGAGGTGAAGGACGTCAGCGAGAAAAAGTTCCGTAGAGGTCTGAAATGACGTGTAGAGTTTGCTGTAAGCCGCTAAGTTCTCTCGTCCTCAAACACTGGATGAGAATGGTCTGGGTATTTGTGCGGAGCGAGATACGTTGCCTCAACACTTATACACAATTCGCAACTTTAATACTTGACTTATTGTGTTATACCTTTAACATAATATTACATCTCTTAGTGAGTAGATTTTGACGGCATTTTAAAGTTTTAGTGATAATGATGGAAGCTGAAGAAATGAATCAAAATTCGTGCTATGACCAGTGCTTGAACCCAGGTCTCCTTGCTTACTAGGGAGGAATGCTAGCCACTGCACAACCGCAACACTGTAGCTAAAATATCCGGACAGAGTACGCTAGTCCAATGCCCTCCATAACAAACGTCAATTCATATTATCATCTTTTTTCAAATTCTGTCAGTAATTATATGAAATAGTGAAAAACGATTTTTTTCCCCTGGGAGCTGTTAGATAGGGAAGCTGCCACGAACCCAATTAGCCGTCAGTAATATAGATGTCGTGGAGCGTCATATCAGGTGGTTAAACGTTATTCGTCGACGGGCCGGGCCTGGTGATCTAGCGGTGCCGGAACGGTAGCTCGGTCAGAGGGCTGGCTACTCTCTCTCTCTCTCTCTCTCTCTCTTTCTCTCTCTCTCCCTCAGGAGAGGGGTTGGTGTAACTGGTTAATACAAACCATCGAGAAATGCGCGGAAGTATGATTTTCACCACATATTTACGTTTTCTCTTAAATGGAAACCTGTTATTATTTTTTAGCAGAACTGTAAACAGAAAAAAATAGTTAATCATTGCCGTTTCTTATATTGTAAAGTGTTAATCATATCCAGAGTAATTTGTTACGTAAAGTTGACGCTTGAGTAACTCAGCAGTTCAATCGTGTGCATCGGAGAGAACCGAATCAATTCGGGATACAAAAAGAACAGTGATGTAACGTCGGTACAGAAGAAACTAGAACAGTTTGTTACGTGTACATGGTAACATTTTTATTAGTCTTTTTCTCTGAAGAATACTGTACGGCACTGACTTTTTTAGATGAAAATGTACATTAACATGCGAATGTAGTTAAACTTACAAATATTGTTTTTTTGTTTTCAATTACAGAATGTAAAAGAGTTTGTCCTTACATTTCAGGCCAATAAATGTTCAAAGTGGTGCCCATGATTTGCTGCACACATTTGCAATCCACCGCATAATGAATGTCTTACAGGACGCAGTACATCTGGTGTAATGTTGTCACGGGTTGCCTCATCACGATGTTTCATATCCTCTGGAGTTGCAGGCACATCACGGTACACGTTCTCCTTTAACGTACCCCACAGAAAGAAGTTATGCGTCCGCCACGTCCTATGAAACGCCCGTCGAACATTCTGTCAAGGGTCAGCCTTGTCGTCAATGAGGAATGTGCACGAGCACCATCCATGTTGATACCACATACGTCTACGTGCTTCCAGCGGGACATTTTCTAGCAACGTTGGCAGATCATTTTGTAGAAACTCGATGTATTTTGCAGCTGTTCTGGGTGCCTTCAATGAAGTGAGGACCAATGAGATGCTCGCCAATTACTCCTCACTATAGGCCGGCCGGTGTTGCCGTGCGGTTCTAGGCGCTTCAGTCTGGAACCGCGCGACCGCTACGGTCGTAGGTTCGAATCCTGCCTCGGGCATGGGTGTGTGTGATGTCCTTAGGTTAGTTAGGTTTAAGTAGTTCTAAGTTCTAGGGGACTGATGACGTCAGATGTTAACTCCCATAGTGCTCAGAGCCATTTGAACCATCCTCACTATACATTTACATTACATGGTTGCTGTAGCTCTAGCGGTTCTAGGCGCTACAGTCTGGAAGCGCGCGACCGCTATGGTCGCAGGTTCGAATCCTGCTCGGGCATGGATGTGTGTGATGTCCTTAGGTTAGTTAGGTATAAGTAGTTCTAAGTTCTAGGGGACTGATGATCTTAGAGTTAAGTCCCATAGTGCTCAGAGCCATTTCAACTACCTGTCGCATTATATTACTTTGACTCATTGTACTGCCTCTAGCAATGTCACGTGAGCTCGTGTGTGGGTTCACGGCAACAGCAGCTAACACACCATTTGCACCTGCTCCTCCTGTGATGGGTTTGTTACGGACCTGTTTGTGTGTTACGACCATACCTGTTGCATACAATTGTTTGTATATGTTTTCAAATGTGCGGCGCGTTGGATGATCTCTGTCCGGGTACCTTTCTGCATACAACCTGCAGGCTGCAGCTGCATTTTGCCTACACTCGCCTTATATGAGTATCATCTCTGCCTTTTCAGAGTTAGAATAAACCATTTTCACAGTTCTTCCAACACCGTACACATTGAAACTTCCTGGCAGATTAAAACTGTGTGCCCGACCGAGACTCCAACTCGGGACCTTTGCCTTTCGCGGGCAAGTGCTCTACCATCTGAGCTACCGAAGCACGACTCACGCCCGGTACGCACAGCCTTACTTCTGCCAGTATCTCGTCTCGGGCACACAGTTTTAATCTGCCAGGAAGTTTCATGTCAGCGCACACTCCGCTGCAGAGTGAAAATCTCATTCTGGACCGTACACATTGTTGTACTTCGACCTTCTCACGTTCCTACTGTGCGTACATCTGTTCTTACTTATTTACAGTACACTATCACAGACGTCCGGTAACACAATGTGCTACAGTTATTCTGAGTACAATGACCAATTCAGCAAGCGCTACGTGCAGACACTGAGACAACCGCCGGCCGAAGTGGCCGTGCGGTTCTGGCGCTGCAGTCTGGAACCGCGAGACCGCTACGGTCGCAGGTTCGAATCCTGCCTCGGGCATGGATGTGTGTGATGTCCTTAGATTAGTTAGGTTTAAGTAGTTCTAAGTTCTAGGGGACTAATGACCTCAGAAGTTGAGTCCCATAGTGCACAGAGCCATTTGAACCATTTTTGAACCGAGACAACCAAACTCGTAAACATCGTAATCTTAGTAAACATACCCCTACAGATCTTGCTTGTCACAACACGCGACTGAACGACGGAAGTTTGAAGCGTCACGTTACAAATTACTCCGGATGTACTTAACATTTTACAATTTAACAAACGGCACTGATTAAGTATTTGTTTCTATTTTCAGTTGTGCTAAAAACAATAACAGGTTTCCATTTTAAAAAAAATTAAAACATAAGTATGTGTTGAAAATCATGCTTCCGTGCATTTCTCAATGGTCTGTATTAACCAATTTCACCAGCCCCTCTCTTCACTCTCGGTCTGTGGAATTGGTTATGCAGTGTTTGTTGTGGTTTGAGAGGTGTTTCCATTGCTAATGTTAGGTGATTCATCCTTTATATACACCAGGTGTAGAAGTATGAAACAGGAATTTCCCTTTAGAGATGGTGCTAGCCGGCAGTGTACGGCACATAAGACCGCGTCTGCAGCGCCATATGCTTCCTATTACGGCTGACGACGAATATCGACACTTAGTAGCCCAATTTCCATTCATCGGTATATGTTTGAAACCCGTAAACATGTCGAGTTTTGGGCCTACGAAGTACGATTTACGGACAGCATTGGTTTGCTGTTATCATTTGAAGAAAACTGCTGCAGAATCGCAACGAATGATGTCGAAGCTTGCGGCGAACATGGTCTTAGGAAAGCAGTGTTTCGAGTGTTTCAATAAATTCAAAAGTTGTGAGAAACGTCGAGCGTGAGTAAGCACCTCCGGCCGGTGTGGCCGAGCGGTTCTCGGCGCATCAGTCGAATCCTGCCTCTGGCATGGATGTGTGTGACGTCCTTAGATTAGTTAGGTTTAAGTATTTCTAAGTTCTATGGGACGGATGACTTGAGATGTTAAGTCCCATAGTGCTCAGAGCCATTTGAACCATTTTTTGGGTAAGCACCGAAAAAGTTCGAAGAATACTCATACTCAACAGGAACTCGCGAAACAATGGACTGTGACGCAGAAAGCTATTGTAAAGGTGCAGAAAGTGGGAAAATGGGTTCAGCATGAACTGAATGAAAGACAGCAGGCAAATCGAAAGACAACTTGTGAAATGCTGCTCGTCAGATCGAAAAGAAAGTCGTTTCTCTAACAGTGACAGGTGATGAAAATGGATATACTTTGAGAAGCCTAAGCGTCGTAAATCATAGGTGAATCCAGGCAAAGCATCGACATCCACTGCAGGACCGAATCGCTTTGGAAAAAGGGTGTCTTCTATTATGAGCTACTAAAACCTAGCCGTCCGTTGTGACCGAGCGGTTCTAGGCACTTCAGTCCGGAAGCGCGCTACCGCTATGGTCGCAGGTTCGAATCCTGCCTCGGGCATGGCTATGTGTGATGTCCTTAGGTTAGTTAGGTTTAAGTAGTTCTAAGCCTAGGGGACTGATGAAATGGCTCTGAGCACTATGTGACTTAACTTCTGAAGTCATCAGCCCCCTAGAACTTAGAACTACTTAAACCTAACTAACCTAAGGACATCACACACATCCATGCCCGAGGCAGGATTTCAACCTCCGACCGTATCGGTCGCGCGGTTCCAGATTGTAGCACCTGGAACCGCTCGGCCACCCCGGCCGGCAGGGGACTGATGACCTCAGATGTTAGTCCCATAGTGCTCAGAGCCACTTGAACCATTTTTTGCTAAAACCTGGTGAAACCGTTAACACTGATTGCTACCAACAGCAAATGATCGATTCAAATCGAGAATTACGTGTAAAACCACCGTAATATAGAAAAAGGCAACAGAAAGTCGTATTGCTCCATGACGAAGCCGCATCACACATGTCAAAACGGAAAACGGGTGAAGGAAACGATCGAGGCGCTCAATTGGGAAGTACTAGGGCACGCGGCTTACTCTCCGGACTTGGCTCCGTCCGATTATCATCTGTTTGCATCACTGGACATGCTCTCGCTGAACAGCGCTTCAATTCGTATGAAAATATACGAAAGTAGCTCGTTCACTGGTTCGCTTCAAAAGAAGAACTATTTTTTTGGCGTGGCGTTCATAGCCTGGAGATTATTCTGAACAAAATATTGTTTTTCAGTTTCAAACAACAGACGTGTAATTATTGCAACCAAGTTTCATACTTACTATACCAACAAAAGTTTTGCATCACCCTGATCCCAGAACTCCTGAAGATAGACGTTTACTGTGGACATTGTATAACAGACACAGTCCCTTTGACTGCTCAGAGATGTAAACAACCATGCATGAGCAGCGCCTATTAGAAGGAGGGGGTCCGACAGCCTATCAGTTCCTGTCATTCCACCAGGAAGGAGGTACATGGCTCGTGTTGTCTGTAGTTCAACCGTGCCTAGACGGTCAATACCACGGTTCGATCGCGCATGCATTGTTACTTTGTGCCAGGAAGGGCTCTCAACAAACGAAAGTGTCCAGGCGAGGAATCCTGAAAGTAACGCTACCATACTGAATACGACCCAAACTGTGCGCAATAGGCTGCATGGTGCGCAACTTCACTCCCGACGTGCACGGCGAGGTCTGTCTTTGCAACCACGACACCATGCAGCGCGGTACAGGTGGGCTGAACAACATGCCGAATGGACCGCTCAGGATTGGAATCACGTTCTCTTCACCGATGAGTGTCGCATATGCCTTCAACAAGACAATCGTGGGAGACGTGTTTGGAGGCAACCCGATCAGGCTGAACGCCTTAGACACACTGTCCAGCTGGTGCATCAAGGTGAAGGATCCCTGCTGCTGTGGTGTGGCCTTATGTGAGGCCGACGTACGCCGCTGGTGGTCAGGGAAGGCTCCGAAACGGCTGTAAGATACGTGAATGCCATCCCCTGACCGATAGTGCAACCATATCGGCAGCATATTGGCAAGGCATTCGTCTTCATGGACGACAATTCGCGCTCCCATCGTGCATATCTTATGAATGACTCCCTTCAGGATAACGACATCGGTCGACTAGAGTGGCCAGTATGTTCTTCAGACATGAACCCTATCGAACATGCCTGTGATAGATTGAAAAGGGCTGTTTATGGATTACGTGACCCACCAACCACTCTGAGGGATCTACGCCGAATCGCCATTGAGGAGTGGGACAATCTGGGCCAACAGTGCCTTGATGAACTTGTGGATAGTACGCCACGAGTCCACGACGAATACAGGCATGCATCAATGCAAGAGGACGTGCTATTGGATATCAGAGGGTCGGGTGTGTACAGCAGTCTGGACCACCACCTCTTAAGGTCTCGCTGTATGGTAGTACAACATGCAATGTGTGGTTTTCATGAGCAATAAAAAGGGCGGAAATGATGTTTACGTTGATGTCTATTCCAATTTTCTGTACAGGTTCCAGAACTCTCGGAACCGAGGTGATGGACAACTTTTTTTGATGTGTATCTATATAAACTGAGTGAAGTATTCAACGATCAAATGATGAGAACAATAACGAACAAAATGAAGAAAAAAGTGGTAAGGCGTGTGCTTGGAAACTGAAAGGTCGCGTGATTGAATACCGCTGTGACCCTGAATGTTTCCAGCGCGCCAACCTTCATATTCCATTGTTATGAGATGTCTTGCAGGCATATCGGTTAATCTGTGGTGGGTAAATAATGTTTTTCACAATATGCGTACACGCTACGCTGGTACATATACTAAAACTGTTACCAGAACCGTAGATCAGCTGGCCACCCTCTGTCATAAAATATACTGAGTAACATTCTCACCCACAGAATCTGAAAGACGCCATGCGGTATCCGCACAAAAATCACCGACGAAGATACAAACTGTCGAGGGAAAGTAGCCAAGAAAAATATGTGTGAAGATCTGGTAGAAACGACATGTGATCCGGATGCCATGTTAAAAAAACAGCAGGTCCCCTTTCTCTGGTAGCGTTTTTAGGGTAAGTTAGGGACACGCAAGATTTGCGCCATGCCACTGAACCACACAAAATTATTATTATCATTATTATTAGTATTATTATTATTGGGTGTCAGTTGCGCAAAACAGCAGCGGTGCTATGCCAGCCTTGTACGTCAATCAGAAAACGATTTAGGATACTTGTTACATACGAGACATCTACAGGAAGTAACGGTACTTAGATTATGACGCCGAAAATGATTTTTTCGACAAAGTTGGCGACACTCAGTTCAAGGAGAAGGTGTTGAAAATATAACCAGAATGTAACACATACTCGTTTGTATCAGTCAGCTGAAAAGTCCTGTTCTCGTGCCATGTGGAAATAAGTGTCTCATATTAGGTTCCCTGGTGGTATAATAAAGGGAGATAGCGCTACAGACTTAAAGCTGTAGCCGGCCGGAGTGGCTGAGCGGTTAAAGGCGCTACAGTCTGGAACCGCACGACCGCTACGGTCGCAGGTTCGAATCCTGCCTCGGGCATGGATGTGTGTGATGTCCTTAGGTTAGTTAGGTTTAAGTCTAGGGGACTGATGACCTCAGATGTTAAGTCCCATAGTGCTCAGAGCCATTTGAACCACTTAAAGCTGTACGTTGCTCTGAAGCTGGCGCCGCCATGTTAGATGCCCTAAAAACATTAGCAGACCACTCCATCCGATTGCTTCTTCTTCTCAATTTCTGTTGTTTGCACGCAACAGTTGTTTTAAATAATAAAAGCTACAGTGCTTTCATTAACAACACATCAGGTAGGTATTTTTAGATATTTTTCTGGGCTTAAATGCATATTTGATCCAATAAGATGACCCATTTGGTTAATGTAGCTTTCTTTTTTTAAAATACTTTTAGAATAGCCAAGGAGAGAGGTATCTGTTGTGAAAAGGTTGCTTTCGTAATCCTGCAGTTCCCTAATATAACGTTTTCTGGCAAAACACATATGTGGTAAAAAAGGAGAAAAGAATAATTAAACTGGATGATTGTAATTGCGTGGACAATGATTGTGTGAACTTTATGTAATAAAGAGAAACCATTATGTGTCATGTTTTATACTTGTATAGAATTATGTACCGATTTTTTTAAGATAATATCTGTGTCGATGAGTACTGAAACCGCCACAGACGATACTTATTCAATATCAAACAAAGATGAGAATATGTTACAACGAGTATAAATAGTCATGGAGGTATACCTCCATGTAAATAGTAGTGACCGAGCATTAACTTCTCTGTCGTCTTCTTGGAGTTACGTTAGTAGGAAGAGCCTGTGACGCTATATTGTATGCTTGTGTAGCATTCTTTTGTCAAGATTGAGAGAAGGACGCCATTAGGTACTGATTCGTAAAGGTGTGTAATACTTTAATTTGTCTAAAAGTTTTGAATAGAGTTACTTAGTGAAAACTTGCATTATAATTTGTAATAAGCTTGCCTGGTATTTTATCCCATCCTTTTAAGACATTTTCAGCTATTTAAATTTTATTCGTGGTGCAGAGCTGCGTTACGAACGAACGACCCACTGCTGCGGCGCATTCAAACTGCATTAAATGAAACCAATCATACCGCAAAGAAGCGGACAGGTAATAGTGAACTAAAATTATTTCTTTCAGCTTTCGGAATTGCAGGGCAGAGCAGCAGATTTTATGATGTGTTTTACAGGTGGTCGTGGGCTGCAGATGATATATTATTAACAGTGCAAAAAGATAATTTACCTTCATAACATAAACGAAATCTCACTGTGCGTGGTTCTGGTCTGGCAAACATTATAGTAAAAACATCTTTTTCTCTGGTAATAGTCTCATGTTCTCGTGTTAGTCGTGGTACTTATTGGTGTTTTACTGTTAACAAAAATCCACTGCAAAATTTTGATGTTGAACAAACATTGCGTACTGTAACATCAGTATTGATAACGAAATAATTTTCAGTAACCTTTTCAATAACTGTAAAGTAAGGAAGATATGTTGAACTTTATAGCGAGTTACAGTAACGAAACAATGTTCCTTTAATAGAAAGCCAGATCCAGAATGATAAGAACATTATATATTTTGTTTTGTTGAAAATTAGTGATCCAAAGAAAGTCACAGTACAGCAAAAAAAAAAAAAAAAAAAAGAAAAAAAAAAGGTTCAAATGGCTCTGAGCACTATGGGACTTAACATCTGAGGTCATCAGTCCCCTAGAACTTAGAACTACTTAAACCTAACTAACCTAAGGACATCACACACATCCATGCCCGAGGCAGGATTCAAACCTGCGACCGTAACGGTCACGCGGTTCCAGACTGAAGCGCCTAGAACCGCACGGCCACACCGGCCGGCACAGTACAGCATCCCTAAAAAGTATTTCAGGGCTCTTTTCGTAGCAACATATTTTATCTCATATATTAGTTGTTACGCGAGCAATAACAAAGCAGAGACCCAGCGAAACTAAGTACGGGTTGAAGAAACTGATATTCGGTCTATGTTCTCTTTCTGATAATGCCGCGAACGTATTTTGCTATGTTTGATCAGTTTCCAATCTTTCCTTCTCACGATTTTCACCTAAACAGATTTTCGCGCTGCAGTGATAGTAAATTTATAGTCGAACGTCAGAAATAAAACCACTGCAGTAAAAGTAAACAGCACAATGAAAAATCACACATACAAAAGTCTCCTTACCATTTGGATATCCGTTCACACTCGCGGTTCCGACCCCAACTTCTATATGTCAAACATATGTCTACGACCTGAAATCGTACATCTATTATTTATATTCCTGTACAGGTAAGCCGTTGTGCTTCAAAGTTGCTTGCCCGGTATCGGCAGATAAATATGATATTGCAGTGCCTGTGTTATTCCGATTACGATACAAAGTTCCTTTGGTCACGTATGCATGTTCAGAGGAACGTTGCATCGTAATCAGAGTAACACAGGCACTGCGATATCGTACTTTCACCAGAAGCTTGTCTTTGGGGCAACTAACATGGCGAACGTCGGCTTTGGGTTTGTGACCTTATGACGACTGCCCTTGTTATACCTTCACGTCAGGTTCCATATATGGTGTATCCAGAAAAATGCGTAAATCTATTATCGTGGTAAGTGATACTGTAATCGATCATGAAACAGTTGCATTTCGGTGACATGGTGGTGAAATATCAAACGGTTCAAATGGCTCTGAGCACTATGGGAATTAACAACTGAGGCCATCAGTCCCCTAGAACGTGGAACTACTGAAACCTAACTAACCTAAGAACATCACACACACACATCCATGCCCGAGGCAGGATACGAACCTGCGACCGTAGTGGTCGCGCGGTTCCAGACTGAAGCGCCTAGAACCGCTCGGCCACAACGGCCGGCGGTGAAATATCATAAAAGATATATGCTACTGGTGGAGATCTCTTTATAAACCACTATATACTACTGAATCATTTCTCGACCAACACCCAGTTCTCGACAGCAAAGGATCTTACCCAAATTGTACGCGATTGAGAAGTTATTTGCAGCCAATGACGTGTCTTCTGAGTTGGAATAGAGGTTCATTAGCTTCGACAAGATTGCATTCGTAGGAGGACCGCAGAGCACCCATGCAGCACCTGATCCCTTTATACCGTCATCTGTCAAGCGTTTGTAAGGCAGAATCAGTGGCTGAGTCATAGTAAAGGTAGCGATGGTCCATAACCGGTCGAATTAGCGTACGATATAGAGCGATCCAAGGATGGGCACCCATCCAACCTCCCATAATTGAATCTTCTTATTTCTCCTGGTCTTATCCCGTGTCGTCGCTGCGCCAGTATGTTAGACTGAGACTGAGGGTCTGGCCGGATGCTCTTCTTGTGCCCCCCCCCCCCCCCTTCCCTTGCGTGTCCCAGTTGTCTGCTTCTAGTTTTATGCAAGTAAAAGTGTGAGAACGATTTCGAGATGTATATGATTCGTGTAATCGAGATGTGACGTGGGCACCTGCCCGGTATCCACATAGTCGTATGTGGGAAACAGCCTAAAAACCGCATTGAGGTTGGCCGGGACACTGGACCCCGTCGTTAATCTACCCAGTGGATTCGATCTGTTCTCGGCGTGTCTCCTCGAATCCGGGAAGCGGTGTCCTGACGCACACGAGCTGGTCAACCTCTCGTAAATGAAAATATAATATTAATTACCTTTTCACTTTTTCGTAGGATGTACCTCAAACGCCTGTACCAGGTGACCTACTGGTTGTGTACTGGTCAAAGGTATTTGACAAGTTGTCCGACTGATCGTCTATAAAAAATGGACCTAGTAACATCTATGTCGCATGTAAATGCAAGCTGCGGGTTTGGCTGGCGATGTTTCTAAGGAATGCGGTTCAACGAATACTGAAACATGTCCAAAGCGAGAGACATTTGAAGCTGACATCCCATGACGCTCATGCTTTTCGTGCAGAAGCAAAGGTCGTCTGCGTATTATATCATTGTGACATTGTCCCGCAGAGCTGGATGTTTTTAAGTGGATGGAAACAGGCGTACCGACTCTACAAAGATGGATCGCGTACTCTAGATGCCTTAGGAGGAGTATACTATGACGAAAAGACTCTTGACAGTGGCCACTTCGAACTCCTTTCGGTAGCCTCTACACTACTCTAGACGCTTGAAAATGCTGACGTATTAGATCAGCGGTTTTCAGCCTGGGAGTAAGTAATCAATCACAAAGAACTCCGATGAAAGTTCAGTCTTTAGTAAGGCTCATTCGAAAGTGTTGTGTTAACAATTATGGCAGGAAATGTATTAACTGCTAATGACTCACCACGTGCATCAGGAGGGCGACAGAAAACGATTGTGCGGAAAGTGCAAAAATCAACCTTCTAAGGATGATCATCTCGACATTCAAGAAATGTTCAAAACAAACCATAAACTCGCACCGTGAACACCGAATGAGAAATGACGCGTCACAGTGATCACATCGGTTCGCACCATCAAGACCTTAGGCTATCCCCTTGGGAGTTACAAAACGTGCAGGACGTCAGCTGTGTATCAGCTTTTAGAGTCATATTGGTGTAACGGAGTGATGGCATGCAACAGAATGCGAAACAGTCTGTCGTGGAGTGCATCGTGAAACTGGCTAGCTGCAGATAGTGCGATGATATGTTTCGTAAGCACGGTAAAAAACAAACATCCAGAGGCTGAATTTGTCTAGTGGTTTCAGGTAGTATGAATTGTCAATGAATGACACGCACTTTTCAGAATGGGTCGTTTACTGTACAGGAGTATGATGTATACACAGACCGGACATCAAGCAAAAGCAAGTTAATTTGATCAGCTTGTGGCTAAAAGCAGTGCACATATCATAGTTGTAGGTCACTTACGCCCTGTTTCCCATGCTTGCTTGCTAATATTCCCTACTACACTTGCAAGATCACGAACATGAGAAAGAATGTAGGTGGCAGAGACCTCCAACTTCTCGTAGCACAATAAATAACATTCCAGCCAATTTACCATCTACATTAACAGTCGGCACAATTTTATACGAATACATTAAAGGTTTGATGTTAGTGGATCTTAGTGCGGCTCTCTTGATACCTCTAATTTCGGGAGATCCTTTCACATGCATTTCCTCTTCAAACACCGATTGATCGCAGTTGAAAACAAATTCCTTTCTGAACAGTGGGATAAGTTTGTTATTCATCCACAAATTTTCGGGCCGATTCCGCAGTTTGCTGCGCATCGTCAAGTTGACACTTTGTTTGAAATTTCGTTATCTACGTCTTCCAGTCTGTAGCACTGTTTGAAGTTATCCAACCATTCATTGTCTCCCATGAAATCACTGTAATCTATGTCGCGCGCAGTTTGATGTGCGTAATGTAGTAGGTCAATATCATGCGCATTCTATAAATTTTATCGAGTCTCCTTGCAACGCGCAAATACCAGTGTTTGTAACATGTACGCCTTGTCCTTACCTGAAGACCCATAGTTCTTCTTAAGCGGTACACAGTCATATTGCTGCGGACTTCTGTCATCTGTTGATAATTCTTTTTATCATGCTGTGGATGGTATTCCATGTTCGCAAGTATCTTTAGTACCCGCTCCTTGGACAACGATTGCCTTTTTCTGTGTTTCACAGGAGACGGGATTTGTGACTCCCTGTCCGACAATGTTGACGAACTTTCACTTGTTAAGCGTGTATTGCCATCATTATACTCCTCATCTACATCGTCCGGACAGTCGAGTGCATACGACACCACACTTTTCACTAACTCACCTTGCAGAAATGCTAATGTTTCATCTGTCACTTCTATCTCACTCTTTGAAACTCCTTGTGTTACTTTAGGCGGCCTGAGTGGCCGAGCGGTTCTAGGCGCTACAGTTTGGAACTGCGCGACCGCTACGGTCGCAGGTTCGAATCCTGCCTCGGGCATGGATGTGAGTGATGTCCTTAGGTTAGTTAGGTTTAAGTAGTTCTAAGTTCTAGGGGACTGATGACCTCAGCAGTTAAGTCCCATAGTGCTCAGAGCCATTTGAACCATTTTTGAACCTTGTGTCACTTTCTGATGTAATGTCAACATCGGCAACTACTGTTGTGGATACGATGCAATATTTGCTTTGTTTATCGTTGCGATTGCTCTGCTTTGTACCCACACCACTATCACTGTAGCACTGTTGTGAGTTACTCATCAATTAAGCAGTTCAACCACGCTCCGTAGCCTCATGCTGCGCTCACCACTGGATACCTCCAGTGCTGTTCATTGTTGACGCAATATTGTGGTTGCATTGTAGACAATATGTGGGGCATCAAATGCCTTAAAAATCATTGGCATTTTGCGACCTCGTATTCAAGGGGTTCCTTGTCGGATTTATGTTGATCGGAACATTCAAAGGCGTTGGTGTATTCCACACACATAACCAGTGCACAGGCATTACAGAAACATGTGTCCCACGTACGTAATAATATCCAAGGGCAACCACGTGTGTTTGCGTGAGTTCGCGAAGCTGAAGCTGAAAGACGTAGGTTAGAAGAAGAAGTGGTAACAACACTGAACATCTTCTATGGTGTCAGCAGCTGTCAGAGAAAGAATGGCTCATACCTCAACAAGTATTTTGTTTCCGGACATATATTTATAGGACCTTTCCTCGTTTTGACTTTTACAATCTCCTGTAAGAATATGGGACCCTCTTTTAACTCCTTGAGTGCAGGGAAGAGCAAGCGGAAAATAGCCACGTGGATGATTAAGCAACTGGCCAGTAGGTCGGCCAAAACCGTGAGTCACGAGGAAGGAGACCAACAGGCGCCCGCCGCCAGCTACTGTCGCACTTCCGTGTGGACCGTCCAATGGGGCGCTGCCTCCAAACCTTCTGAACCGGGATGACTGACTGGCTGAACCTTCGGCTTGATAAAAGTGTTTGTCGCGGCCGTCGAGGAAGCGGACCCGTTCACACAGCGGAAGCCGTGATGAAATGGAGCGTTCTTTGGGAATTCCCTTCACATGCTTTATGGGACGAGAACAATAACGAAAATACATGTTTCAAGCCTCAGTAATCAGACAATTGAGCTTCTGTTACACTGGCTACATTTCATCAGAAGAGAGATCAGTATCACAACGTTAACATACCTATGCTTGTGTAGCAAACACGGTTTTTTCGTATTTATTTTTAGACGTTTTCTATACATATAATCTAGGCAGCACCGTATTACACTAATGATCAAAATCAGTTTGTGTAAGTACAGGCTGAGCAATCAGTACCTGATAACAGATCGTAGTAACACATCAGGCAAGAAATACAATTTTTGTGGAGTATCGAGAGGAAATGATAACAAAAAAGCAGTAGAAATATACTAACTGGCTATCAAGTGTTGATTCGGCACAACCTTCTGCATATACGACGCCGCCATAAGATCACGATTCAACAATACATAGATATGGCACTGTCACCTGTCAGACACTCCATAATATGTTGCCGAGCGGTTCTAGGCGCTATAGTCTGGAACCGCGCGACCGCTACGGTCGCAGGTTCGAATCCTGCCTCGGGCATGGATGTTTGTGATGTCCTTAGGTTAGTTTGGTTTAAGTAGTTCAAAGTTCTAGGGGACTGATGACCTTAGAAATTAAGTCCCATAGTGCTCAGAGCCATTTGAACCATAGTATGTTACAAATGCTCTCCGCAGTAGTAGACACTTTCCTATACATGCAGGTTACAATTCCTTGCAAATTTCATGGTGGTTTCACAAATTGTTTCGTTTTCTGATGTGGTGATAGACTTCATCTATTTGATAACAACGCAATTCGTAATAAAGTACCTGGCAGAGGGTTCATCGAACCGCCTTCAAGCTAATTCTCTATTGTTCCAATCTCGAACGACGCGCGGGGAAAACGTGCACTTAAATCTTTCTGTGCAAGCTCTGATTTCTCATATTTTATAATGATGAACATTTCTCCCTATGTAGGTGGGCACCAAGAAAATAGTTTCGCAATCGAACGAGAAGATCCTGCCGCAACGCAGTTTATTATGATAATCATTGCTCGCTAAATAAGTGGGCGCCAACAAAACATATTCGCAATTCGAGGAGAAAGTTGGTGACTAGGATTTCAGGAGAAGATCCTGCCCCAACGGACAAGGCCTTTGTTTCAATGATTTCCACCAGAATTCGCGTATCATGTCCGAGCCACTCTCTCCCCTATTTCGCGATAATACAAAACGAGCTGCACTACCTTGAACTTTTTCGACGTCCTCCATCAGTCCCATCTAATTTGGATTTCACACCGCATTGCAATATACTAGAACCGGGCAGACAAACGTGGTGTAAGCAGTCTCTTTAGTAGACCTGTTGAACTTTTCAAAGTTCAGCCAGTAAATCGTAGTCTTTGGTTTGCTTTCCCCACAACATTTTCTATGCGATCGTTCCAATTTAAGTTATTCTTAATTATAATCCCCAAGTATTTGGTTGAATTTACAATCCTCAGATTTGTGTCTTTTACCGCGTAACCGAAATGTATCAGATTTCGTTTAGTACTTAGATGGATAACTCCACACTTTTCATTATTTAGAGTCAGCCACCACTTTTCGGCCTTTATAAGACGGTAAATGACAGCATCACCTGCAAACAACTAAGAGGGTTTCTAAGATCGTCTCCTATGTCGTTAATGTAGATCAGGAACAGAAGAGCACCACTAACACTTCCCTGGGGAACGCCAGATATTACTTATGGTTTACTCGATGACTTTCCATCAGTTATTACGAACTGATACAGGCAAAAAGGAATACAAACGTCTCAAAAATGAGATCGACAGGAAGTGCAAAATGGCTAAGCAGGGATGGCTAGAGGACAAATGTAAGGATGTAGAGGCCTATCTCACTAGGGGTAAGATAGATACCGCCTACAGGAAAATTAAAGACCTTTGGAGATAAGAGAACGACTTGTATGAATATCAAGAGCTCAGATGGAAACCCAGTTCTAAGCAAAGAAGGGAAAGCAGAAAGGTGGAAGGGTCTATACAAGGGCGATGTACATGAGGACAATATTATGGAAATGGAAGAGGATGTAGATGAAGATGAAATGGGAGATATGATACTGCGTGAAGAGTTTGACAGAGCACTGAAAGACCTGAGTCGAAACAAGGCCCCCGGAGTAGACAATATTCCATTGGAACTACTGACGGCCGTGGGAGAGCCAGTCCTGACAAAACTCTACCATCTGGTGAGCAAGATGTATGAAACAGGCGAAATACCCTCAGACTTCCAGAAGAATATAATAATTCCAATCCCAAAGAAAGCAGGTGTTGACAGATGTGAAAATTACCGAACTATCAGCTTAATAAGTCACAGCTGCAAAATACTAACACGAATTCTTTACAGACGAATGGAAAAACTAGTAGAAGCCAACCTCGGGGAAGATCAGTTTGGATTCCGTAGAAACACTGGAACACGTGAGGCAATACTGACCTTACGACTTATCTTAGAAGAAAGATTAAGGAAAGGCAAACCTACGTTTCTAGCATTTGTAGACTTAGAGAAAGCTTTTGACAATGTTGACTGGAATACTCTCTTTCAAATTCTAAAGGTGGCAGGGGTAAAATACAGGGAGCGAAAGGCTATTTACAATTTGTACAGAAACCAGATGGCAGTTATAAGAGTCGAGGGACATGAAAGGGAAGCAGTGGTTGGGAAGGGAGTAAGACAGGGTTGTAGCTCTCCCCGATGTTGTTCAATCTGTATAATGAGCAAGCAGTAAAGGAAACAAAAGAAAAATTCGGAGTAGGTATTAAAATTCATGGAGAAGAAATAAAAACTTTCAGGTTCGCCGATGACATTGTAATTCTGTCAGAGACAGCAAAGGACTTGGAAGAGCAGTTGAATGGAATGGACAGTGTCTTGAAAGGAGGATATAAGATGAACATCAACAAAAGCAAAACAAGGATAATGGAATGTAGTCTAACTAAGTCGGGTGATGCTGAGGGAATTAGATTAGGAAATGAGACACTTAAAGTAGTAAAGGAGTTTTGCTATTTGGGGAGCAAAATAACTGATGATGGTCGAAGTAGAGAGGATATAAAATGTAGGCTGGCAATGGCAAGGAAAGCGTTTCTGAAGAAGAGAAATTTGTTAACATCCAGTATTGATTTAAGTGTCAGGAAGTCATTTCTGAAAGTATTCGTATGGAGTGTAGCCATGTATGGAAGTGAAACATGGACAATAAATAGTTTGGACAAGAAGAGAATAGAAGCTTTCGAAATGTGGTGCTATAGAAGAATGCTGAAGATTAGATGGGTAGATCACATAACTAATGAGGAAGTATTGAATAGGATTGGGGAGAAGAGAAGTTTGTGGCACAACTTGACCAGAAGAAGGGATCGGTTGGTAGGACATGTTCTGAGGCATCAAGGGATCACCAATTTAGTATTGGAGGGCAGCGTGGAGGGTAAAAATCGTAGAGGGAGACCAAGAGATGAATACACTAAGCAGATTCAGAAGGATGTAGGTTGCAGTAGGTACTGGGAGATGAAAAAGCTTGCACAGGATAGAGTAGCATGGAGAGCTGCATCAAACCAGTCTCAGGACTGAAGACCACAACAACAACAACAACATTACGAACTGTGACCTTTTCTGACAGAAAACACGAATCCAGTCACACGACTGGGGCGATACTCCATAGGCACCCAATTCGATTAGAAGTCGCTTCTGAGGAACAGTCTAAAAAGACTTCTGGAAATCTGAAAATATGGAATCAGTTTGATCTATCTCGTCGATAGCACTCATTACTTCGTGAGAATAAAGACTTAGCTTTGTTTCACAAGAACGGTATTTTCCATGCTGACAATTTCTCAATAAATCGTCTTCTTCGAGGAGATTCATAATGTTCGAACGCAGTACATGTTGTAAAACCCTATTACAAAGTGACATTAGTAATATCGATCTGTAATTCAGCGGGTTACTCCTATTTCGTTTCTTGGATATTGGTTTGACTTGTACAACATTTCAGTCTTTAGGTGCGGATCTTTCGACGAGCAAGCGATTATATATGATTGCTAAGTATGAAGCTATTTTATCAGCATACCCTGAGAGGAACCTGACGGGTATACAATCAGGACCGGAAACTTTGCCTTTATTAGGTGAATTTTGATGTCGGGGAACCAGTGCATCAGTTTCCTTAGTCCCTTGCACTAATACTTACAGTTCGCCAAACCACTGAAACGAAAAGAGTACGTACGTGATTTAAATCATTCTCTGGTGTTGAGTAGGAAAAACGAATTGAGGAATCACTGATGGCTTCCCTGAGCAGGTGACTAGGGACGTTTTCATGATGGCATCGCATCCTTGTGATGCACTTTAGATATTGCCTACCTGTTGTTGAATCTGCTGATCACGACTCCTGAAAAGCGACGGGGAAGATGGGAGGAGGGGGGGGGGGGGGTGTAGAATACAGTATTGGCGGCCCCTCAGCAGTCGTGTTCGTTTCCATTCTCCTTTTCATGCGCCACATGCCCTTGCTTTAAGGCCGGTATTACACTATCAAATTTCTTTGTCAAAGATTTGATCAAAGATGTGATCAAATATTCCGTCAAATATATTTGACAAAGATCTTTGAAGTAGCGCTAGAAGGGGTATTACACTGTCATTAAATTTTTCGTCAAAGCTCAAGATGGCTGACAACAACTTGTTATTAACTGCACCAGTTGCACGTACCGCAATTGCATTGTGTGCACATGTGGAAAAGAAGTGGAGGAAAAAAAGGAACCATACATACGAGGTTGACAGTCTTAAATTCCTGGGATAACAACTTGATAATAAATTCAGTTGGGAGGAACACATCACAGAACTGCAGAAACGCCTTAACAAATTTGTATTTGCAATTCGAGTGTTAATAGGAGACATAGGCAACATAAAAATGAAAAAGCTTGCATACTTTGCCTACCTTCATTCCATGTCATATGGGATAATATTTTGGGGTAAATCTTCAAGTCAAACAAAAGTTTTCAAAGTCCAAAAGCGTGTAATACGTATTATTTGTGGAGTAAATTCACGGACGTCCTGCAGAAACCTCTTCAAAGAACTGGGTATACTAGCTACTGCCTCTCAGTATATTTACTCCTTAATGAAATTTGTCCTAAATAATATATCTCTTTTTCCAACAAACAACTCAGGTCATACATACAAAACCAGGAACAAAAATGATCTGAACAAGGACTTAAAAGCACTTACTTTAGTTCAAAAATGGGTCCACTACTCAGGAGCACTCATCTTCAATAATTTGCCAGCAAACATAAAAAAATTAGTTACAAATAAAGATAAGTTTAAAAGGAGCCTGAAAGACTTACTAGTGGCCAACTCATCCTACTCCATTGACGAAATTTTTAATAGAAACAAATTATGTATTTATTCATACTATTAGTATTGTTATTTCAGCTTTAAAAAATTGACATGTTCCACATCCACGAGGATCTCCTCAGCACGGATCTATGGAACGAAAAACTAATCTAATGTGGGTGAAGCCGTGGGTTTTACGACGACACGATAAAAGCATTCAACAAAACTTGTTACGTGAGCTTACAGTGGATGACGTCAAGTCGTACTTCAATTACTTAAGAATGGATGAGCATACATTTCTGTAAGTGCTGAGTGAAGTGTATCCTCATATCACAAAGCACAATATTCACTTAAGAGCTGCCCATCTTCAGAAGACAGGCTCACTGTAACACTCCGATTCCTTGCTGTAGGAGTGTGTTATGTTATGTTATGTTAGGTTAGGTTAGGTCAGGTCAAGTCTCCAATCTTCTTAATCTGTTTTTGTATTTAGGGTGCCTCACGTTCTAAAGCGCCTCATCAGCTTCATACATCTCTATTAATTTTGTAGTTGTCGGCACACACCAATTGTATTTACCGGCAATGTTTATAAAAACACTACAGACGACAGAACGCTACAGCGATACTAGCGCTCCATGTGGTAACATGTCACATTGCAGTGAAGTGTGAACAGAAGACAAGCGATTTCTTTGATCAAATCTACAGCGAGGCCATAGATTTGATCAAATATTGGACGACATTTGACAAAGTCCCTATTACACCATCAAATATCTTTGACAAAGATATTGGACAAAGATATTGGACAAAGAAATTTGATAGTGTAATACCGGCCTAAGCTAGGGAATGTGATCAGGCGCATTCAACTCGGAAAGAAGGAACGAAGAGTAGAGTTCAGACTCCCCATTCAACTCTGACATAAAGTTCCCGTTGTGCGCTACGTCCTTTCGAAGGAGGCCAGTGTACTCATTTTGTTGTAGTCCTTGGATTGGGCAATTTCCATAGAAAGTTAATTGAAATTACGTTGTACTGTAGCTCAACCAACTTCTGCATATTGTCCACAAGACGAATGTTATTATATTTCCGTATTGCTGAGATACTGCGAGCCAATAGTAAATTTAACGAGAAAGGTATGGTCAGTGTCCCGTTATACCCCAATTTCGAGATGAACTGGGCATGGTGCACTGTGGTTGCTGCCTTTGTGGTGAACACTGACGTATTCTGGATGGAAGGAATATGACAATTCTACTTAGAGCTCACAGTTGTTGTTGTTGTTGTTGTTGTTGTGGTCTTCAGTCCAGAGAATGGTTTGATGCAGCTCTCCACGCTACTCTATCAAGTGCAAGCTTCTTCATCTCAAAGTATCTACTGCAACCTACATCCTTCTGAATCTGCTTAGTGTATTCATCTCTTGGTCTCCCTACACGATTTTTACCCTCCATGCAGCCCTCCAATACTAAATTGGTGATCCCTTGATGCCTCAGAACATGTCCTACTAACCGATCCCTTCTTCTAGTCAAGTTGTGCCACAAATTTCTCTTCTCTCCAGTTTTATTCATTACTTCCACATTAGTTATGTGATCTACCCAACTAATCTTCAGCATTCCTCTGTAGCACCACATTTCGAAAGCTACTATTCTCTTCTTGTCCGAACTATTTATCGTCCATGTTTCACTTCCATACATGGCTACACACCATACGAATTCTTTCAGAAACGGCTTCAAGACACTTAAATCTATACTCGATGTTAACAAATTTCTCTCCTTCAGAAACGCTTTCCTGGCCATTGCCAGTCTACATTTTATATCCTCTCTACTTCGACCATCATCAGTTATTTTGCTCCCTAAATAGCAAATCTCATTTACTACTTTAAGTGTCTCATTTCCTAATCTAATTCCCTCAGCATCACCCGATTTAATTCGACGTCGTTTTGCTTTTGTTGATGTTCATCTTATATCCTCCTTTCAAGACACTTTCCATTCCGTTCAACTGCTCTTCCAGGTCCCTTTGCTGTGTCTGACAGAATTACAATACCATCGGCGAACCTCAAAGTTTTTATTTCTTCTCCGTGTGTTTTAATTCCTACTTCAAATTTTTCTTTTGTTTCCTTTACTGCTTGCTCAATATACAGATTGAACAACATGGGGGATAGGCTTAAACGCTGTCTCACTCCCTTCCCAGCCACTGCTTTCCTTTCATGCTCCTCGACTCTTATAACTGCCATCAGGTTTCTGTACAAATTGTAAATATCCTTTCGCTCCCTGCATTTTACCCTGCCACCTTCAGAATTTGAAAGAGAGTATTCGAGTCAACATTTTCAAAACCTTTCTCTAAGTCTACAAATGCTAGAAATGTAGATTTGCCTTTCCTTAATGTACTTTCTTAGATAATTCATAGGGTCAGTATTGCCTCACGTGTTCCCACATTTCTACGGCATCCAAAATGATCTCCACCGAGGTCGGCTTCTACCAGTTTTTCCATTCGTCTGTTAAGAGTTTGTGTTAGAATTTTGTAGCTGTGGCTTATTAAACTGATAGTTCGGTAATTTTCACACCTTTCAACACCTGCTTTCTTTGGGATTGGAACTATTATATTCTTCTTGAAGTTTGAGGGTATTTCACCTGTCTCATACATCTTGCTCACCAGCTGGTAGAGTTTTGTCAGGGCTGGCTCTCCGAAGCCTATCAGTAGTTCTAATGGAATGTTGTCTACTCCCGGGGCCTTGTTTCGACGTAGGTCTTTTAGTGCTCTGTCAAACTCTCACAGTTACGGAAGTAAAATTCTTTCTAACTCAGTAAAGGTTACCTAATATGATCATTCAGTGCAGGAGGCGATCTATAATTTTGTATTGTGGTCTTCTTCTGAAAACCAATTTATTTGCCAAGATCGCCTTGTTAAAATGACTACTGGACTACTTGTTTCGGCAACGTGTATTGCTGCACTGATATCCATAAAACAGAAGAATTACAATGCCATGCCAAGTGTTCTGTCATAGAACACCTGGCATGTCATTGTAATGCTTCAATTTTTTAAATACGCATTTTATAGTCCTTATGTGACAAAGCGGTGTAAACATTGTATGACATAACAGCCACTACCCGGTTTTATGGCTCTCAGCGCGGCAACACACATTGCCGAAACACGTAGGCCAGTACTTGTGTTAACATAGCGGTCTTGGCAAATGAATTGGTTTTCAAAAGAAGACCATAATACAAAATTTTATTACGTTATATGTGAAATTAAGATATGGAAAGAAACATTTCGAAGTTATGTCTTGAGTAACACACAGCTTCTGTTTTGTTTTTCATTTGACTCTTACTGACATACGGAAAAGTGGAACAGTCATGGCAAGAACAAAACAGAAGATTTTGAAACGTAGTGCTGCAGAATTCTGAAGATCAGATTACTAGCGAGGAGGTACACGATTCGATTACAGATATGAATGATTCTGGCACAAGTAAAGAGCGCTTTATAGGACACATTCTGAAGATCAAGGAATGGTTAATGTGGTAATAGTGGGAAGTGCCTGAGTGCGTAAGTGTGTGTGTGTGTGTGTGTAGTGTGTGTGTTTGGTGATGGGATAAAATTGTAGACAGGAACTAAGACTGACTGCGGTAATCAGCTTCAAATGGTTGCAGGTAGCAGTAGTTATGCAAAGATGGAGAGAACTGCTCAGGCAGACTCGTGGAGAGCTGCGTCAGTCTTCCGACTGAAGACCACACCACGGGTCGGTACGGTCGGAGCATCATCATCAGGTTCTTTTATATCCTTACTGTCACATCTGGTAAAACATTCCGATTGTAGGTTTGGATGGTGCTTGGGCTCTTTATTTACAGGTGGTCATCAACAGTTTGTTGCCTACCTACCGAGCGAGCGCTTTCCTTTTTCGCATTTAAGCAGCTACATGTACGTTTGTATGATCGGTACTTCTTGAAGTGGTTGTTCCATGGTAATATAGTACTGCCATGTATGCAAAGCAGTACTACAACCAGAATAAAATTTTCACTCGGCAGCGGAGTGTGCGCTGATCTGAAACTTCCGGACAAATTAAAACTGTGTGCCCAACGGAGACTCGAACTCGGGACTTCGTAGGGGCAAGTAATGCTTGTGGAGGGGGTCGCGAGCCGTGCTTGGCTATTTTAGTCCGTAGAATACTTGACTGCGAAATGCAAAGATCAAGAATTCAAGTCTCAGTTCGGCAGACTGTTTTAATCCGCCAACAAGTCTCATTACTACAAACGTTGCATTGTTAAAAGTTTTCTGATAGTGTTTACTCCTACGGCAGTTGTCTAGGAACTAAAATACAATTGTACAATTTAAGAGACTCTACTAAATGAATAGACTGGAAGGTATCTGGCATGAACCGCTATATAATGAACAAAGCCCAAAAGCCTTTCAAGCACCAAGAAACTCCTGCCTGTGTATAATGTGTCTCATATTTGGACCCCATATGGTGCAACGTTATTCGTCCTCCACTCTTCCTGTCGTTAACACTACCAGAGACAACTTGATTACTACAGCCCAGTACT
This sequence comes from Schistocerca americana, assembly GCF_021461395.2. Classification (NCBI taxonomy): domain Eukaryota; kingdom Metazoa; phylum Arthropoda; class Insecta; order Orthoptera; family Acrididae; genus Schistocerca; species Schistocerca americana. The sequence continues at coordinate 949,880,240 of NC_060121.1, forward strand.
ACGTATTCGTTAGTATCATTTAAAAGAATCACTCTTTGCTCACTTAACCGATAAAGCCGACGAGCTTAAAGCAACAGATTTTGGAGGTGGAGGGGAGAAACAGAGAGACCGGAGATGATAAAACAGAGAGTAGGGATGATTAGGATAGATAGACGTGATGTTGTTGTGATGAATACTTCAGCTACGTCACAGCTAACTTAGGTCAGCGCCGATAACAAGTTCTTTCGTGAATGATGAAGGAACGTAAACAAGGATTACAACAAGGGGAAAAACTCTCCCGATGCTGGAAACTCAGATTTCCAATAAGCTACTCTTTCAGTCCTACAAGCCGGATACGAGCGCTTTCAAAGAATTTTCAATGGTTGTTGACGCTGTCTGGTGCAAAGACCCGGTAGCCTCCAGCATCTGGCTACTGACTGACTTGATGTTCATGTGTTAAGACGTGTCTCTCGGGTCGTAAGAGATGGTTCAAATGGTTCAAATGGCTCTGAGCACTATGGGACTCAACTGCTGAGGTCATTAGTCCCCTAGAACTTAGAACTAGTTAAACCTAACTAACCTAAGGACATCACACACATCCATGCCCGAGGCAGGATTCGAACCTGCGACCGTAGCGGTCTTGCGGTTCCAGACTGCAGCGCCTTTAACCGCACGGCCACTTCGGCCGGCTCGTAAGAGATGCATTTTGATGAACCAGTGAACTCCTCATTACGAACCATGTCTGCAATACCATTTGTACAAGAAAAGAAAACCAAAACTTACCAAACAAATTAATTGAGCAGAGCAACACCACTTCGGCTTGTTTCCTATTGCAAAGAAATGTTTCTGTAAAACAGAAATTCTGGCTGTCGTCCTGATGTGGTCTGAAGGGAAGAAAATCGCTGCACCATGTCGTATAAATATCCTGTCATTGCTGGATATCGGTCATCGCACATGCTCAGTACTGGTTATATCACGGTCAAGAGCAGAAAAAAACAATCTCACTTAAAAAAAAGACAGCAATGTGTGAGATCCAAATAGTTCACTTAAGCTCAGTTTACAAAATGGATCACAACAACACGATGGTAACTGAACGCTTTCCTAGACGTGACGCAAAATTTGGATGGTACAAAAATTAATGCATTCTCTGCAAACTCTGATGATAACTGCTAGTTTTCATATTCTCTCATTCCCATGTTGAGAGTTTTAACCTATTTTTCTGATAGTTATGTGTGACATTTTCGGGATAGGAGAAAACCGTCTTACGTAATTTGCTAAAACGTAAAGAATCTTTTTTCTAAAATCTGTTAATTGCCTAGATCGAACATACACTCCTGGAAATTGAAATAAGAACACCGTGAATTCATTGTCCCAGGAAGGGGAAACTTTATTGACACATTCCTGGGGTCAGATACATCACATGATCACACTGACAGAACCACAGGCACATAGACACAGGCAACAGAGCATGCACAATGTCGGCACTAGTACAGTGTATATCCACCTTTCGCAGCAATGCAGGCTGCTATTCTCCCATGGAGACGATCGTAGAGATGCTGGATGTAGTCCTGTGGAATAGCTTGCCATGCCATTTCCACCTGGCGCCTCAGTTGGACCAGCGTTCGTGCTGGACGTGCAGACCGCGTGAGACGACGCTTCATCCAGTCCCAAACATGCTCAATGGGGGACAGATCCGGAGTTCTTGCTGGCCAGGGTAGTTGACTTACACCTTCTAGAGCACGTTGGGTGGCACGGGATACATGCGGACGTGCATTGTCCTGTTGGAACAGCAAGTTCCCTTGCCGGTCTAGGAATGGTAGAACGATGGGTTCGATGACGGTTTGGATGTACCGTGCACTATTCAGTGTCCCCTCGACGATCACCAGTGGTGTACGGCCAGTGTAGGAGATCGCTCCCCACACCATGATGCCGGGTGTTGGCCCTGTGTGCCTCGGTCGTATGCAGTCCTGATTGTGGCGCTCACCTGCACGGCGCCAAACACGCATACGACCATCATTGGCACCAAGGCAGAAGCGACTCTCATCGCTGAAGACGACACGTCTCCATTCGTCCCTCCATTCACGCCTGTCGCGACACCACTGGAGGCGGGCTGCACGATGTTGGGGCGTGAGCGGAAGACGGCCTAACGGTGTGCGGGACCGTAGCCCAGCTTCATGGAGACGGTTGCGAATGGTCCTCGCCGATACCCCAGGAGCAACAGTGTCCCTAATTTGCTGGGAAGTGGCGGTGCGGTCCCCTACTGCACTGCGTAGGATCCTACGGTCTTGGCGTGCATCCGTGTGTCGCTGAGGTCCGGTCCCAGGTCGACGGGCACGTGCACCTTCCGCCGACCACTGGCGACAACATCGATGTACTGTGGAGACCTCACGCCCCACGTGTTGAGCAATTCGGCGGTACGTCCACCCGGCCTCCCGCATGCCCACTATACGCCCTCGCTCAAAGTCCGTCAACTGCACATACGGTTCACGTCCACGCTGTCGCGGCATGCTACCAGTGTTAAAGACTGCGATGGAGCTCCGTATGCCACGGCAAACTGGCTGACACTGATGGCGGCGGTGCACAAATGCTGCGCAGCTAGCGCCATTCGACGGCCAACAGCGCGGTTCCTGGTGTGTCCGCTGTGCCGTGCGTGTGATCATTGCTTGTACAGCCCTCTCGCAGTGTCCGGAGAAAGTATGGTGGGTCTGACACACCGGTGTCAATGTGTTCTTTTTTCCATTTCCAGGAGTGTATATACAAAAATTAAAACATGATAACTTCATTAGTTTCTGTTGTTAATGCAACCACCTTCAGAACATGCTCGTATTAGACGCTGGTTGAACAAAAACTGGGTATACCAGTACTAACCTTATCACACAATAACTTGCACTTTCATCAGAGGCCTGTAAAAGAACAAATTTAGTTGTAACAACAACAACAAAAATGAGCCTGCTTCTGTACCAAACTCGTATGAGACATAGATTGAACAAAAAATTAGATGTACAAGTAAAATCATACCATTCAGTAACTTGTACTTGTATAAAGCGAGATAGGTGAAAAAAAATTTTTGTTGTACCCGCACAATAAAAATGAGACTGAGTTATGCTATAACTTTGAATGGATATTAGTCAAGTTAGTCCGATTGGACACACAAATATTTTATTTCCTGTCGACGAGTTATGTGGTGTAACGATAGACGTTTTTGTATTTTACGTTTGACTCCGAGTTTATTACCAATGGTGTAAATAAGTCCCATTTTTATTGTGCTGTTTCACTAAAAATTTTTTCGGTGAGCTTGCCTCTTATACAAAAACAAGTTATTGTATGATATGGTTTTTACTGGTACAACTAGTTTTTGTTCAACCTGTGCCTCATACGAGCATGGTATAGAACCAGGCTCCTTTTGTTGTTGCTGTATCCATTAAATTTCTTATTTAACTTGCCTCTGATAAAAGTGCAAGTTATTGCGTGATATGGCTGTTACGGATACGTCCAGTTTTAGTACAACCTGCATCTAATACGAGCATGATCCGAAAATGGTTCACTGATAACTGAAACTAGTCTAATTGTCGTATTTCAATTTTTATATATGTGCGCGATCTAGGTAATTAAAATATTTTTACATTTTATTATATATTTCTACAGGGTGTCCCAAGATAATGTACACACTGTTCGAAACTGAATTTTTCTTTAATTAGAGCAGATAGAAATAACTGTTTGAAGGTAATAATTCAGAAGAGGTCGAAAAACTTGGCAATGCTTCCATTTGCTGCAGAATTGGAAATAAATATGGCGTTATCGTTTAAAGAACGGGAGCGAGTACTAAAGCGTTGCGGGAAAACAGAGAATGTCGATGACATTCGACGACGTTGAAGGGGCGAATTAAGAACATCTCCACCTTCACAATTAACAATTAAAAGACTCCGAGACGTTTTTGTAGTCGATGCTTTGATGCATGATGCAGCGAAGAGGTGTAGCGGAAGGAAGAGTCGTTCAACAGACAGCAGAAGGATTGGTGCAGTGTTCAGGCGTACAGACATTTCCCGGAAAGGACGTGAGGCATGCTCGCATGAGACTGCTCTGAGAAAACCACAGGATTTCGAGGAATGAGAGATGGAAGTATTAAATTCATATACTTCTCCTTGCCCTGAACTAAGATGATCCCGATAGGCGAACTGATTTTTGTAATTGGTTAATCAACATGCTTGAAGAAGCGAGTGTTTTCATAATATATTTCTCAGGTTTGATGAGGCGACTTTTAAACTTAACGGAACAATTACCAGCCGTAATTGTGTGTTCTGGGCTAGTGAAAATCCATACGTAACCGGAGAAACACATGTTAATCTACCAGAAGTATCTGTCTGGTGTACTCTGTCGCCTTGAGAGCTGATGATGTTGTACTTCTTCGAAGGTACTGTTACAGGTGATTCGTACTAGAAATATTGCTCCTGACAACTCCAGGCCTCACCGACATTTTTGACGTGAAGATTATTACTTTCTCATGATGGGCGGAATCACATCAGTCGCGTTTTCTCTTCGAGATAGGACGAAGAGGAAGTGTTACGGAGTATCGATCTCCATCACAGCATTTGACCCCTTTTGACTTCTATCTTTGGGGTAGTGTCAACAACACAGTGCGCACCACAGAACTACAAACATTGTATGGTCAAAGAGAGAAAATTTAGCAAGCCTGTGAGGCTAGTCAATGAGAAACTATACAATTGGTATATCGCTGTGTTCCAAGTCGTTGTCGACGATGCTTTACGGTAGAAGATGGTAGCTTTAAGCAGGCCCCGTAAGTTACGCCTTAATGTAGATAACACCAAAAACATTTCGGGAGACCCTGTACATGCAGTCTGTCTGCAACACATCTCGGCGTGCATTTTTACTGATTGTTACAGAAATATACGGAACAGTCAGGGATTCTCATGAATCGGGATCAAGAATTTGCTGCGCTCACGTGCTGGAATTATTCTGCACATATCAGATTTAAAAAGGCAACCTGTTCCTAACGCCAGTTCACAGAATACTTAATTACGCGTTTATGTAACGGCTTAGTTCCCTTCCGGAATGGGACGCAACGGCAGGTCTGCTGGCACTGACCTGGTAGCGCTCAGGTATGGCAGTACCAGACGCCAGCAGAGCAACGAGAGGAATGCGTTCAATCTGCGCTCAGCAGAAGAGCTAGTAGCTTTGTGTGCAAGTTGGAAATAAAAAGATAATACAGAAAAAGAAGTTCTGGGTGTATTCCTTCATTGCTGAATGTGACGTAAACGGGTTATTTCACACGCTTATAATGAGATAACAAATTACAGTATTAAATTTTTCACTTTTATGAGGATGTCAGTACCTTCATTTAATGAGTCAGTGGAGATCATCCGAAATTAACTGGAGGAAAAGGGAGCTATTTTAAGGAAAGTAATCTCACGGGAACAAAAGATTTTCATGACCTGTCTAATCGATAGCTAATTATTTGCTATCTGCAACGATAGTTACAGTTCTAGTTCAACTGTAAAATATACACAACTGGCCATTAAAACTGCTACACCACGAAGATGACGTGCTACAGACGTGAAGTTTAATCGACAGGAAGAAGATGCTGCGATATGCAAATGATTAGCTTTTCAGAGCATTCACACAGGGTTGGCGCCGGTGGCGACACCTACAACGTGCTGACATGAGGAAAGTTTCCAACCGATTTCTCATACACAAACAGCAGTTGACCGGTGTTGGCTGGTGAAACGTTGTTGTGATGCCTCGTGTAAGGAGGAGAAATGCGTACCATCACGTTTCCGACTTTGATAAAGGTCGGATTGTTGCCTATCGGGATTGCGGTTTATCGTATCGCGACATTGCTGCTCGCGTTGGTCGAGATCCAATGACTGTTAGCAGAATACGGAATCGGTGGGTTCAGAAGGGTAATACGGAACGCCGTCCTGGATCCCAATGACCTCGTATCACTAGCAGTCAAGATGACAGGCATCTTATCCGCATGGCTGTAACGGATCGTGCAGCCACGTCTCGATCCGTGAATTAACAGATGGGGACGTTTGCGAGACAAAAACCATCTGCACGAACAGTTCGACGACGTTTGCAACAACATGGACCATGGCTGCGCTTACCCTTGACGTCGCATCACAGACAGCAGCGCCTGCGATGGTGTACTCAACGACGAACCTGGGTGCACGAATGGCAAAACATCGTTTTTTCTGATGAATGCAGGTTCTGTGTACAGCATCATGATGGTTGCATCCGTGTTTGGCGACACCGCGGCGAACGCACATTGGAAGCGTGTATTCGTCATCGCCATACTGGCGTATCATCCGGCGTGATGGTATGGGGTGCCATTGGTTACACGTCTCGGTCACCTCTTGTTCGCATTGACGGTAGTTTGAACAGTGGACGCTACATTTCAGATGTGTTACGATCCGTGGCTCTACCCTTCATTCGATCCCTGCAAAACCCTACATTTCAGCAGGATAATGCACGACCGCATGTTGCAGGTCCTGTACGGGCCTTTCTGGATACAGAAAATGTTCGACTGCTGCCGTGGCCAGCACATTCTCCAGATCTCTCACCAATTGAAAACGTCTGGTCTATGGTGGCCGAGCAACTAGCTCGTCACAATAAGCCAGTCACTACTCTTGATGAAGTGTGGTATCGTCTTGAAAAACAGCTGCATGGGCAGCTATACCTGTACACGCCATCCAAGCTCTGTTTGACTCAATGCCCAGGCGTATCAAGGCCGTTATTACGGCCAGAGGTGGTTGTTCTGGGTACTGATTTCTCAGGATCTATGCACCCAAATTGCGTGAAAATGTAATCACATGTCAGTTCTAGTATAATATATTTCTCCAATGAATACCCGTTTATCATCTGCATTTCACCTGGTGCAGCAATTTTGATGGCCAGTAGTGTACTTACCGAGGAGCGCCGAGTGAAATCGCCACCGAGGGGGACCAGTACGTTGGCGACGGCGTGCTCAACGCAGCAGCCTGGGCTGGGGGCGGGGCCGGTGGACGAGCTGCATTTGTTCCCCCCCATGCCAGAGGAGTCGGTCCGGGGTAAGAGACGGGCTCCCACCTTTTATCACTCGTTAACTCATGATGGCTGAAATAGAAACGAGTGATGTGAGTGAACCTTCACGTGCATCTTCGATGTCTGGTCTTTCTCCACAGGACGAGGCGGGACAGGCGACTGATGAGAATGTTTCACAGAGGCACGCTAGAATCACGCTGCTCTTGGAGCAGAACATTAAAAATGGCAAAAATTAGTCAAGTAGCTCTACTAACCATAAAAAACGAGTTGGCTGCATGGACTATTGCCAATGCCAGACTCGAAGAAATGGAGAAAGCAAATGAGATTTTTTAAGGAAACAACCGACAAAGACCTGGATGGGAGTGGTCGCGCAAACACCACTCAAGCTGCAGACCACTAAAGACACGATCATGTAAGTGACCAAACGGACAGTCACGGCAGTCTTCCTTAGGCCCCTGCCTGGCTAGGACATCGAAAAAGTACAGGAACTTTTTACAACAATTGTTAATGCTGTTAAAGATAAAATTAAGATTAACAAAGTCAAAGCTGGTAAAAATGTTGCAATCATAGATGTAGCTAGTGAGGAGGACAAAGAAAAACTTCTGAATAACCAAAAGTTATGCAAGGTGGTCAAATGCGAGCCACACAAGAATAGAAATCCTTTAGTTATCCTGTATGATGTACCTACAGTAATGAAAGACGAGGAATTGTATGATACAATAAAGAGACAAAATTTTGAAGATATGGAAGACGAAGAGTTTAAAAGGAGTATTAAGTTGAGATTTAAAACAGGGAATCGGGACCGTGATGTCGTCCATCACGTTGCTGAGGTCACCGGAGAAATGTGGAAAAAAGTAATGACAACGGTCAAACTCTATATCGGTTTTCATGCAGTCAGTGTCAGGGATTATCTCATGGTACCTCGTTGCCATAACTGTGGTTACCTGGACCACATTCTCAAGCACTGCACCTGGGGGGTCGGCTTGCTGCAAGTGCGGTGAGGAAAGACACACACGCAAAGATTGCAAGGCAGCAGGGGTATGTAACCCATGCAAGAAACGAGGTAAAAGATCATGTGGAGCCACTGGTCTGAATTGCTCTACTTACAGGATGCTTGAACGAAGGCTCATTTCGAGAATAGATTATGGCTGAAAACAGTAATGGGAACGGGATGCCAAAGAGAAAATCACCGAGTAAAAGGAGTAGGGATGCTATGAGGACAAGCAGATTCAGAGAATTCTTGAGGTCGCTCTCGGGAACCCACAAAATCGAAATGGTTGACATCGGGATACAGACGGAGCTTCCCATGATGGTTGTAGCTCCCTCCTCCCAAAGTCGGCGATTTAAGCCGATGAAAGACCTAAAGCGGCAAGGGCACGCTGTGGTTGTGGTCCCACCTGTGGCCATGCAGAAAAATGATCTGCGCAGAGCGGAACAACATCCAGTTCAAGAAAATACTGAAACAAGCACCAGTGTGCTTCTAGCTACACAAGACACCACTCTGGTCAGAACATCACCTACTCACTCCGTTAGAGTGTACCCGAATATAGAAGACGCCATTCAATTGGCAAGGCTGGAGCAACCGACTACCCTGATCACTGCATTGCGACATGTGGTCCAGGTAGGGCATAAATATGGCAGAAAAGTCACCTTCTCGGTGATGGAGGCTTTAGACAGGATACAGCTCATATCGATGAATCTCCCCACCGACTCCGGAGCCCTGCGGGATCTGCATAAGCAAGTTTTTGAAAGACGAGACGAAAAATTCGATCTTGATGACATCTATACACAATCAATGTTGGCAAATGGACGCATCGCTTTCGATTGGAGAAAGAACTGGCCAGATGATCGAATACACACATACTTCCTGTAGTGACAAAAATAGCTATTGGTCAACTAAACATCTTAATAGCAGACTTGTGATGCAAGAGCTGCGCAGGGTGGTGGAGGGGAAGAGACTAGACGTGCTGTGCTTGCAGGAGCCGAACTCCCAAGCTGGGAAAATAGCTTTTGCAGCCGCAACATCGCAAATTGTAAGCAGTGGGGATAACCCGAGACCTGCAGTAATAATCATTGCGGGTAACAACTCTCTCGCAGTACACTGTCACTGCAACGTCGTGGAAATGCAATCTCCCGCGGGAGTATTAACTGTCGTAAATATGTACTTTGTGGCATTCGCTGGTTTATTCAGTGGTTTGGTATTTAACTAATTTGTAAATGAAAATGATAATCTTATTTCATTACATTGAGTAATTACTAAATAATTTTTCTCCCGGCTAAAGATTTGGTCAAGTTGCTAAAGAACTCCAAGTTAACTGCGTGTTAAAGTGTTGTCTGTAAGTTGTGTGTGTAACTAAACCACAGTTCATACAACAGATTCTATACAACGATTGATTATGATGGAAGCAGTTATCTTCAGCAAAATGAGCATTAAAACCACCGAATATCAGCCGCGCACAACACTGACGTATGTTACCTGAAACAATATTCTTCGCAACTCGTGCTTAATTAATTTCGGCTCCGTACATCAGCTAGAAAAGTTTGTTATAAGGATCGTGGAATTATTTTCATTAAAATGAGTTCGGGACCACCGGTGCACATTTGTTTTTACACATTTATATTATCTTCGGCATTTATGTCTGCAGAGTTGCGTAATTTGAATTTGCCGCTGAGATAATTGTTAAGATGGCGGCAGATATTTGATAGAGACTTTCTATTGTTAGAGTAAATAGGATAAGTATTTGAAATGCTTATTAAACTTTACTTTCGTATTGTGCACTATTTAGACTTCATCAAGCAAACATTTGATTTTTTTCCTAAGGAAAACACAGACAAAAAACGCGATACAAATCGCTATCATCAATGGCTGGGCTCCTTGCAGCGGAAAGAAATAATTAAAACAGATAATGCTTATTGAGTGAGGAATGAAAGTTACAAATAATTACTCACTCAAATTTATAATAATAATGAACTCTAATCTCCATTAATAATTAACAAATAATTACGATTTCTTAACAGACCTCAGTTTGATATGCGTCCGCAAAATACAAAAGCCATCCAACAAAAGGTAAAAACAAAAGATGACAAACGCAGATCATAAAAGGAATTTACAATTATCATTGTCTTTGTAAGATACATATCGATATGTCCAATTACATCATAAAATATTATATAAATAATTAATATGTATCATCGTTTTCACTCTTTTTCATATGTCGGATAGATAACGTTTATAACTGTTAGAGGCATAATTTCCTCTCGTCGCACTGTAGCTAAAATTTATCTCGTGGATGTTACAGCTTCCAGTACGGATATAATATTAAGCAACACTTGGACCATCTTACAAGAGTAATCGCGGCGTTGCGGGGACGAAAAGTGACTGTAACTGTTGATTTTAATGCAAAATCCCCTGCATGGTACAGTGGCACAAGAGATGCAAATGGAGAAAAGCGTAAGAGTCGATCATGGCCTTCAACTTGTGGTGGCCAACAAGTCTGGTAACCCTCCCACCTACACAGTGGGAGAGGGACAAGGCGCGAGTATTGACGTGACGCTAACCACACCAAACGTCGTTAACATTATAAAAAATTGAAAGGTTGAAGACAATGCCACCAACTGATCACAGTCTCATCACTTTCACTTTGGGCGACAGAGAGTGCCACTGGGCCATGGGATGGGAGGTTCAGATGAACTACAACAGAGCAGATTGGGACCGCCTAGCGAGGGAGTGCGATATTCCTGCATTACCTGAAGGTGACCCACACCAGGACATACACGTGAACAAGTATGCCGAAGACCTGGTGAGTGCGATTGCCAGAGCATTGAAAGCAGCCGTACCGACTACACTCATGCTCATAAATTAAGGATAATTGCAGAATGTGCAACTGGCGCTAATAACATAGGCACATAGGGAACACACACGACACAGATCTGTAAGTCCACGGTATTGGTGATGAGTTGAGAAAACCGTCCCGAAACTCATGTGCTACAAAACGCCACTGTTTCCTGCGCATGTACCCCTACATCAATATGGGATACGATCACCATGCACACGTACACAGGCCGCACAACGGGTTGGCATGCTCTGGATCAGGTGGTTGAGCAGCTGCTGTGGTATAGCCTCCCATTCTTGCACCAGTGCCTGTCGGAACTCCTGAAGTGTCCTAGGGTTCTGAAGACTTGCAGCGTTACGTCGACCTAGAGCATCCCAGACGTGCTCGATGGGGTTTAGGTCTGGAGAACAGGCAGGCCACTCTAATCGCCTGATATCTTCTGTTTCAAGGTACTCCTCCACAATAGCAGCTCCGTGAGGCTGCGCGTTATCATCCATCACGAAGACGGTGCGACCCATTGCACCCCTGAAAAGGTGGACACACTGGTGCAAAATGACGTCCCGATACACCTTACCTGTTACAGTTCCGCTGTCAAACACATGCAGGTGTGAACGTGCCCCAGTCATAATCTCATCCCTCACCATCAAACTATAACCTCCATACAGGTCCCTTTCAAGGACATTAAGGGATTGGTATCTGGATCCTGGTTCACGCTAGATGAAAACCCGGCGAGAATCACTGTTAAGACTATAGCTAGTCTCATCTGTGGACATGGGACCACTGTTGCAATTATCATGTACTGTGTTCTTGACACCAGGCTTTACGGGCTCTCCTGTGACCTGTGGTCAGTGGAATGCACCTTGCAGGTCTCCGGGAGAATAAACCATGTCTGTTCAGTTGTCTGAAGACTGTGTGTCTGGCGACAACTGTTCCAGTGGCTGCGGTAAGGTCCCGAGCAAGCCTACCTGCAGTACTCCGTGGCCGTCTGCGGGCACTGATGGTGAGATATCGGACTTCTTGTGGTGTTGTACACTGTGGACGTTCCGCGCTGTAACGCCTGGAGACGTTTCCTGTCTGCTGGAATTGGTGCCATAATCTTGAGATGACACTTTGTGGCACACGGAATGCCCATACTACGACCTGCTGTGTTTGACCAGCCTCTAGTCGCCCTAGAATTCTACCCCTCATAACAACATCAATATGTGTTCTTTGAGTCATTTTCAGCACACAGTCACCATTAGCACGTCTGAAAACGTTGCACACTTACTCGCGATGTAACCTCCCCCTCATTATCGACCTTCATGACAGTGAAAAATTAAACCGCGTGTACCTAATGGAAATTTGTGAAAAGCAATCGTCACCGAAGTTAATTTGACGATAAAGAGGGAGGAAAGGGTTACATCTAAACGAAAGGAAAAATGCAAATGAAATTGGTGGAAATTAATTTTGAGAAAAGGGTAAAATTAATAAAGAAAGTAAATGTGCGGGCGTTACGTTAACAATTAATTGGCGTTATTTAGATATTTGAGATTTGTTGAAAATTACGGTCGCCAGTCCCATGGACAACTATTATAATAACTGAAAATGAAATATTAATGCACATATATTTAGCACTAAAAGCGTGGCAACTGAAGGTTGACACGTGTTGTGTGAAAACTGAATGTTTGTCAGAAGTAATAAATTTCGCTACACTCTGACTTGATTTAGCAAAAGAATTAATAAAACCAGAAAATTGAAACTTAATTTAGTGACTGAAATTAATAGTGAGATTTGTTTCTGAAGCACTACGAAATTCAGTAAAATAAGGTTAGTCTTTGGCTACCTCAACAATCATTTCAAAAGCTACTTGAATCTACGCAATTTAGAAATAAGAGATTTAACTTTGAGCTTGAATTAAATGATTCTGGACAATTAACAATAGTAACATTTAGTACGTACCAAGCTGAGCTGCAGTCACAGGTAAGCTAAAATATGCTAACAAAACTCGCACTCTTAATTTGTGCTTGTGTAATCTAAATATTGTAGCCAGCTATGAATACCTTAACAGAACTTTGAAATTAAAGCAGTGAAATGGAATGATATTACTTTAATGTTGGCGTTTGAATTTCAACGACACTCGGGTTCATTCCGGAAAAGGAAGGGACCCTGCTTGGTAATGCAATTGGGACATTGAGCAACAAAGGTTCATGCTAAGTTGCTGTAATTTTGTGAATGGAACAATTTTAAAAGCTGAGGTCTGCCATACAGTTCTAAAACTTTACGTGCTTCCAGTCTTCCTTGTTGGTTGATTGAAGGTTTGAAGTCGTCGGTCGAGGAGGTGGCAACAGTCACTCATTGTCGGCCGTCACTGTTGCAGAAGCTGGATGTTGGCGCGCCTTCTTCTCTACACTGTCACCAGGCGAAACGGGCTCTTGATGTGCGATAGCTAATGCTTCCCGTCCACGACACTGTTTCAGAAACTATCATAGCAAGTCGAGCGCAATTACATGCTGCCAAACCCCGAAAGCGCGGCAACCCGCGGGAGCGTCACTCAACACAACTGCTCCACTGCCCTACTCCAGCCCGACTTCCTCTGCCCGCGCTCCATGCGGCAGAGTTAACACTACCAAAGATCCTAAACACTTTGGTTCTCCACACAACCTATCGATGTAATAGTTCGATAGCATAGTTTTCCCTAGGCAAGACCCAGTGTAAAAATACAAATAATATTTACAAGACAAACCAATTGTTCATAATTCATAAATATATACATACAAATAGTAAAACAATTACAATATATAAAGACCCAGAAATTCGTATCTTCAGGTAACAAAATAAGGAAAAATTAATAGTACAATAGATGGATATAGGAGTATATGCATTTCCGGCGTTACAGCTACACCGTACTCTGACCACACTTACTCGCTGCACCATACTCTGACACGTGTCATCCTGTGGCTCGACAGGGCACCCACACACATGTATTGAGAATTTTAAAAATGTGCCTCTGCAAACAAAACCTGTGAAGCAGCCCTGGGTGCCTGCACGCAAGGAATCGCTTGACAAACCGTCCGATGTCAGCTGCCAGCCTGCACGCATTTAGGGTTACTTCACAAATTTTCTCCTTAAAAATGCAGGTTTTCTAGGTTTTCTCAATAAATGTGATCGGATGCGACCAAGAGTATTGGCAAACTGGAAGGTCTTAGGTCTTAGAGGCAGGTCTTAGAGGGACCCTCTCCCATTGTTTTCATGCATATGTTAATGTCGCAATGCTCCGTGATCACACCACAGGAGGATGCGAAACCGGAGATGAAAATGTATAAGGACCCTTTACTGTTTCGGATCAAGCTCAAATGCCGTCGAATAGTTTCCGATGGTCGCTAATGATTCCAATCTGTTGTGGTGTTTTGTTTTTTTTTTTTAATTATATTTTGATTAGATTTTTATTCTCTTGTGCAGATTCAGATTCAGAAATCTGTTGTGAGTTTTGCACCACTTCTTGGCGTGAAGAGCAAAGCCTTTTCAAAAAACTTACGTACTGTATGTCATATTTTATATGTCACCTGAAATCGTTTGCAGAAGGTGTAGCGTTCTCAAGATCAAGAACAGAGTTCGCATTGACACTTATTTTATTTGTGTCGTGATGATTTTCGATCACGACCGGATATGAGACATAGCAACTACGTGCAGAGAAACCTAAGGGACCAGACAGAGCTGGAAATTTTCTTTGCTGTCTACACCATACATTAAAAGAAGTTGGATTTAAATCACAAACAAGGTAAATAGCAATGCGCCTTCTGCCTTAACTACGACGTTTGCCGGTCCCTGGTAGCTGTATGAAAACTATAAAAACACCGTTATTGCTGTTGCTATTAAAAGGAGATGTATAGCATAGAAATACTTTAAGTAATAAGCAGGCACTACTGCATTTGAGAGCACAATAACTTATTTAATTACCTTAGTCAGTATTGCTAACAATAGGCCCCATACAATTTCAATTTTCTATCTTTCTGGCTGTTTCCTTAAATAAAGTCCTTCAACATCTTCGATATTTCATCTTAGATGCACACATAAATTCTTACATAGTACTGAACAATAGTAATACTTCATAATAACTAATTAGTGATTGCGGACCACGCCATATACGCGTCCGCCGTCTTTAAAAATATCACGACTGTGTTATCAGAAGAGGATTACAATTCTTCAGCTGTCAAAAAATAAGAAACACAAAATAACTCTATCGATACAATTTATGAACAATTCGCATTCCGCGCCGTGGCGCGTAAGGTATTCTTTGAAATATCAAGTGGTCGCTGCTCAGCGACGATCTAAGAAATTTTTACACAGATGTGTTTTATGAACCTGCATGGTTACATTATCGAATGTAAGTTTATTTAAGCTATCGAAACAGATACTAATATTACACTGTACACGAGAGCAAAAATTGCGATCAGGCTGCGCTCCAAATATGAGCTATCGCGTTCAATGAGGATGAAACCCCACAGTGTCCTAGGAGAGGAATTGAAACGTCCTGGGGTGTAGCACAGTCAAGAGGTTGTCAAGGACTCGGCCCTGGTGCTCATCAAACTGAGAACTGTCGTTTTCTACCGCAAAATGTGCGGGACTGAGCGCCCCCAAGGAAAGACCTGGTAGCATTGAGCCCCTTTACGTCATCCTCTGAGGCCTTTTTCAGTCTGTTCTGAGTAGCAGTGTATCTTAAATCTTTTCCCTGGCCACTCGTAAATAAACCGCGTGATTTCAACGCCAAGTGTCACCATTTTGATCTCTATCGGAGAGGCGTCAAGAGAGGTGATGAGGGGGTGTTGTAATGTTATGTGTGCCTCACTGCTTTTCTTTCTTTAACTAATTTGTGCCTGATTTTATTCTGAGAAGCTCAGTGATGTATGTAAATACCGAAAATGTAAATGTGATTCAAAAAGTACTTGAAGTGAAGTGAAGCGCAGCTGGACAACAAGAAACTCTTTAGCGCGCAATCCCCGCAACGATAGTATTAGAGACTCAAAAAAAATTGATTTTGTTTAAAAAAAAAGACTGTTAATCTGTATCTTGTGGAAAGAAGACGTGTTGCTAGGCCTTCGCTCAGAACGTATTGTTACATTTAATGAAAATTGATATTCTAGTGATAAAACCGAGTGAAGTATGTGTAATAGTTGCCAAACATATGTGCATACATTTTCTGGAAGTGCAGAATAGAAAAATCTTGTTTTTGGAAAAGGAGGTGAACTTCATTGTCGTTGCCGTCTATCAATCGGAGAATTGTAAGTGTACAAAGTTCACTAAAATACGGGAAAAGAAATGCATTCTCTATAGTTTTCATTCAATAAGTAACAACCTCTCATAATTTCTTAATTACAGTAATTTGATTATGTTCTTGTACAATAGTATGGCGCTGAACTCCACTGACCAATTTTGATGTAGCAGGACGTGTAGTTTGAAGGAAGTTTGTGTGCCAAGCAATCTCCTTTTCTCACGAAAAGCAGATTGCTGTTTGATATTACTTACTTACAACAATGGTCCCTTAGGTATGAAAAGCTACGAAAACTTGGGCTCACAAGCTATCCGCAATACGGCCAAGTAACTAACAGAGTCGTATTTTAAACCTTAAAGAACAATAACTTCCTCCAAATTGTAATACGTCACCAACTGCTGCAGAAGCTGATCATTCAAGGAGGCAGCAACCAAACTTCAGTTACCAGATACGACTAAAAGTAAAAATCTCAATCAAAAATCAATGTCTCTCTCTCTGTCTCTCTCTCCAAACACATATATAAATATTGATATTATTTTTAAAATAGTCATTTTTATATGGCCACTCGTAAATAAACTGCGTGATTTCAACACCAAATGTCAACATTTTGATCTCCATCGGAGAGGCGTCAAGAGAGGGGATGAGGGGGTGTGACGACCCTCCCATCGTGTGACACGTCCACTGTGGCGCTGAGCAGCATTCTGGTGAAATTTGATGCCAATGTGACGTCATTACCCTACCTTACACGGCAGGTAAGCTCCTGACCTTTGGCCTTTTTATCACACGTCTCATACCTCGCTGTTTGAAGCGTCCTCGAGCTCCATGGTGACGTTGCAGGGCACCACACTTTTGTACCGATACGGGGTAGGGCTACAGACTTCTTACAAGGGAACCTCCCCATCGCACCCCCTTCAGATTTAGTTATAAATTGACACAGTGGATAGGCCTTGAAAAACTGAACACAGATCAATCGAGAAAACAGGAAGAAGTTGTGTGGAACTATGAAAAAATAAGCAAAATATACAAACTGAGTAGTCCAAGTGAAAGATATGCAACATCAAGGAAGCTGTAAGCTGAAGAGCGCTGTGGTCCCGTGGTTAGAGTGATTAACTGCCGAAGGAGAGGTCCTTGGTTCGAGTCCTCCTTCGAATAAAAATTTTACTTACTTTATTTTCGCAAAGTTACGATCTGACCGTTCATTCATTGACGTCTCTGTTCACTGTAATAAGTTTAGTGTCTGTGTTTTTCGACCGCACCGCAAAACCGTGCGATTATTAGACGAAAGGACGTGCCTCTCCAATAGGAACCGAAAACATTTGATCGCAAATTCATAGGTCAACCGATTCCTCCACAGGAAAACACGTCTGAAATATTCTATACGACACTGGTGACGGCACGTGCGTCACATTACAGGAATATGTTGTCGACCCACCTAACTTGCACACTTGGCGAATGGGTAAAAAGATTCTTCTACCTTGCCCGATTTAGGTTTTCTTGTGGATGTGATAACCACTCCCAAAAAAGTGATGAAAACATAAGAGTTTGTCACATAAATGGCAACAAATGAATGCAACAGTTTCATAGTCGCACGGTTTTCCCTGTGCTCTGTCAAAACATACGTTTTTAACGTTTTCAAGTTTTTCCGTGTGTAGACCGTCAAATCCTGCATGTGCCCAAGCAAATCTGAACATGTCCTGGAATTTTGGAGAGCGAAGTTAATCATGTCTGAGTGCATGGACTTTGATAATTGTCTGAAAATAAAAAATTAAAACTTTTCACACGAGGGAGGATTGAACAGGGGAGCTTCCGTTCCGTTGCTGCTCACGGTAACCAGGGGACCACGGTGTTCCTCAGTGTACACGTACCTTGCTGTGGCTTATCTTGCACACAGACTACTCAGTTTGTATATTTTGCTTATTTTTTTCATAGTTCCATACAACTTCTTCCTGTTTTCTCGACTGATCTGTGTTCAGTTTTTCATGACCTATCCCTGTGCCAACTTATAACTAAATCTGAGGGGGGTGCGATGGGGAGGTTCCCTTGTTAGAGACGAAGATTAGGCAAGCTTACATTTGGAAATTTTTGGCAAATGACTTCTCAAATGCAGATGTTCTACAATCAGTATAGATTTCGAAATATACTTTCCTTTTGTTGTATCACGTCAGGATTTTTCACAGAATAATGGCTCTTATTTTAAAAAGATTAAATCATCCAAACACAAGTACTGAAATAAAATTTCTGTATGCTTTAGAACTATTGCCTATCGTGGTTAATTGTAACGATGATGTGATAAAGAAATCTAATAATATTACGGCGCTTTTAAAGGTTTTTCCATAAATCGCTGATTTAAGTTAGAGCTCTTTAACGGAAGCTTCCATCCTTTCGCATTCCGCTTCTTAATGTCATAACCAAGAGAAAGAGAGTGTGCCCGGGTGAGTGGCGGGAAAGAGGGAGGCCAAAGTTCTTCTCACGAAGGGTCGGAAAGGAAAAAACATAAGGGTCTGCGTTTAGCCAACTAAAATCAACTGTGTATTTCACAGATTTGTGTGATCTCAAGGGGAAAGTTTCCGGTAACTATCGAATTCAAATGGTGGTCGACGGTGTAGTAAATCATATTTAGCTGTATTTGGAAAAAAGTTTGTTATGTAAGGCTACTAACTGCTGATAATGCTGAGATCCAGTTGTGTGGTTGCTCCCGGTATAATATGAGCTGCAGATGTCATTATATGACACAAGCTCGTATAATTTACAGACACGCTATGTTCAGGAAATAACTTCGGTCATTTTGAGGGAATAGTACACTGTTATGCGTCAGCTAGACGTAATTTAAAGCCGTGAGTGCCTGTAAATAAGCAACATATTCTTCTAAGCTGGGTGTAAATCTAAGTTACTCTCAAGCTACACGCGCATGCATGCATACACGACAGTGGTACTGCATGAGGTGCTGCATTCTGTCCCGTGATTGAGGAGGAGACGAAAATGACTATGACTAAGATTTTCCTGTGATGCATCCGAAGATTTTCCTGTGATGCATCCTGAAGGTGTACCACTGCGGTGCACGAATGTTCTGCATTATGTCTGCATAGCCGCTTCTTCTAGTGGTTATAGCAGTTTACGGAACTTCGACATACGTTCGTGCCATGCTGAATCGTCCTCTTAGCGAAAGTCGACCTTTTCATTTGCTCTGATACCGTAGTGTCTCATCACCCATAACATGATAACTCTCGTCTCATGGCGGTGTAATTCTGCAACCCGTTCTGCTGGCTGGTGCTACTGACTGCAGAATTCTGTGTGCAATTCTGTGTCTCCAGGAATACTGGCCGCGAATGAGACTGAGCTCCACACTATGGAAAAAAAACCCCTTGCTGTGGATGTCAGAGTTGCCTAGCGTAGTGCGTTTTTTCGTCGTCGCATCCGCTGTCAACGCCATTATGTGAGCCATATGAATTATGTGAGCCTTAAGGATGGAAGCGACACGTTTGCTCCGCTTCTACCTGTATGGGCTGGAGGTTAAGGGAGATTACTTTTGTTAGTCTAGTAGAAATTATGAGCATCAGGTATTTTTTAGTTTACGGCGGGGGTGGGGGGTGGGGGACTACTTTTGTTATTCCAGTAGAAATTATTAGCCTCAAACTAGTGCATTTTCCATCAAACTCAAATTTCATATTTGAACTTAACACATAATATGTACAAAATCTGAGAAAATTTTTTTGCAGCTCTGGTGTGTATTTCTATATGTGTATGTTTCTGTATGTCTACCAGTACAGCAGTTACAACAAAATCGGTTACTTATTTCAGTTTAATTTTGTTTTGTTTCATTTACAAGTGCATTAGTATTGAGTCCAGAAATTTAGCGCGGACGCGTCGTCTTGTACGCTGCTCAGGTACAGCTGTTAAGATTGGTCTCCCACCATCCCAGCGCGACTTGAGTGTTGTAATGGTCTAAGATGTCAGCCACCACGGCGTACTTTCGCGTCGTTTGCAAATAGCTTCGATGCCGCCCCCTCCTCAGCTTTGTGCTTTCAGCGACTTGCACACGGCGGCGGCGGTGGTGATGGCAGCGGCGTCTTCGTCACACACAAATGCAAGAATCTGAAACAAAAACGAGAGTACAATAGCAATAGTTTACTGCGAGTCCCGGGGACCCGTGTGCTCAGGCACCGCGACAAATCTTCATATCGTTTGTAAACAGCTCCGACGCCGCCACCTTCGCAGCAATTGCGATTCCACCGATTTGTACACAGCGGCGGTATCGTCGTTGTACTCAAACCCACAACTCTGAAAACAAAAGAGAACATGAGCAAAAAATTTAGCAGAAGTCGTGAGAGTTCGTATGTGCTCAGATGTAATGGCATACCTTCGTCGTTTTCGCAGACAGCTTCCGACGCCGCCACCTCCTCTCAACTATTGCGCTTCCATCAAATTGTACGTCGTCGTCGTACACAAACACAAACTAATACAAGGCAAGGCTCTGAATGAAAAGGAGAGTAGGCCTATGTGAGCAAGGCTTTAGTGCGAGTCGCGGGAGTTCGAATGTGCTCAGACACCACGACAATATATCGTTAGCAAAGAGCTTCGACGCCGCGGCCGCCTCCCCAGCTTTTGAGCTTCCAGAGATTCGTACACGGCGGCGGCATCGTCGTTGTACTCAAATAAATCCAAAACTCTGAAAGAAAAGTGTGTACGTGAGCAAGAGTTTACTGCGAGTCGCGGGAGCTCGTATGAGCTCAGACACGGCGACATACCTCCGTATCGTTCGTAGGCAGCTTCGACACCGCCACCTCTCCAGCTTTCGCGCTTCCAGCGACTTGTATACGGCGGCGGCATCGTCGTTGCACTCCAGTAAATCCAAAACTCTGAAAAAAAAAAAGAGACTGCGTGAACAGAAATTTACCACAAGTCGTAGGAGCTCGTACGCAATCAGATACCAGGGCGTACCTTCGTATAGTTCGCAAACAGCATCGACGCCGCCACCCGCAAAGCTTTTGCACTTCCAGTGACTTCTACGCGGTGACGGCGTAGTCCACGTATGTACGCTTCTGCTTCATTCTGTCTGCTTGTAGTGACCCGTCTCCAAAGCACTGCCTAAACTTCCCTGCGTCTGCCGTTATATAGAAATATGACAATGCAAAGCGTGGTTTCCGTGGAAATGTGCTCTGACGTCATTTCTTGAACCATTGTCCATTACAATACCACATGCATGTATCGATACTACAAACAATTCTTGAAAGATGAAGCGAGAAAATATACAATGTCGACCCACGGTGTCTACGCTGGTTATCTAGATTGAAAACTTGGAGATTTTAAGTCCCACTTAGTTATTACACTACTCGCCATTAAAACTGCTACACCACGAAGATGACGTGCTACAGACGCGAAATTTAACCGACAGGAAGAACATGCTGTGATATGCAAATGATTAGCTCTTCAGAGCATTCACACAAGGTTGGCGTCGGGGGCGACACCTACAACGAGGTGACATGAGGAATGTTTCCAACCGATTTCTCATACACAAACAACAGTTGACCGTCGTTGCCTGGTGAAACGTTGTTGTGATGCCTTGTGTAAGGAGGAGAAATGCGTACCATCACGTTTCCGACTTTGATAAAGGTCGGATTGTAGCCTATCGCGATTGCGGTTTATCGTATCGCGACATTGCTGCTCGCTTTGGTCGAGATCCAATGACTGTTTGCAGATTATGGAATCGGTGGGTTCAGGATGGTAATACGGAACGCCGTGCTGGATCCCAACGGCCTCGTATCACTAGCAGTCGAGATGACAGGCATCTTAGCTTCATGGCTGTAACGGATCGTGCAGCCACGTCTCGATCCCTGAGTCAACAGATTAGGACGTTTGCAAGACAACAACCATCTGCACGAACATTTCGACGACGTTTGCAGCAGCATAGACTATCGGCTCGGAGACCATGGCTGCGGTTACCCTTGACGCTGCATCACTGACAGGAGCGCCTGCGATAGTGTACTCACCGACGAACCTGGGTGCATGAAGAGCAAAACGTCATTTTTTCGGATGAATCCAGGTTCTGTGTACAGCATCATGATGGTCGCATCCGTGTCTGGCGACATCGCGGTGAACGCACATTGGAAGCGTGTATCCGTCATCACCATACTGGCGTATCACCTGGCGTGATGGTATATGGGGTGCCATTGGTTACACGTCTCGGTCACCTCTTGTTCGCATTGACGGTGCTTTGAACAGTGGACGCTACATTTCAGATGTGTTACGACCCGTGGCTCTACCCTTCATTCGATCCCTGAGAAACCCTACATTTCAGCAGGATAATGCACGACCGCATGTTGCAGGTCCTGTACGAGCTTTTCTGGATACAGAAAATGTTCGACTGCTGCCCTGGCCAGCCCATTCTCCAGATCTCTCACCAATTGAAAACGTCTGCAATGGTGGGTGAGCAACTGGCTCGTCACAATACGCCAGTCACTACTCTTGAACTGTGGTATCGTGTTGAAGCTGTATGAGCAGCTGTACATGTACACGCCATCCAAGATCTGTTTGACTCAATGCCCAGGCGTATCAAGGTCGTTATTACGGCCAGAGGTGGATGTTCTGGGTACTGATTTCTCAGGATCTATGCACTCAAATTGCGTGAAAATGTAATCACATGTCAGTTCTAGTATAATATATTTGTCCAATGAATACCCGTTTATCATCTGCATTTCTTCTTGGTGTAGCAATTTTAATGGCCAGTAGCGTACATAACTCATCTAAACCCCGTATTTAATCGCCTTATGCTATCTAGAACTGTACCAGCGTGTTTCTCGCTTTTAACAAGGGTTCGTGCAAGCGCCATGCACAATATTTTGCACTTTTAATATTAGTGACACAGGTCGAACAATTCTTTAGGCACCAGAGTGGCATTCGGATGATACTAGGTTCAACTCTCCCGGTAGTCTTCTGTATCTTTTCGTTCCGTGGTCTCTTTTCACAGTCGAAAAACCCTCATGTGTCTGTGTGTGTGTGAATTCCTAAGGGACCAAACTGCTGTGGTCATCGGTCCCTAGACTTAAGCACTACTTAACTAACTTATGCTATAAACAACGCACATACACCCATGTCCGAGCGAGGACTCGAACCTCCGGCAGGAGGGCCGCGCAATCCGTGACATGGTGCCTGTAACTGGGCGGCCACTCCGCTCGGCAACCTTCATGCCTTTCCTGGCTTGGCAATAGTTTTTTGTGAGTTTGCTGGCAGGGAAACCTTAAATTCTAAGCTTTATCTCTCTTAATTTTGACTATATGTTACGAAGCTAGATTTGTGGCACAAGAAGTCGTCATCATTCTGCGAATATCCTTGTCAAAGAGGGCTGAGTGAAAGAGTTTCGGAAAACCCTTTCGTTCTTGGGGTGGAAAACTATCTCTAAGAGGGAAAATAATTAGTAGAAATCGCCGATATGTCGATGCAAAAACCAATGAAGACCGTGGCATTAAAAACGCATAATGTGTATTTACAGTAAAAGTGTCCTACACTCATGCTCATAAATTAAGGATAATGCTGATACGTGGTGAAACAACGCTCTGGTGGGTGGTTTGTGGGTTTAAATCACCTCGGGGTATGACCATGCTGTGCATTTGACCTGCGGTCGTCGCATGGTGGCGCTGGCAGCAGTTCACAGACGCAGAGGCGTGTTAGTGCATGTCAGAGTACGGTGCAGCGAGTAAGTGTCCAGACGTTTTCAGACGTGCTAATGGCGACTGTGTGTTGAAAATGACTCAAAGAACACATATTGATGACGTTATGAGGGGTAGAGGACTAGGGCGATTGGAGGCTGGTCAAACACAGCAGGTCGTAGCACGGGCACTCCGTGTACCACAAAGTGTGATCTCAAGACTATGACAACGATTCCAGCAGACACGAATGGTGTCCAGGCGCTACAGTACGGGATCTCCAGAGTGTACAACACCACAAGAAGACCGATATCTCACCATCAGTGACCGCAGACGGTCACGGGGTACTGCAGGTAGCCTTGCTCTGGACCTTAGTGCAGCCACTGGAACAGTTGTCTCCAGACAGACAGTCCACAGACGACTGAACAGACATAGTTTATTCGCCTGGAGACCTTCAAGGTTTATTCCACTGACACCTGGTCGCAGAAGAGCCTGTAGAGCCTGGTGTCAAGAACACAGTACATGGTCATTGGAACAGTGGTCCCAGGTTATGTTCACGGACGAGTCCAGGTATAGTCTGAACAGTGATTCTCGCCGGGTTTTCATCTGGCGTGAACCAGGAACCAGATGCCAACCCCTTAATGTCTTTGAAAGGGACCTATATGGAGGTCGTGGTTTGATGGCGTGGGGTGGGATCATGATTGGTGCACGCACACCCCTGCATTTCTTTGACGGAGGAACTGTAGCAGGTCATGTGTTTCGGGACGTCATTTTGCACCAGTATGTCCGCCTGTTTAGGGGTGCAGTGGGTCCCACCTTCCTCCTCATGGATGATAATGCACGGCCCCACCGAGCTGCCATCGTAGTGGAGTACTTTGAAACGGAAGATATTAGGTGAATGGAGTGGCCTGCCTGTTCTCCAGACCTAAACCCCATCGAGCACGTCTGGGATACTCTCGGTCGGCGTAATGCTGCACTTCTTCAAGCCCCTACGACACTTCAGGAGCTCCGACAGTTACTGGTGTAAGAATGGGAGGCTATATCCCAGCAACTGCTCGACCACCAGATCCAGATTATGCCAACCCGTTGTGCGGCCTGTGTACGTGTGCATGGTGATTATATCCCATATTGATGTCGGTGTACATGTGCAGGAAACAGTGGCGTTTTGTAGCACATGTGTTTCGGGACGGTTTTCTCAAATTGTCACCAATACCGTGGACTTAAAGATCTGTGTCGTGTGTGTTCCCTATTTACCTATGCTATTAACGCCAGTTTTGTGTAGTGCCACGTTGTGTGGCATCACATTCCGCAATTATCCTTAATTTATGAGCATGAGTGTAGGAGGATGGCCGTGGAGGCCTCCCCGTCACCATGGTCAGCCGAACTAGAGGATATGGGTCGGTCTATCAGAAGGGTGAGGCGGCACTGCCAGCGCAATGTCGTCTGGTGGGAAGGGCAACGATGGTTGCAGCAATACCGGGAGGCAAAGAAGAGATTCCAAAATGAACTTCGGGCATTAAGTGTACGGAGCTGGGAAAGCTACGTAATAAATCAGTTAGCTATAGACCCATGGGGAGGACCCTACAAGCTAGTAAGAGGAAAGTTCCGCCCTCCAATGGCGTTATCAACAGTCAGGAATGGGGACGGGATGACGGAATCCTGGCAGGAAATTGCTGAGGTCCTCCTCCGGTTCCTGCTGCCTGACGACAGTGCGTACGGGGAAACCGAAAGCCGGCGCCAATTGAGAAATGATGATCGCGTTAGATACACCAATGATAGGGCAGTATACCCCTTTTCTGAAGAGGAGGTGACTGTCCACATAAAATCGCTAAAGAGAGGGAAAGCCCCTGGTACAGACGGCATTGTGGCGGAGGAGGTGCAATTCTTAGCCCCTCAGCTGGTAACACCACCCACCCAACTATTCAACGAGTGCCTTAGGCAGCAAAAATTCCCGAAAATCTGGAAATTTGCAAACGTTGTGATTATAAAGAAAGGACCCGGCAAAGACCCGGTTGAAACTAAATCATACAGACCAAATTGTTTATTGGACTTGTTTGGGAAATTACTTGAGAAATTGTTGGCTGACAGACTGGCTGCACACCGTGTGCTGTGTGGGATGAGTAACAGGCAGCTCGGCTTTAGGCCTGGGCAGTCGGCAACTGACGCAATCGCCCTGGCTGCCGTGGTCTGTGACTCAGCCCCGTACAAGTATGCAGTTGGCATCATTGTGGACTTCAGTGGTGTCTTCAACCACCTGTGGTGGCCTTCGCTCTTTAGTCCAGAAGAATTAGCATTAAAATCGGAAACAATTGCTACAGAAGGTTTTATTGCTTTAATGGCTTCGTTTGTGTCCCAGTGTGACTATCTTAGGTTTTCCCCCTCGGCGGAGTTGTGGAAAAGTGGTGGGGGGCAAAAATGTAACTGAAAAAGGGGTATTTTTCAGTTTTGTGATTATATCTCGTGAAAGACTCACAATATCGTAAACATAGTAGAATTAAAAATTGTAGGGCATGAAATTCTGCATCGAATGAGACCATCCGCATATTTTTTGGATCACCTGTTTCCATACTAGTGCTCTTCAAAGTTGGACCAATTTTACATGTTCATCAAAAATTTTCGTTTTAACCTCTGTTTTTTTGGTAATATCGTTGAATCTAACCCACCTATCAATAATGTCGTTCATAAAAAAGATATGGAGAGATAAATTCTGCAATCGATGAAATCAAAAGTGAATTTATTGGACCACCCATTTGTGTACAGCTCCTCATTAAAGGTGGACTATTTCGCATCATGAATGAAGACAACTTCAAATGTAGTTCTTCAGTAATTCTTATGTACACTCTTTTAAATACAGAACTATAGCAACCCATTGTCTTGTACTTATTTAATATAGTAATAGAATAAAATATTAAAATTTTGTAAAATTTGAAATTTAATATTAAAAACGTTTTTCATACATCGAGGGTGAAAAACTCAGACCTTGTATCTGACAAATGTCAGAAAAAGTCCTGGCTCAAAAAAACTTGTAAGTGAAAAAAATATATGTTATAACAAAATGATGCAAAAAAAACAACGCACAACCTGAGAGTTTTATTGCTTTAATGGCTTCGTTTGTGTCCCAGTATGGCTATCCTAGGTTTTCCCCCTCGGCGGAGTTGTGGGAAAGTGGCGGGGGGCAAAAATGTACCAGAAAAATGGGTATTTTTTCGGTTTTGTGATTATATCTTGTGAAAGACTCACAATATCGAATATAGGAGAGCGATTATGCTCTAAATAAAAAAATCAAAGCAATCAAAATTTTTATTAAAGGTTACGTTTTTTAGATTTCCTGTAAAATTTGTCTTTTGTCAGGTACGTGGTCTCCGTTCTTAACCGTCGATATATTATAGTGATACCTATTCAACTGATATGAAGGGCCGGCCGAAGTGGCCGTGCGGTTCTAGGCGCTGCAGTCTGGAACCGCGAGACCGCTACGGTCGCAGGTTCGAATCCTGCCTCGGGCATGGATGTGTGTGATGTCCTTAGGTTAGTTAGGTTTAACTAGTTCTAAGTTCTAGGGGACTAATGACCTCAGCAGGTGAGTCCCATAGTGCTCAGAGCCATTTGAACCATTTTTGATATGAAGGAGGCAGGAAGAGAGAGACACTCCTTGAAATTAAGTAGTGGTTATTATATTTCGTAATTACATTGTTTTACATAAGTGTATGAGATGAAAAGGGTAAAAGTAGGTATGTATACGTTGACGTTTTACTGTCATTGCACCATTCGGCTCCTCAGAGTCTGTAATTTCCGTGTCTGACACCCCGTCTCTCGGCTCCTCAAAGTCTATTTTCTTTTGCTCCCCACACAAGGAACGTTGACAATTTACACGTCGAAGAAACTTTCCTGTCTTTCTGTCACAGAAATCACACCTTTTTCTGAATTGTGATGGTCCCGATACAAGAGCTTCCGCTTCGTCTTCTTATATCCCCAGTAATGCTTTTACAGCCGCGAGGAGTAGCCGCGTGGTTTGAGGCACCATGTCGTGATTGGGCGGTCCCTCCCGCCGGAGGTTCGAGTCCTCCCTCGGGTATGGGTGTGTGTGTGTTGTTCTCAGCGTAAGTTATTTTGAGTTAGCTTAAGTAGTGTGTAAGTCTAGGGACCGATCACCTCAGCAGTTTGGTCCCTTGGGAACTCACACACAACTGAACAACTAATGCTTGTACTGTTTATCGAAGCTTTCCTGGGAGGCGCATACTTCTCGTCATCCAGGTTTGAGTGAGTTCAAGAGCAAAGGTTTTTACGAAACCCGTTCTCTCTCCATGGGAGTAGTTCTCCAAGTTGAGGTTAAAGGTATGCAACGCGAAGCAGTTCACGTTAGCCATGTCACGAAGTACAAATAAATATCTTAGTGGCCAGGGCCTGGTTGTCTGCTTGGTGGTCTTTCGTGGCTTAACTTGTCCAAGACGTCAGCTTCACACTTTGTTAGGTTATACAATTCTGTTTTTTTAGGTTTTAATTCGCCCATTTGACCAGCATAATGCAATGAGGAAATCAGTACCATTTTTTATTGTTCTTTGGGGTGCAGAAGATAATCATTTTGTCAGGTTAGTATTGGTATCTGCAAGATGAAACAGGTGCTCTAGAAGCGAACATAGATGGTGGCATTTGAGGTTTGCTTTTACTGAGAATGATAACTGCCGTCGCTAACTCTTCTGCCAACTCAGTAGACGAAAACCATTTACCACAGGTTACATTCTTGTTGATGCCAGTAAGTGAATCAGTAATGACGAACACGTATTGTGCAAGCACCCACATACGATATTCCGTTCGGGAAGTCGACGGTCCTCACGTCACTCAGTGAAATAATCTTGAGGCCGTACATGTCAGGCTTTGAGAGGATATACATCCTAAATGGACAGTTTCCGCGAAAGCTAAGAAGGGTCTTGTTTAAAGTGACATATCCTGAAGGAGTGTAGTATTTGCCAAAATTGTCTACAAACTGGTTCCACATATGACGAAAAGGGATAAATTGACGCTGACTTCTTGTTACCTCGTCATAAAGACTTCTAAGGACCCGGACGACCTCAGACGATGTCTCCCGCAGATGGAGACGAAACGTCAGGTGGAAATTTTATACATCGACCACGGCCTCTCAGCCCGTAAGTTTCAAGTGAAGACAACACCGGACGTGAAAGCCTACACTGAATCTGTTTTTCACATTCCGCAGCGAAACAAATGTAGGCCGAAAATACAAGGAAACGTGTCCGTCGTTCGCTAGCCTTAATATTTCGATATTCCACTTACGTAAAATGTATCCAACATTGATTTTATTTCTAATGCATCAGTATGAGACACATATCCCTCTGTAGATTTATACTGCTTTGATGTACATCTGTTTCACTGCTAGTAAATCTCACAATAGGCTGAATCACTTCTTCTATAATGAAAAGAGAAAATTATGTGATACTTTTTTTTACACCAACTTCTTCTCCCTTAGGATCTGGAAGATGGGAAATCAATTTTTTTGCTGGTACCTTCGTAAATCGAGAAATCAGTGGCTTATTAGTCCAGTAGGTTTAATTGTCCTTGGTAAATCAGAAATTTCTATCCGATTCGTTTTCCTGGAGAGTAATGTCGATGTCTTCTGCATCAAATATATCCTCGATGTTATCACTAGACAACGTACGGTCTTCGGTGTCTTAAAAATCTAGATCGAGCTCTTCCATACTTTCTGCATCCAACTTAACACATTTGCCGGTTCAACTCCTGTTGAATTCCTTCTTCTGTACAAAAACATTTTGTACATTTTTCAGGGTGCTATAAACGAAAATAAAAGATAATAATTGTACACTAAAAACACAAATAAAAAAGTGAGGTGTGAAAAAGTATGTTTCGAGATATCCCATCCGGTAGGAGATAGTAACACAAAAATAAGATGACTTATTACTGAATTCTGATAGTAAAATTACACATCATCAAGACGATGCGTTTAGGCGAAAAAATGTAACATAAAAGAGCACGTGGGATCACGTGACCCCTAAACTGACACGCGTTGTTTAAATGAAAGATAAGAGGCAATCTTCACTTACCTCCACGACGTCGCCTGAAGAATGGCTGTAACGGTACAGGAAGAAAGGTTAGCTGCAGAGAAATGGCTTCCCTGTATTTCACGAAAGCGCTAGGAAAGAGCCGGCCGTGGTGGCCGAGCAGTTCTAGGCGCTTCACTCCGGAACCGAGTGACTGCTACGGTTGCAGGTTCGAATCCTGCCTCGGGCATGGATGTGTGTGATGTCCTTAGGTTGGTTAGGTCTAAGTAGTTCTAAGTTCTAGGGGGCTGATGACCTCAGATGTTAAGTTCCATAGAGCTCAGAGCCATTTGAGCCATTTGAGCTAGGGAAAAGGCTGTGGCGCATGCGGTCGTGCCGACACCACCTGGTGCTATATGAGGGTAAATAGCAAATGCCGCATTGCAGCACTAGTCTCAAAGCACAGAGGTGTCGTGGTATCCATACCACCCTAAGAGGTTAAAATCTAACCCACCTCATACATGGAACAGATTCTAATCAACCACCTTCACCGCGCCAAACGCTGACGGAGATCGCACGCACCGTGGCCAAGATATCGGTCGGTGTTATTGGGCGACCTCTGGTGACGGCGTCTGAAGGCCGTTGTCGGCGCCACTGTGAATGCAGCCTTGGAGGCACACTTATTTTACATATGAACGACTTTTCGATCGCACTGTAGATGTCACATAACATTACGTTCGATCTCTTGATCTTCATCGTTACTACGCATGCCTACTTAAGGTGTGTGGCGGAGAATACATATGATACCCCTAGCCCCCCTCCTCGCCCCGTCCCAATCGCGAATGGTGCGGTGGGAAGCGAGACTGGGAAGCCTCTTTGTGAGCTCGAATCTCTCCAGTTTCACCATCGCGGTCTTAGCTCAACCAATATGTGTTAGGAAGCAAAATACTGACTGGCTCTTCTAGGAACGTGCACTCTCGGGATTTCTACAATAAATTCTGTGAACAACGGCTGACTTTTATCATCTGCGCTGGTTTTTGATGAACTTCTCCGTAACACTCTAGAGCAGGCTAAACCATCCTGCGATAATACAATCCGCTCCTCATTGGATCTTATCTTGTTTCGGTGTTTTTGGTATAAAAATATTTAATAATTTTTTCATAATGCGGGGCCACAGTCAAGGTGGTGTACTCAATAATGAAACAAAGCAGTAGACTCTACCAAAAATATCGACTCTGAGACAATGTGTCTAATAGTGTATTTTAATACGACAGTATGCCATCTTAGGGAATTTATAACACTTAAAACACTTGATAATGGCACTTGGAAGCCGAAATCATGATTGTGTAAGTGTAAATGTAACACTGTAAAAAACAGCAGTCTAATGGCGGTAGTGACTTTAAAGAAATAGAAATATTTGTTTGCAGTTATGCACTTACTCATTTAAATGGCATTACACGGCACCACATCCAGTCGAGTTCGGGGCAATTTCCAAGACGCGTTGTCTATCCAACGAGCGGACTCCGAACTATGTACATCGAACGACGAAATGCATCGAACGCGAAGCTATCGTCGCAGGAGATATGGAAAGCGTTTAATGCATTGCCGAGGGAAAATCGTGAAACGTTTAGCGTTGGGAACAGGAATGAGTGAAGCCGTTGTAGTCTCAAGTCCGGATACTTCTACCTGGTGAAACGTAATTCCCCGATTGGGTAGTATGTAATCTTGTTTCGATTTCTGTTGGGAACATATATTGCTACCAAATGACAATTTCAAGAGTTCTCCGAGTTGTCCTGGAGACAGCAATGACAAACTTCGTAAGAAAGTCGCCGATGCTGTTTTCCTGTTTCAATTGTACTGTGCGCAGCGTCAGAAAAGAATATTGATAAGGGAAAACACATGGATCGAAAGTTGTAAGTTAACCATCGAAGAGAGCATTATTTCAGTTTCTTGTTAGGTAAGAGACTATACCCTACAAGTGACCGCTTCCGAGACTGAGATATCGACAAACACCGTGTGTGACTGCTGTGGGTTTTGTGAAGACTGCTATGCGATAGTCAGAAATGCCAGTGTTCCTATCGGTGGACAAAACAAGACCGTTGAAATAGACGAATGCCATGAACCTATCACAAATGCAAGAAAGGACGATCCCTAGGAAACGAAATTGACACGTATGGATCTTCGGAGGCTTTGAAAGGGAATCCCGGAGGTGCTTCATAGAGTATATTCGAGGTGCAAGAAAATTTTAGTGCCTCTTCGTCTTCCCAGCGACCAAATTTATAGCTGACGACTTTAAGCCCTACAATACCTTCAAGAAAAAAAGCTTCAAACATGAATTTGTAAATTATTCTGTGTAATTTCTCTCTTCAGATGTCCCATCTGTTCACATACAAAATAAAAAGCGCTTCTGGAAATCTGTCAAAACGTCGATTAAAAGACAATGCCGATTGGGAGACAGGGACGAACTGTACCTGTACTACAATTTGAGATTCTCTTGGGAAAATTCAATCTTCTGAGACTCTCCCAATTTTCTTCAGAGATATATCTAGAGTGTACCAGGATCACGAGAAACAAGGCTTACTTTCGGCGACGTATACAACCGGCGGAATAGTCCATGAAGAAGACTTGGTTGACGAGTAAAACAAGTGAAATTATTTGTAATTAATGTTAACTTAAACGTCCGAATTTTGTCGTATCTGTAGTCAACAAAATTAACAGTATCCATATTTGCCACCAGGAAGGTGAATTACCTAAAAAGTGCAGCGCAAATATTTCGGAAATGGAATTTGCTATTGATATGCGGTTTTCACAGAATGGATTAGTAGTCAGATGCTCGTACTGTTAGCCAATAAACAGACTGTCATAATACTTAAAGTGTATTTTTGTGCAAACATACACTTTTTGAATAGAATGCCTATTGGCATTAACAAACTAAAAGTAGGGTAAATTAGAAAGCCCTTCTAGAGAAAGTCATTTACGAGATGTCGTATTTTGAAAAGGTCACCCACCGACTCTTGTACACAATACCTGTGGACCACAGATTAAAGAACAACACAAGCGTATACACTAGTTATGTGGATTCTGACCGAGTCAACTGACCATCACAGGTTGTGTTCAAAAGACCACCGGCGGCGGCATTACACCCTTCCAGTCTGGTGTGGAATGATTGCTGCACACGTGGTAGCATTTCCGTGGAGATTTCCGAGCAGGCTGAGGTAATACGTCATTGCATATCATCGGATGCAGTTGCTATGTCCTTGTAGGCAGTGTCTTTCAGCTTTCTCCGCAGAAAAAGTCTACAGCCGTCAAATCCGAGGAACGGGCCGGCCAAGGTATAGATCCTCTGCGTCCAGTCTAACGATTTGGAAACAATTCGTGAAGACATTGTAAGGTAACCCTTATTTGCAGATAAGAGCGAATTTTACATTGTTTCCAGTTTTGATATTTCACATACGTGAAGTGAATTATCGGCGCTGTAGTACTTATGGAGTAAGGAGCGAGAGGTATGTTCCCTCGCTGGCTAGCGGAGGTGGGGTCATCTGGTGCTTTCAGAGTCAATGGGATGAGGTGCCGATGCAGAAATCGCACGTGACGTCAGCAAAGAGGTATTTAGGAAAAGGACGTTTATTCTGGCGCGAATCAAGTAATTATTATTATTAAATATTTCCTAACAAAAGTTGCCTTTTTCCACTTAGACATTTGGAGGTGTCTACGGATCATAAATACTTTCAGTAATTTTACTATGCCGGGAAAAGTTGACCCGCAGGCGGCTCCCTTCTTGGGATTATGTGGGTGGCAACCACACGGGCCCTTAGCGAAGTCTGCCATTGCTTCCACTTACTTGTGTCAGACTTGTGCTTTCTTCCTTCCTGTCGGCCTCTCTTAGTCAACTCTTGCTGCTTCGACCCCGACGGTATTACGTTGCGAGGCCCGAGGGTTTCTTTCATTTTCATTGTCTTTTCTAACACATGGCTGTTAACTGAATGGCTCCCGGTATAAGGATACGAACCTTACTAAGTGCCTACGGCCTGTAAGGGGCGGATGAGCGGGTAAGGAAGGGGCACCCCCTTGTCCCAGGGATGAGAAACTGTCCCTAAAGGCGGAGGAACCATTAACATGGTCAACGGCAGGAGGATGCAGAAGGCAACGGGAAACCACTGCATTAAATATCCCATACAGGATTCCCAAATAGAAATATGGCTACGTCCAACTCAAAATTTTCCGGAGTTTCAATTCCCCCATGCGGATCTCCGGGGGGGGGGGGGGGGAGCGAGGATGTGTTGGGCAAGGCTGTAAGGAGTAAAGGAATTAAAAACAGATGGGAATTGGAACATGGAATGTCAGAAGCCTATTAAAAGCTGGGAAACTAGAAGAGGTTAAGATGCTAATGGAAAAGTCACAGCTGGACATATTAGGAATCTGTGAAACTAGATGGGGCGGTAACGGTGATTTTATGTCAAGGGATTTCAGGATCATTCACAGTGGTAGTGCTCGAACAGGAAGAATTGGCGTCGCTATAATTTTGAGAGGAAAAAGGAAGAACAACGTGTTGAACACATACCACATGCAACATGCTGTAGTACTTGGTGCACTATGGGCTGGACAGCCATCATGGTACCACAGGTTCCTCCTAATCTGCAGAGGAACGTCTTCTAGCATCCGTGAAAGACGGTCTGTCAGAAGGGTGCGTGCTCTGTCTATGAAAAACGGGCCTGTGAACTTATGGTTCACTATCTCACATCACACGTTTGCATTCCATGGACACTGACGTTCTACCTGATGAAGCCAAGAGGAATTGTCAACACCCAATAACGTAGGTTTCGGCGGTTTACCTGGCCATAATTGGTAAATGTGGCTTCATCACTAAACAAGATACACCTGGCGTATCCTTACTTAATTTCCAGGTACGGAAGTTAACACCATTCTCGTAATCGTTTCCACGCAGCTGTTGATGGACGGTTGAAATATATGTCGATGGAGAATGCGTGGGACACTTTCCTGACTCATGCCACTTCCTCGTGCGATTGCGCGGGAGCTAACGTGCGGATTTACTGCAACAGCAGCAAGAACATTAATTTCACCCTCTTCTGTCGTCACTTCCTTCTGTAAACGTTGTCTGAGAGTTACAGTGCCACTTTCACGTAAGTGGTAAAAGAGGCTGATAGATAATTGACGAAAATGTTGATGTCTATGGGATACCTTGCTGCATACACCGTACTGGAACGAACTGCAGTCTTCCTACACTCTCCATACACCATGTGCATGTCGGCTTTTTCTGCATTGCTAAATCCGGCCGTCCACTCAGGACCCGCTGCTTGGACTGGCACAAGCTAACTAAATAGCAAGTTGTAATGCACTCAAGATATACACAAGCACATTGCAAGCAAACACAACAACATGGTATGTAGCAACTACGCAGCTTGAAAGGCGCAAGGAAGTGTTGGTGTGGAAACCTTTCACAGTTCCATATCTTGTAAAAGACTCGCACTAGACTCCCGTAACAAACTGCACTGACATTCTAATTTACCCTACTTGTAGTTTGTTAATGTCAATAGAAATTAATCCATTTAAGAAACTGTAACTTTACACAAAAATACGCTTTTTAAAAATTCTTACAATGTATTGATTGGCAACAGTAAGGATCTCTGGCTACCAATCCATTTTATGAAAACCGCACATCAAATAGCACTTCCCATTTCCGCAGTATTTGCTGACAGGTTTTAAGTGACTCACCTTTTATTTCGTCCGGAGCCCGGGTGTTCGATAGGCAACGCTTCTCGGAAATTACAGAGCTTTGGAAATTACCTAGTTCTATGAACCCCCACCAGATTGAAGGGTGTTCCGCAGGACTGTATACCAATTAGGGTCCTTTCGGTGTATACTGTGCATGGGAGCTTAATTATATAGAATGCAAATAGTTTTTAATTTTTTAGTAGCTAACTGTCCGGTTACGGAGTCTCGTAAACGGTTGGCCCTGACTAGTTTTAGTACGCAATCTGACTGCATAGAAAACAACAAAGAATGAAAGAAAATTTCCGTTACACAATTAATTAATTAAGTCCCCAGCAACTATAAAACGTACGAAACCAAAGCACAAGTGTAACTGTTCTGTGTGTGGAAGTGTGATTCAACGTACACATCTGGCACGGTTCTTCTTCAATAAGACAAGAAATTTTAAATACCATTTATACTGAAGTAATTAAAAAAAATAGAAATACTATAATTGCGCAAGAAAACCAGAATTACACTCTAATACAAGAACACGAGCCAGATGCTTTGTTGACTGAACCTGTGACGACGCATTGTTTAAGACATAATGAAAAAAAAAGGAATTTCTTTTTACCTTCATATATATTGACGAAAAGCACTCTGATCATTACAATATCTCCATTCGAACAACATCTGCTGTCTAGCCCATCAAACAACTGCATACAACATGGCCACAAATAGCACAGCTATCAATATCCTCTCAGCAAGATCTGCACAAGCACTCACTACGACGACATCTCAACAACGACTTGACTCCTACTGCTTCTCAACAAGCACTGACTACTGCCACATCTCGAGAAGCACTGCCAGTGGAGGCGGCGGAATAAAACTCTTTGGCGCAATCTCTGGCGCTGTGGCTCAGTGTAGCCACCTTTCAACTGATGCATTAGCTTCACACTTAACAGTCATATACAACCGTTCGCTCGACGAAAGATCCGTACCCAAAGAATGGAAAGTTGCAAGTCACACCAATATTCCAGAAAGGTAGTAGGAGTAATGCACTAAATTACAGGCCCATATCTTTAACGTCGATATGCAGCAGGATTTTAGAACATATATTGTGTTCGAACATTATAAATTACCTCGAAGGAAACTGTCTATTGACACACAGTCAACATGGGTTTAGAAAACATCGTTCCTGTGAAACACAACTGACTCTTTATTCACATGTAGTGCTGAGTGCTATTGACAAGGGATTTCAGATCGATTCCTTAATCCTGGATTTCCGGAAGGCTTTTGACAATGTACCACACAAGCAGCTCGTAGTGAAATTGCGTGCTTATGGAATATCGTCTCAGTTACGTGACTGGATTTGCGATTTTCTGTCAGAGAGGTCACAGTTCGTAGTGACTGACGGAAAGTCGTCGAATAAAACAGAAGTGATTTGTGGCGTTCCCCAAGCTAATGTTATAGGCCCTTTGCTGTTCCTTATCTATACAAACGATTTGGGAGACAATATGAGCAGCCGTTTTCGGTTGTTTGCAGATGACACTGTCGTTTATCGACTAATAAAGTCATCAAAAGATCGAAACAAACTGAAAAACGATTTAGAAAAAATATCTGAATGGTGCGAAAAGTGGCAGTTGACCTTAAATAACGAAAAGTGTGAGGTCATCCACATGAGTGCTAAAAGAAACTCGTTAAACTTCGGTTACGCGATAAATCAATCTAATCTGAAAGCCGTAAATTCAACTAAATACCTAGGTATTACAATTACGAACAACTTAAATTGGAAGGAACACATAGAAAATGTTGTGGGGAAGGCTAACCAAAGACAGCGTTTTATTGGCAGGACACTTAGAAAATGTAACAGACCTACTAAGGAGACTGCCTACACTACGCTTGTCCGTCCTCTTTTAGAATACTGCTGCACGGTTTGGGATCCTTACCCGACAGGACTGACGGAGTACATCGAAAAAGTTCAAAGAAAGGCAGCACGTTTTGTATTATCGCGAAATATGGGAGAGAGAGTCACAGAAACGATACAGGATTTGGCCTGGAAATCATTAAAAGAAAGACGTTTTTCGTTGCGACGGAATCTTCTCACGAAATTCCAATCACCAACTTTCTCCTCCGAATGAGGAAATATTTTGTTGACACAGACCTACATAGGGAGGAACGATCACCACGATAAAATAAGGGAAATCAGAGCTCGTACGGAAAGATATAGGTGTTCACTCTTTCCGCTAGCTATACGAGATTGGAATAATAGAGAATTGTGAAGGTGGTTCGATCAACTCTCTGCCAGGCACTTAAATGTGATTTGCAGAGTTTCGATATAGACGTAGAAGTAGACGGTGATTCCCTGAGTTGCGAAGCAGCTTATCGCTGTAAACACAGCGGGACGGTAATCACCGCTGCCTTCCTTCCTTCGCTTCACCAGATCAACATTCACTCACAGCCTGCTGACCTCTGGCCGTGTTTTCGTGTACACGGAAACGAAGGCCAGAGGAAGAGTTTCCGGACTGGCGCCGCCGTGTCTGGCTGTGGACGCCGGGTAACGCATATATTGGGGCACCGGCGCGGACCCCGCTCACACGCGGTGACTGACTTCGCGCACGGAGATGTGGACGCAGCTGATGACGGGCGCGGCGTGGGCGGCGGTTTGGCTGGCGGGCGTGCTGTGGTGCTTGTGGGTGACGCGCGCTCGCACCTCGGCGCCGGGTCCAGCCACGCTGCCGTTGCTAGGCAACCTCATGCTCTTCCGCAAACTTCCTGTGCTCGTGCAACAGCTGAAGGACATGCACGCGCAGTACGGAGACGTCTTCAGGTGAGTTACTGGTCTCATTGTACCATGAGGTGACAAAATTCATGGGATACCTCCTAATATCTTGTCGGACCACCTTCGCCCGGTGTAGTGCACCAGCTCTACACGGCATGATCTCAACATGTCATCAAGTACCCGGGTCAATTCTAGTGTCCGATACCACCCGCCGGCTTTGACCAATGACGTAATGTGTGATGTTATTTTGTTTGTACCGCAGCTTGCTGTCGATGAACGTTAAATTATTTCTCTGGATTTCCTCGTTACGCGTGTTTATTTAAAATTCGACGTAGCTTCTTTTGTTTTCATCTCGTAATTTGTTTTCGGCATCTTTTGTTAATGAAAGTAGTCGTGATTTGTAAGGTCTTGATTTCTTCCGCTGTTAGTTAGGGACGAGTCAGTTACTTTTTACTGTAAAAATTCTGCTTCAGAAAATGAGTGACTGTAAATCAACTATAAAATTTTTGCAATCATTGGGTGTAATTGCTGAATTTTGCAAGTAGAGGTCTGTGGAAATTATATGGTTTTGACGAAGGTTGCGTCATCACGAACTTCCGAAGAATTCAAGTGGAGGTGCAGAAAAAGTAACATATGGAGATCCATACGCAAGGGGACCTGGTTCGAAAGATCGAGGCTGAATTTAGAAGTAATTGTCATGCTAACCTACTATTTTTGCTGTGAATATTCTTGCAAATCTGTCATGCACGACGCAGGGTTTCGTATGGCACTGTAGTCGACTGGTTCTCGTTGTGTGGAGAAGTCTGCGGGGAATTTATAAAGTATAGGGGGTCATTGGGGGGGGGGGGGGGCAGGGGCTATAGTTGAAGTAGATGAGTCACATTTTGGAGAGAGAAAGTACGAAAGGGGGCACCAGGTTGTTGGGCTTTGGGTTTTTGGAGTACTAGTTTCTGGAGGAGATTGTGCTGATGTTGTATTTAGGGTTGTGCCAAATCGAACAATGGAAGTCTTCACATCTTTAATAGAAGAATATGTTCAAGAAGGTTCTGTAGTCATGTCGGATGGGTTTGCTTCGTACAAGGGGTTGGGTGAAATGGGTTATTATCATTTGGTCGTGTATCACAACATTCAGTTTAAGGATTATAAGACGGGGACATGAAATAATACTATTCAGAGGTATTGTGGGGGCTGTAAAATCTGTTATCGGGCGAGGAAAGAGAAGGATTTCTGTGTTGCAAGGCGATTTAGATGAATACTGTTAGAGGAAGAGTATTCCTAAAAGTTATTGATTATTTCTTGCATTTATGAAAGCAGTCAGCAAAATGGAGAAACCTCGTTTTGTTAGTTAGGTGTTGGTGGGTCTGATACTTTTTTCTTGTTTTACGTTGCGTTTTTTTATGTTACTATATTGTGCCAGTGCTACCTTTTTGGTTTCTCTGGGGGGAGGGTTTGCTGTCGTTTTAATATTTTCTGATTAAAATGGTGTGCTGAGGGGTATTGCTGTGGGTTTGCCGGAGAGTTTATGTTATTGACTCGTGGTTTCATTTTTAATTTTGCGTCTGATTGAGGGCGGGTGGTAGGGAAGAACTGATTTGTGTGGTACCTCATTCGTGCCTGTCAGTTTGAGTTTCTTATCATTTTTTTCATTAGTTATTCTGGATTTTGTTTCTTTCGTTACAGTTTGAACTTCTAACATTATTATTTCTTTTTACGTTCTGGTGTATCGATTTTACTGAGTGTTATATGGAGCTACTGTAGCTGGTGTGACTTTCATGTAGTATAGTTATCGGTTGCAAGGTTTGGTCAATTTTACGTTTTATTCCTTTGCGTGTGCAGTAATGTGTCTAAAGATTTTCATTTTTTGAAAGTCTAGTCGTATTCTGTTGTTCACTAACAAGATCATTTTTAAGCACGTTTCTGATATGTTATCAGATTTTTGCGCAACAAACAAATATTGAAAGCGGTAACTATCAATGACCTCCTAGATAGTTTGGTTCTAGTTACCGATTCGAACTGTTAGACGGTCATTATTTAGATGGTTTTAGCAGTACGTGTGAAAAATATAATATATGCACTCGTAATTGCTCACATTTCTTTTTTATTTCACTCATCTTCAACTCGTTTAAATGAAATTCGAGCGTAAATAATAGTCACGTTAAATGTGTTATTTTACGGCATGCTACATTCGTTTGTTTAAGAGTACGATCCGTTCGATTCATAGATTGTCCATTGCAGCATCTTTGCCTTACATATGACGTCATTGTTCAAAGCCGACGGGTGGTATCGCACACTAGAATTTATCCAAGTCCCCTGCAGAAATATTGAGCCATGCTACCTCTACAACCGTCCACAATTGTGAAAGTGTTGTCGATGCAGGATTTTGTACACGAACTGACCTCACGATTACGTCAAATAAGTGTTCGATGGTATTCCCGTCGGGCGATTCAAACAAATAGTGAAGAATTGTGGCCTGTTGACACGGGGCGTTATCGTACACAAAAATTACATCGCCGTTCGGCTCATGAAGTCCATAAATGGCTGCAAATGACCTCCAAGTTTCCGAATATAATGCATTTCCAGTCAATGATCGGTTCAGTTGGACCAGAGTACACAGCCCATTTCATGCAAACGCAGTCCATACCATTATGAAGTCACCACCAGCTCGCACAGTGCTTATTGACAACTTACGAGGTGCATTCAAGTTCTAAGGCCTCCGATTTTTTTTCTAATTAACTACTCACCCGAAATTGATGAAGTTAGCGTTACTTCTCGACGTAATCGCCCTGCAGACGTACACATTTTTCGCAACGCTGACGCCATGATTCCATGGCAGCGGTGAAGGCTTCTTTAGGAGTCTGTTTTGACCACTGGAAAATCGCTGAGGCAATAGCAGCACGGCTGGTAAATGTGCGGCCACGGAGAGTGTCTTTCATTGTTGGAAAAAGCCAAAAGTCACTAGGAGCCAGGTCAGGTGAGTAGGGAGCATGAG
The DNA here is from genome assembly GCF_021461395.2 of Schistocerca americana. Lineage (NCBI taxonomy): Eukaryota > Metazoa > Arthropoda > Insecta > Orthoptera > Acrididae > Schistocerca > Schistocerca americana. The sequence continues at coordinate 949,921,466 of NC_060121.1, forward strand.
GAATCACTTCAAAGTTGTTATCACGAAGAAACTGTTACATAACGTTAGCTCGATGTGCGGGTGCATTGTCTTGGTGAAACAGCACACGCGCAGCCCTTCTCGGACGTTTTTGTTGCAGTGCAGGAAGGAATTTGTTCTTCAAAACATTTTCGTAGGATGCACCTGTTACCGTAGTGCCCTTTGGAACGCAATGGGTAAGGATTACGCCCTGTCCCAGAATATGGACACCATCATTTTTTCAGCACTGGCGGTTACCCAAAATTTTTTTGGTGGCGGTGAATTTGTGTGCTTCTATTGAGCTGACTGGCGCTTTGTTTCTGGATTGTAAAATGGCATCCACGTCTCATCCATTGTCACAACCGACGAAAAGAAAGTCCCATCCATGCTGTCGTTGCGTGTCAACATTGCTTGGCAACATGCCACACGGGCAGCCATGTGGTCGTCCGTCAGCATTCGTGGCACCCACCTGGATGACACTTTTCACATTTTCAGGTCGTCATGCAGGATTATGTGCACAGAACCCACAGAAATGCCAACTCTGGAGGCGATCCGTTCAACAGTCATTCGGCGATCCCCCAAAACAACTCTCTCCACTTTCTCGATCATGTCATCAGACCGGATTGTGCGAGCCCGAGGTTGTTTCGGTTTGTTGTCACATGATGTTCTGCCTTCATAAAACTGTCGCACCCACGAATGCACTTTCGACACATCCATAACTCCATCACCACATGTCTCCTTCAACTGTCGATGAATTTAAATTGGTTTCACACCACGCAAATTCTGAAAACGAATGATTGCACGCTGTTCAAGTAAGGAAAACGTTGCCATTTTAAGTATTTAAAACAGTTCTCATTCTCGCCACTGGCGGTAAAATTCCATCTGCCGTACGGTGCTGCCATCTCTGGGATGTATTGACAATGAACGCGGCCTCATTTTAAAACAATGCACATGTTTCTATCTCTTTCCAGTCCGGAGAAAAAAAAATCGGAGGCCTTAGAACTTGAATGCACCTCGTAGGTCCATGGCTTCGTGGGGTCCGCTACAACTCGAACCCTACCATTAGTTCTCACCAAACAAAATCATCACTCATCTTACTAGGCCACGGTATTACAGTCGTCTAGGGTACAACCGATACGGTCACGAGCCCAGGAGAGCCGCTGCAGGCCATGTCGTGCTGTCAGCAAAGGCACTCGCATCGGTCGTCTGCCGCCGTAGCCCATTAACGCTAAATTCGCAGCAATGTCCTAACGGATACGTTCGTCGTACGTCCCACATTGATTTCTGCGTTTATTTCACGCAGTGTTGCTTCTCTGTTACCAGTGATAAATCTATGCAAACGCTGCTGCTCTCGGTCGCTAAGTGAAGGCTGTCGGCCTCTGAGTTGTCCGTGGTGAGAGGTAATACCAGAAATTTGGTTTTCTCCGCACACTCTTGACACTGTGTATCTCAGAATATTGAATTTCCAAATGATATCCGAAACGGAATGTGGCATGCGCCCAACTACCACTCCACATTCTGTAGATTTCCGTCGTACGGCAATAATCACGTCTGGAACCTTTTCACATGTATCACCTGAGTACAGACGGCAGCTCCTCTAATGAAATGCATTTTCATACTTGTGTACGCGACACTACCACCGTCTGTATATGTGCATATCGCTAACCATGACCTTTGTCACCTCAGCACACATTTCCTCATTTATTGGTGCCTCAGAATATATCCTATCAACCGATCTCTTCTGTTAGTCAAGCTCTTCCATAAATTTATTTCTTCTTCAGTTCGATTCAGTACCTCTTCATTAGTTATTCGATCACGCCATCTAAAAGCACACATTTGCTGTAGCAGCCGAATCGACGAGTAACGGTTGGAATCTATCAACTCAGACAAGTACATGGGTGTAATACTTTGTAGGGATATGAAATGGGATGATCACATAGGCTCAGTCGTAGTTAAGGCACGTAGCAGATTTCGTTTTATGGGTGAAATACGAGGAAAATACGATCAGTCTACAAAGATAGTTGCTTACTTATCATTTTGTTGTGACAAAATAGTAATAGACGGAAAGTCATCGAGCAAAACAGAAGTAATATCCGGCGTTCCCTAATGAAGTGTTGTAGGTCCTCTATTGTTCCTGATATATATTAACGACATAGGAGACAATCTGAGTAGCCGTCTTTGATTGTTTGCAGATGATGCTGTCATTTACCGTCTTGTAAAGTCATCAGATGATCAGAACGAATTACAAAATGATTTAAACAAGATATCTGTATGGTTCGAAAAGTGATAACTGACTCTAAATAATCAAAGTGTGAAGTCATCCCTATGAGTACTAAACTAAATCCGATAAGTTTCGGTTACACGATAAAAGACACAAATCTGAAGACTGTAAATTCAACTAAATACTTAGGGATTATAATTACGAATAACTTAAGTTGGAATGAAGCAACGAAAAAAGCATGCCATATTTAAAAGAACGCAACACACTCAAGATTGGCAATGTTTTAAAGTTTTACAGAAGTTCGAAATATGCCGCGAACTTCAATGCGAGACGCTTTTAATAATTTCCACAACGAAATTCTGTCTCGAAATGTGGCAGAAAACCCAAAGAGATTCTGGTCATACATAAAGCACACCAGTGGCAAGACGCAATCAATACATTCACTGCGCGATAACAACGGTGAAGTCACTGTTGGCTAAAATGGTTCAAATGGCTCTGAGCACTATGGGACTCAACTTCTGAGGTCATTAGTCCCCTAGAACTTAGAACTAGTTAAAGCTAACTAACCTAAGAACATCACACACATCCATGCCCGAGGCAGGATTCGAACCTGCGACCGTAGCGTTCTCGCGGTTCCAGACTGCAGCGCCTAGAACCGCACGGCCACTTCGGCCGGCCACTGATGACAGTGCCACTAAAGCAGACGTATTAAACACGGTTTTCGGAAACTCCTTCACCAAAGAAGACGAAATATTCCTGAATTCCAATTTAGAACAACTGCCAAGATGAGAAACATAGAAGTAGATATCCTCGGAGTAACGAAGCAGCTTAAATCACTTAATAAAGGCAAGGCCTCCGGTCCAATTTGTGTACCAGTCAGGTTCGTCTCAGAGTACGCTGATAAAATAGCTCAAAAAAAAAAAATGGTTCAAATGGCTCTGAGCATTATGGGACTCAACTGCTGTGGTCATAAGTCCCCTAGAACTTAGAACTACTTAAACCTAACTAACCTAAGGACAGCACACAACACCCAGCCATCATGCTCCATATTTAGCAGTTATATACAACCACTCGCTCACAGAAAGATCCGTACCCAAAGACTGGAAAATTGCACAAGTCACACCAATACCCAAAAAGGGAAGTAGGAGTAATCCGCTGAATTACAGGCCTATGTCACTAACGTCGATTTGCAGTAGGGTTTTGGAACATATACTGTATTCCAACATTATGAAGTACCTCGAAGAAAACGATTTATTGACACTTAGTCAGCACGGTTTCAGAAAATATCGTTCTTGTGAAACACAACTAGATATTTATGAAGTAATAAGTGCTATCGACAGGAGATGTCAAATGATTCCATATTCTTAGATTTCCAGAAGGCTTTCCTCACAAACGTCTTCCAACCAAACTGCGTGCCTACGGAGTATCGCCTCAGTTGTGCGACTGGCTTCGTGTTTTCCTGTCAGAAAGGTCACAGTTCGTAGTAATAGACGGAAAGTCATCGAGTAAAACAGAAGTAATATCCGGCGTTCCCCAAGGAAGTGTTATAGGCCCTCTATTGTTCCTGATCTGTATTAACGACATGGGAGACGATGTGAGTAGCAGTCTTTGATTGTTTGCAGATGATGCTGTCATTTACCGTCTTGTAAAGTCATCAGATGACCAGAACGAATTGCAAAATGATTTAGATAAGATACCTGTATGGCGCGAAAAGTGGCAATTGACAATGAATAAGGAAAAGTGTGAAGTTATGCACATGAGTACTAAAAGAAACCAGCTAAATTTCGATTACGCGATAAGTCATACAAATCTGAAGGCTGTAAAGTCAACTAAATACTTAGGAATAACAATACAAATTACCTAAATTGGAACGATCACATAGATAATATTGTGGATAGAGCAAACCAAAGACTGCGATTCATTGGCATAACACTTAGAAGGTGCAACAGGTCTACTAAAGAGACTGCTTACACCACGCTTGTATTCTGGAGTATTGCTGTGCGGTGTGGGATTCGCATCAGATGGGACTGGCGGATGACATCGAAAAAGTACAAAGAAGGGCAGCTCGTTTTGTATTATCGCGAAATAGGGGAGATAGTGTCAGTCATGATACGTGAATTGGAGTGCCAATCATTAAAACAAAGGCGTTTTTCGTTGCGACGGGATCTTCTCACGAAATTTCAATCACCAGTTTTCTCCTCCGATTGCGAAAACATTCTGTTTGCACCCACCTACATAGAGAGAAATGATCATCACGATAAAATAAGAGAAATCGGGCCTCGCACAGAAAAAATTTTAGTGCTCGTTTTTCCGCGTGCTGTTCGAGAGTGGAACGGTAGAGAGACAGCTTGAAGGTGGTTCGTTGAACCCTCTGCCAGGCACTTTATTGTGAACAGCAGAGTAATCACGTAGATGTAGATGTAGACAAGGCTCAGAAACGTGATGTGACTTACCAAATGAAAGTGTTGGCAGGTCGACAGACACACAAACAAACACAAACATACACACAGAATTCAAGCTTTCGCAACAAACTGTTGCCTCATCAGGAAAGAGGGAAGGAGAGCGAAAGACGAAAGGATGTGGGTTTTAAGGGAGAGGGCAAGGAGTCATTCCAATCCCGGGAGCGGAAAGACTTACCTTAGGGGGGAAAAAGGACGGGTATACACTCGCACACACACACATATATCCATCCACACATATACAAACATTATAATCTCATATATATATATATATATACCGGGTGATCAAAAAGTCAGTATGAATTTGAAAACTGAATAAATGACGGAATAATGTAGATAGAGGGGTACAAATTGACCCACATGCTTGGAATGACATGGGGTTTTATTAGAACCAAAAAACGATAAAAGTTCAAAAAAGTCCGCCAGATGGCGCTTCATCTGATCAGAATAGCAATAATTAGCATACCAAAGTAAGAAAAAGCAAAGATGATGTTCTTTACAGGAAATGCTGAATATGTCCGCCATCATTCCTCAACAATAGCTGTAGTCGAGGAATAATGTCGTGAAAAGCACTGTAAAGCATGTCCGGAGTTATGGTGAGGCATTGGCGTCGGATGTTGTCTTTCAGCATCCCTAGGGATGTCGGTCGATCACGATACACTTGCGACTTCAGGCAACCCCAAAGCCAATAATCGCACGGACTGAGGTCTGGGGACCTGGGTGGCCAAGCATGACGAAAGTGGCGGCTGAGCACACGATCATCACCAAACGACACGCGCAAGAGATCTTTCAAGCGTCTAGCAATATTGGGTGTTCTTTTTTGTTCTAATAAAACCCCATGTCATTCCAAACATGTGTGTCAATTTTTACCTCTCTATCTACATTATTCCGTGGTTTATTAAGTTTTCAAATTTATACTGACTTTTTGATCACCCGGTATATGAAGACGGTTTCCTTCGGACATGTCCGAAAGAACAGCCATTTGACCATCTTCTGTGCGGATGCACAAACGGTGCCCTAACTCATACGGAAATCGGCGGTAAAGCCGCGAGTAATGAGTATGAGTATGATGGGCAGGGGCACTGTGAATATAATGCGGGACAATAAGTTGCGAATGTGGGTCTCACAGGAAGCGTGCCAGAGATAAGTCCCTGCAGTCGCACTATCCTCTGTGTCCTCGGTGACTCAGATGGACAGAGCGTCTGCCGTGTAAGCAGGAGATCCCGGGTTCGAGTCCCGGTCGGTGCACACATTTTCACCTGTCCCCGCTGACTTGTATCAACGCCTGCATGCAGCTAAGGGCGCTCATTTCATTGTAATTTACGCAATTTGCTATTATCAGGTAGCACTCAACTGTGTGCAGCGACACCTCGGCGCCATGAGTTCTGTCTGCTCACAGTGGTACGCAAATAAATATTTAATAGAAATAAATAAGTCTCTCCAAGAAACTTATTTCTTCCAAAAAGTTTAAAAATCACTCGTGCGACCCACCTAGAACCGACTTTAAATGATAACTGTCAAAATATACTAAGACTCCTTACGTATCGGTCTCACAGGGATCTTGAGGGAGATTTGATTAATTACAGAGCGCACAGGGGCTTTTAAACAGTCATTTTCCCGCGCTCCATGCGTGAATGGAATGAGAAGCAGCCCTAACAGGTGCAATGGGAGGTATTCTACACAATGATTTGCGGAGTATGGATGCAGATGTAGATATAGATTTCAAAACCTTCTTTTCCTTTCTTGTCTGAACTGTATATCCTTCACATATCACTTCCATACGGAACTGTACTACAGGCAAATCTATATCTACATGATTATTCTGCAATTCACTCTTTAAGTTTTTGGCAGGGAAATCGTGGAACTACTCTCAGGCTGTTTCCCTATAGCCTCATCCTCAGTCATAGCGTGGAAAAAGTGAACACTTAAATCTTTCCCTACAAGCTCTGATCTCGCTTTTATCGTGGCGGTCTTTTCTCCCGGTGTAGGTGGAAGTCAACGAAATACTTTCTCACTCGCAAGATCTCACCGCAACTAGAGATGCCACTGTTTCTATTTGAAATTGTTTGATGTCCACCGCCAATAGATCAGAAGAGGACGGACCAGCGGAGTATTGGCAGTATCTTTAGTGAATCTGTAGCATATTCTAAGTGTTCTGTCAATAAAACGCAGTCTCTGGTTCGCTTTCCACAAAACGCTTTCTCCTGCTGGTTCAGTTTAAGTTGTTCGTAATTGTAATCCCTAGGTATTTAGTTAAATCAACAACTTCTCAATTTGAGTGATTTATCGTGTAAACGAAATTTAACGGTTTTTCAGTACTCACGGGGAGGACCTTACACTTTTTGTTTAAGCTCAACTGCCTCTTTTTGCACTATATAAATATCTTGTCTATATCACATTTTTGGCCGCGCGGCGTAGCCGTGCGGTCTAGGGCGTCTTTTCACGGTTCGCGCGGCTCCCCCCGTCGGAGGTTCGAGTCGTCCTTCGGGCATGGTTGTGTGTGTGTTGTCCTTAGTTTAAGTTGGATTAAGTAGTGCGTAAGCCTAGGGACCGACGACCTCGGCAGTTTGGTCCCATAGTCCTTACCACAAATTTCAATTTTTACATCGTTTTGCAATTAGTCTTGGTTTTCTGATGAGGGCTGTTCATATCTCCAAAGTCGTTGATGCTGTACAGATTGGGAACAGCAGAGAGCCTACAACGCTTCCTCGTGGAACCCCAGATATCACTTCCGTTTCACTCCATTACTCCCGGTCAGTTATTACGAACCGTGAAGTTTGACAGGAAATCACGAATCGAGTCGCGTAACTGCGATGGTATTCGATAGTAGCGCAACTTGTTTAGGCGCCGCTTGGGAGGAACGTTATCAAAAACATTCTGGAAATCTAGAACTAGAATTTGAGATCGCCTCTCAATATAACTGATTACTTCGTATGAATAAAGAGTCAGTTGTGTTTCACAAAAATACTTCCTGAGACCGTACTGGTCGACGGATTTCATAACGTTCGAACACAGTATCCGGACACCCCCCAAAAAATACTTTTTTCGTATTAGGTGCATTGTGCTGCCACCTACTGCCAGGTACTCCAGATCAGCGACCTCAGCAGTCATTACTCATCGTGAGAGAGCAGAATTTGACGCTCCGCGGAATTCAAGGACATCGAACGTGGTTAGGTGATCATACGTCTGTAAGCGAGATTTCCACAGTCCTAAACATCCCTAGGTCCACTGTTTCCGATGTGGTAGTGAAGTGGAAACGTGAAGGGACACGTACAGAACAAAAGCGTACAGGCCGACCTCGTCTGTTGACTGACAGAGACCGCCGACAGTTGAAGAGGATCGTAATGTATAATAGACAGACATCTATCCAGACCATCATACAGTAACTTAAATATTTTCAACATTTCGCGGCCCTGTCAGCAACTGTATAAATATTAATTTTAATTTTAATAAGGAACAGCCTCAGTTGCACCGTTTACCTAGAATTTACCTTGGTTTCAGTCGGGATAACCCAACCTTCTTCAGAATAAAAGTAACTACCGTTTGTCCATAGTGGACATCGTCAAGCTAAAACTACAAATCCATAAATTATCGTCAGACTGTAAAAACTCATCTGAAACTGCCTCGGTCCCACTTCGCGACCGCGATGCGGCAACCACAAGTTCCAGTACTTAGTAAAGAGCTCTAAATTTCTGTAAACACATCTTCAGAAAATACCTCCAAGCACATAAATGTATAATTGATGTTAACAAAATTTTCAGAATCGAGTTTCTTGCTATTCCGTCTGCATTTTGTGTCCTCTACTTCGGCTATAGTCATTTTATTGCTCAAAACACTCATCTACTACTTTTAGTGTCTCATTTCTTAATCTGATCCCTCAGCATCTCCTTATTTGACTTGATTACATTCCGTTAACCTCCTTTTACTTTTCTTGATGTTCGACTTATCATCATCTCAAGACGCTAAGCATCCTATTCGACTGATCTTTCAAGTCCTTTGACGTCTGACTTAATTTATAATGCAGTCAGGTAACCTCAAAGTTTTTGTTTTAAACCCGTACTCCCAACAGATTCTTATTATTAACAATGATTTGTAATATGATCTTGGAATACATACATAGTAAAAAAAATATTTCGCCCATTAAGCACTGTTTGTCAAGGACTGTCATAATTATTTCTTCATGAAGGATAACATCATAAGGACTTCAACTGATAATTAACAATTTTGTATTCATAACACACAATTTCTGCATTAATCACTTATTTATTCCACCACTACGCATTTCGAAGGTTCATACCATCTTCAGGGGAAGAATTGTGTAGTTACATTATTGGATTAGTGCAGAGACTAGAAGCCTTTCTCACAGTATCAGGCAAGGTACAAAACAGACTATATCTCGTTCTTCGCTGGTGATAATTTTTATTTCAGAAGCAGTACTGCTAAATCAATCAACACGAATTCTGCAAGAACAAAACGATGATCCATACTGATATTCGTTGTATGCTCTCTTTTCTGCACATGAAGTGTTACACTCTAACATTACGCAGGGATGTTACACATATTATATGACGCCACATTTACATTAAGTACAAAGAACCATCTTCGTTATCCAAGAAATCATTTAAGAAAAGCCGGCCGGGGTGGCCGTGCGGTTCTAGGCCCTACAGTCTGGAACCACGTGACCGCTACCGTCGCAGGTTCGAATACTGCCTCGGGCATGGATGTGTGTGATGTCTTTAGGTTAGTTAGGTTTAAGTAGTTCTAAGTTCTAGGGTACTGATGACCTCAGATCTTAAGTCCGATAGTGCTCAGAGCCATTTGAACCATTTAAGAAATATAGATACATGGCATGTAAGTAAAATTAAGTTGGCGCATAACTTCGAAGCGTTTTTGTTTTTCATGTTGGTATTCCGGTTGCTGTGGTTTTATTTAAGATTTTCATTTTTTATTTGTACTTCACTGTGGCTGTCTGAGTTCACAAGGTGTCATTTGGAGACAGTGAGTGGAGCTCTGGACGCTAGGAAATAGTGACAAGTGGAGAAATCTGAACATTTCCGACATGTTCTTCTGTTTGAATTCAATAGAGGAGTGACAGCATCGTCCACGTCTAGTGTTTACTCTGCTATTCACAATAAAGTGCCTGGCAGAGGGTTCAATGAACCACCTTCAAGCTGTCTCTACCATTCCACTCTCGAAAAGCGCGCGAAAAAAACGAGCACTTAAATTTTCCGGTGCGAGCCCTGATTTCTCTTATTTTATCGTGATGATCATTTCTCCCTATGTAGGTGGGTGCCAACAGAATGTTTTCGCAATCGGAGGAGAAAACTGGTGATTGAAATTTCACGAGAAGATCCCGTCGCAACGAAAATCTACATCTACATCCACACTCCGCAAGCCACCTGACGGTGTGTGGCGGAGGGTACCTTGAGTACCTCTATCGGTTCTCCCTTCTATTCCAGTCTTGTATTGTTCGTGGAAAGAAAGATTGTCGGTATGCCTCTGTGTAGGCTCTAATCTCTCTTATTTTATCCTCTTGGTCTCTTCGCGAGATATACGTAGGAGGGAGCAGCATGCTGCTTGACTCCTCGGTGAAGGTATGTACTCGAAACTTCAACAAAAACCCGTACCGAGCTACTGAGCGTCTCTCATGCAGTCTTCCACTGGGGTTTATCTAACATCTCCGTGACGCTTTCACCATTACTAAATGATTCTGTAACGAAGAGCGCTGCTCTCTGTTGGCTCTTCTCTATCTCTTCTATCAACCTTATCTTGTACGGATCCCACACTGGTGATCAGTATTCAAGCAGTGGGCAATCAAGTGTACTGTAACCTACTTCCTTTGCTTTCGAACTGCATTTCCTTAGGATTCTTCCAATGAATCTCAGTCTGGCATCTGCTTTACCGAAGATTAATTTTATACGGTCATTCCATTTTAAATCACTTCTAATGCCTGTTCCTAGATAATTATGGAATTAACTGCTTCTAGTTGCTGACCTTCTATATTGTAACTAAATGATGAAGGATCTTTCTTTCTATGTATTCGCAGCAAATTACACTTGTCTATATTGAGATTCAATTGCCATTCCATGCACCATGCGTCAATTCGTTGCAGATCCTCCTGCATTTCAGTACAATTTTCCATTGTTACAACCTCTCGATATACTACAGCATCATCCACAAAAAGCCTCAGTGATCTTCCGATGTTAGCCACAAGGTCATTTATATATATTGTGAATAGCAACGGTCCTACGACACTCCCCTGCGACACACCTGAAATCACTCTTACTTCGGAAGACGTATCTCCATTTAGAGTGACATGCTGCGTTCTGTTATCCAATCACACAATTGGTCTGATAGTCCATATACTCTTACTTTGTTCATTAAACGACTGTGGGGAACTGTATCAACCGCCTTGCGGAAGTCAAGAAACACAGCATCCACCTGGGAACCCGCGTCTATGGCCCTCTGAGTCTCGTGGACGAATAGCGCGAGCTGGGTTTCACACGATCGTCTTTTTCGACACACATGCTGATTCCTACAGAGTAGATTTCTAGGCTCCAGAAAAGTCATTATACTCGAACATAATACATGTTCCAAAATTCTACAACTGATCGACGTTAGAGATATAGATCTATAGTTCTGCACATCCGTTCGACGTTACTTCTTGAAAACGGGGATGACCTGTGCCCTTTTCCGATCTTTTGGAACACTACGCTCTTCTAGAGACCTACGGTACACCGCTGCAAGAATTCGGGTAAGTTTCTTCGCGTACTCTGTTAAAATCGAACTGGTATCCCATCAGGTCCAGCGGCCTTTCCCCTTTTGAGTGACTTTAATTGTTTGTCTATCCCTCCGACATCTATTTCGATACCTACCATTTTGTCACGTGTGCGACAGTGAAGGAACGACAGTGCAGTCTTCCTCTGTGAAACAGCTTTGAAAAAAAGACATTTAGTATTTCGGCCTTTAGTCTGTCATCCTCTGTTTCAGTACCATTTCGATCACAGAGTGTCTGGACATTTTGATCCATCTACCGCTTTGACATAAGACCAAAATTTCTTAGGATTTTCTGTCAAGTCTATACACAGAACTTTACTTTCGATTTCGTTGGACGCCTCTCGCATAGTGCTCCTCACACTACATTTCGCTTCGTGTGATTTGTGTTTGTCTGCAAGGCTTTGGCTATGTTTATGTTTGTTGTACCACTGTGGCTCTTTTCCATCTCTTACGATCTTGCTTGGCACATACTCAGCTAATGGATATTGTACGATGTTTTTGAACTTTGTCCACTGATCCTCAACACTATCTGATCACTATCACTATAAGAGAAATCAGGGCTCGCATCGGAAAATTTAAGTGCTAGTTTTTTTTCGCGCGCTTTTCGAGAGTGGAATGGTAGAGACAGCTTGAAGGTGATTCATTGAACCCTCTGCCAGGCACTTGAGATAAAACTTTTGTGTTGAGCCGTCAAGTGCTCTGAAGTCTGCTTTTTGTCACTTTTGCTAAACAGAAAAATCTTCCAACCTTTTTTAATATTTCTATTTACGGCTGAAATCACCGATGCTGTAACCGCTTTATGATAGCTGATTCCCTGTTCTGCGTTAAATTTTGCAAATAGTTTGGGTCTGTTTGTCACCAGAAGGTTTAATATGTTATCGCCACGAGTCGGTTCTCTGTTTAACTGCTCAAGGCAGTTTTCAGATAATGCACTTAAAAAAGTTTCGCTGGTTCCTTTTTTCCCTGCCACTCGTTATAAACATTTGAGTCTCCGAGTCTATATCTAGTAAATTAAAATCTCCACCCAAAACTATAACATGGTCGGGAAATCTACTAGAAATATTTTCCAAATTTTCCTTCAGGTGTTCTGCCACAACGGCTGCTGAGCCAGGGGGCCTATAGAATCATGCAGTTACCATGTTTGAGCCTGCTTTAACCGTGACCTTCACCCAAATTATTTCACATTTCAGATCTCCGTCAATTTCCTTCGATACTATTGCACATTTTATCGTTATAAACACGGCTCCCCCTTCACTGTCCAGCCGGTCTCTGCGGTATACATACCAATCTGAGTTTAGAATTTCATTACTGTTTACATCTGGTTTCAGCCAACTTTCCGTCCCTAGTACTGTGTGGGCATTGTGACCGTTTATTAATGAGAGCAGTTCTGGGAACTTACTATAGACGCTCCTGCAGTTTGCTATTACCACATTAATATTGTCATTCCCTGTTGCGTTTTGCCTACTACTACCTTGTCGCGTCTCAGGAGGCGTCTTGTCGGGCCTAGGGAGGGAATTCTCTAACCTAAAAAACCCACATGTGCACTCCACACGTACTCCGCTACCCTTGTAGCCGCTTCCTGTATGTAGTGCACGCCTGACCTACTCAGGGGGACTCTACATTTCTCCACCCGATAGCGGAGGTCGAGAAATTTGCACCCCAGATCTCCGCAGAATCGTCTGAGCCTCTGGTTTAAGCCTTCCACTCGGCTCCAAACCAGAGGACCGCGATCGGTTCTGGGAACGATACTACAAATAGTTAGATTCCACCCCGCGAGTGAGGCTTTCCGCCTTCACCAACTCCGCCAATCGCCTGTACGAACTGAGGATGACCTCTGAACCCAGACGGCAGGAGTCATTGGTGCCGACATGGGCAACAATTTGCAGTCGGGTGCACCCAGTGCTCTCTATCGCCGCCGGCAGGGCCTCCTCCACATCTCGGATGAGACTCCACGGCAAGCAGACAGTGTGAACACTGGCCTTCTTCCCCGACCTTTCCGCTATTTCCCTAAGGGGCTCCATCACCCGCCTAACGTTGGAGCTCCCAATAACTAATAAACCCCTCCCCCCGTGTGCCTGTTCGGACCTTGCTGAAGGAGCGGCCACATGTCCACTCACAGGCAGAGCGGGCGATGCCACACGGCCAGCTTCCACATTGACCCTCCGCCTCGTGCGACGCGAACGCCGTTGAGACCGCCACTCCCCTTTGGGAGAGGGTGGCCCAACCGCGCCCGGTACCCGCGGAGATGTCTCGACAGCAGGGACCGTGAGCGAAGCATGTAACACCTGGGGTGTACCATGCGTCGCACCAGACTCCCCACTACCGCTACACTCCGAGGCAGCAGCCTGAAGACGGCTGACCGTGACCATCAGCACAGTGGCCAGCTGCTCCTGCGTCCGAACACAGCAGTCACACATCCTATCCATCCTAAGAAATCAACAGCTTTCTGTAGAGAGTTAAGTAATGAACTTTTAACTAGACTGCCAATACACTAAAGGCGGCTGACAGCTGACTAAACTTTGGTTACTAGACACTTCTTGTTGGAAACAATGAAAATAAGCACTAACTGTCTCTGGACTGTATTCAAAACAAACACGAAATCTATGGAACACTATTACTAGTACTCGAAAATTAAAGCTTCCTAAAAGCAAAAACACACGGAAAAAGAAGTGACAAGTAATAAATACACAGTTAATACTTAAATTTAAGTAGCTTGCTGCACAGGAGATGTGAAGCAGACGGCAATTACGATGACACTGGCACTGTTTTAATGATTGCCACTCCAATTCACGTATCACGTGTGTTGCACTATCTCCCCTATTTCGCTATAATACAAAACGAGCAGCCCTTCTTTGGACATTTCCGATGTCATCGGAGGCAGCCAGAGACATTTTCACCGTGTGTGGGGATAATGTCATTGTACACAGCACGGCAAGATAATTGTTTTCTCGTTTTCGGGAGGGTCGTGTTTACATTAGTGACTCTCCACGTTCAGGAAGACCTCCGGAATTTGATGAAGATCGTTTAAACGCATTACTCCACAATGATCCATGTCAGTGTACTCGAGAACTGGCAAACGTGATGAAATGTGATCATTACGCCATCATGCGTTATTCGCAAGCAGTGAGTAAGGTTCAAAAATTGGGTTTACGGGTGTCGCATGCTCTAAGCTAAAATAATAAAGCGTTAACGGGTGGCCACGTGTGCGTTTCTGCTTTCACGTCATCAGTTGGCTAGTGGACGACACCTACTATTCCTTTATATTAAAAATGAAGAAATTCCTCCAACTGTATTTAAGGCGGTGATTTTATTTTGGCAACTAGTTTCAACGTTGTAACAACGTCATCTTCAGGCCCATACACTTGTTGACGTCAACTGCGTGTGGCTGATACTAGAAATCAGTGGTGACATACGGACGTGCTCCGTATGGAAGGTGGTTAGGAACTAGTATAACTATGCTAGTTACTAACCAGGGGCTTTAAACACCATTCATCAAAATTGGTCTTTGATCAAATGTGTGTATGGGATAGCGTCAACTATGCAAGTGGGTTTGTGTTTTCCTCCCATAAAGATCGCAGTACCAAGTGAATTATGGGAACTCATCTAGTGAAACAGAAGTTATATCTGGTGTTCCTCAAGGACTTGTAACAGGCCTTTTGCTCTCCTCAGTCTGTATAAACACTTTAGGAGACTATCTGAGCAACCCACTTAAATTTTTTACAACTGGTATTTACATTTACCGTCCAGTGCAGACGATGAAATCCTAAATAATTTAGACAAAATACTGAATCTGTCTCTGGTCAGGGAAGCCTGTGAACATAAAATTATCAAAGCATAGATATAAACTTGTAAACTTGCTACGAAAGCGTCGCCACCGTTATTGGTGCATTACCAGCTAAATGTAGAAGCTACAGCTCTATGGCAACGCTATCACACTGCTTATGACCTGGTTTTGTATTTCTCATTTCTCGACAACATAGATCACAAACAAAACTAATTTTCAGTATTTGATTAGTTTGACACTCTGAAAACGTGACATGGTATTTATCTGGTACAAACTTTAGGCATACGTACAAACGCCGAAAATTTCACAGATTTCCGCCCTCAAGTTACCATCTAATCGTGATTATGTATTTGCATAAACGAACAAAAATCTTTCACACAAAGAAATCGAGCGAAATATTGGAACACTTTTGCACCCTCATTAAGGATATGTGGAAACTCTGCCTGAGAAAAGCTATTTAGAGATTCTGGACAGTTCCGACCTAAAAGAATTTGGTATTAAAATGGGAATTACCTTGGATGTCATTCAGTTACCTCTGCTCATGCGCAGGGGCGCTTTCGACTGGAACGGTAAACGCTCTCGCAAACAGCTCGAAAAGCAGATATAAGATTGAAAGTGTCCTCAAAACCTTTAGGAGACTATCCTTGTAACTCATTCAAGGACACAGTAAATTTTTCAAACCTGACGTTTCTTTAACTGCAGTGAGCTTAGGGAATTGGACTGTTTTTGTCAGAATGTGTCCCTTCTATAACGGTATTTTCTTTTCAAACGCATCCCCATCAAACCAGAAAGTAGTTGCCTCTTATCTTACATGTCTTGCTGTGGGCACTGTGCAGTCAAGTCCACTTAAAATGCGAGGTGTGCAATAAGTTCTGGATGTTCTAATTTTCGTTCCTGCACTACTTTTTTCTTCATAAATTCAACAATAGCGAGTTTTAAATCGAAAAGCCCTTCCAAGCATACCCTTTTACTTAACCAACCTACTTTGCAGTAATAACTAAAGTCTCCATACTCTTCACTCACTTGCACCAATAACAGTTGCAGCTGACAGTGGAATAATGTATGCCACTTCAAAAATTTCGCTATTTATACCATCAGCTTCCCCACGTGTTGCATGCCTACAGATTTAGCAGAAAGTTCTTCCTGCTGCACTGAGCAATGAATCCCGTCTGTCGATCGCTGCAATTTTGTTTTTATTTTCGATTGTTAACTAAATCTTTGTATTCTTTTTGCGTGGTATTGTAATATCGTTTCATAGCAAATCTGCAGTTCCCATTACTTATGAGACAGCTAATAGGTACTGAGAATGCTCATCCCTCTCTTCTGTCAGTCCCGTTCATTTTAAAGGCTTCATAGATCGTTAGACTGCCTCTTTTTCTGCAAATAGCTGCGATACCTACGAACGTCCTTCATACCACAAGGAAAAAGCACTGACACCACGATTCTGCCGAAATGGAGAGAGTTGTGCAGAATGAAAAATGCAAAAACGCAATACGAAATGAAATGTCGCGCAGTACTGGATACTTCCGGGAAGGAGCACAGCCGTGGCCAGCACGTGGCCCGCACACGCTGCACACGTGAAATTTAGCGTGGCCCTGTTCTTGGATATAATCTAGATGCAGGTCCTTCAAAGGCCGATAATGACCAGTTCTGGGGCTCCAAGGATTTCTACTTAGGTCCAACGGAGCGCGCCATGGATTAAGTCTGTAAACAAGCAGTAGAATATGAAATTTCAAGGGCTTGATGTATTGCTTCACCAATTAACGATAATGCTAGATTTCAGCTTAAGGCCTTGAGGATGGCCGTTGTTTTCCTCTGACCTTCCTACGCTCTATGTGTGGCTCATAAAGTGTTAACCAGAATCTCATTTTCCGGAACGAATCTTGCAAATAACTTCTCGACAAAAAAAGAAGAGATTAGGTTTTAGCATCCTGGCTGCATTATCAATAGCGAAGACGAACTAGGACTGGGCAATGTTGACACAGGAAATAGGTCATGGCATTATTGAAGGAATCATACCGGCATGCACACAGTTACAAGGTAGTCGGGAACTTTTGCTTTATAGTTGTTGACCATAACCAAAATTTAGTGCCAACAGAATGAGTGAAAATAAAGTTCATAATTATACGCTATAGAATGGAAATGAGAGTTCCTCATTAGAAGCTGTTCTCGAACTGGAAATATCAGATCGGTAAAATATGCAATCGTCGTTCTGGTGCGCCAGATATCTTGCGAACCATGGGTGAAGGGTATCAGACGGATGCCATATTCCTTGACTTCCGGAAAGCGTTTGACTCGGTGCCCCACTGCAGACTCCTAAATAAGGTACGAGCATATGGGATTGGTTCCCAAATATGTGACTGGCTCGAAGACTTCTTAAGTAATAGAACCCAGTACATTGTCCCCGATGGTGAATGTTCATCGGAGGTGAGGGTATCATCTGGAGTGCCCCAGGGAAGTGTGGTAGGTCCGCTGTTGTTTTCTATCTACATAGATGATCTTTTGGATAGGGTGGATAGCAATGTGTGGCTGTTTGCTGATGATGCTGTGGTGTACGGGAAGGTGTCGTCGTTGAGTGACTGTAGGAGGATAAAAGATGACTTGGACAAGATTTGTGATTGGTGTAAAGAATGGCAGCTAACTCAAAATATAGATAAATGTAAATTATTGCAGATGAACAGGAAAGAGAATCCTGTAATGTTTGAATACTCCATTAGTAGTGTAGCGCTTGACACAGTCACGTCGATTAAATATTTGGGCGTAACATTGCAGACTGATATGAAGTGGGACAAGCATGTAATGGCAGTTGTGGGGAAGGCGCATAGTCGTCTTCGGTTCATTGGTAGAATTTTGGGAGGACGTGGTTTATCTGTAAAGGAGGCCGCTTATAAAACACTAATACGACCTATTCTTGAGTTCTGCTCGTGCGTTTGGGATCCCTATCAGGTCGGATTGAGGGAGGACATAGAAGCAATTCAGAGGCGGGCTGCTAGATTTGTTACTGGTAGGTTTGATCATCACGCGAGTGTTACGGAAATGCTTCAGGAACTCGGGTGGGAGTCTCTGGAGGAAAGGAGGCGTTCTTTTCGTGAATCGCTACTGAGGAAATTTAGAGAACCAGCATTTGAGGCTGACTGCAGTACAGTTTTACTGTCTCCAACTTATATTTCGCGGAAAGACCACAAAGATAAGAGAGATTAGGGCTCGTACAGAGTCATATAGGCAGTCATTTTTCCCTCGTTCTGTTTGGGAGTGGAACAGGGAGAGAAGATTGTAGTGGTACGAGGTACCCTCCGCCACGCACCGTATAGTGGATTGCGGAGTATGTATGTAGATGTAGATGTAGCAGAACAAAACTATTCTGCAACTCTGTTGTGGGCAAACAAAGAAACCAGAAGTCATTCGTTCGATCGAATTCTAGGAACTTTATTATACAGATGTATTCTAATAACATAACAGAGAGAGAGAGAGAGAGAGAGAGAGAGAGAGAGAGAGAGAGAGAGAGAGTGTGTGTGTATTTCCCGTTGCGGGTCGCCTCGCGCCAACAGCATTCCAGACCAGAATGAGAACTATTGTTGGCGATACAGTGCTTGTAATAGTTATCGGTTCTTGGTTGCGCATTTGGTTTAGTTTTGTGCCTATCGGTCACCACTACAAGCGTTTGGGAACTGGCTGTCAATGTTTGTTCCTTCGCCTGATTAATGAATGTTTTGTACGTCACAGAGATGTTGGTTGATAGATTTACAGTCTTTGATATCTTGTCTGTCTCCTCCCTCCTGAAACAGAAAGGTACTGCATTATACTTGTTTTGGAGACTTGTGTTCCTCGACACAGATGCTGTAAATATTTATAAAAATTGCTTTTGTGTTAATTTTCCTCTGCTGTCAATCATTGTTACTGGAACATTTTCAAGCACCTACTCCACTTTTAAAATTGCAACGGCGTTATACACAACGTGTGGCGTATTACTTCCCGAATGTTACTGCTTTCGTTATTCACCATCCGTGTTTGATCCATTCCTTTAACTACAAAAAGACGAGATGGAATGCTCATTTAGTTTTATCGCTGTTTTTAGTTACTGCGCCGTTTTCCATGTTAATAAATAAAATGTAGTGTCGACCGTACATACGTCTCCTTTTGCTCTTCATCCTTTTTATTATGCATAATATAGTCAAAAGTGCACGTGGTCTTATGTAGATGAAAAATCTGTGATAGAGTGTTAAAATTCGTAGATTTCTGCAATTTTGCCTCATTGGAGCGTACTAATTTCTACCCGTTGATTCAGACTCACACAGGCCGGCCGCGGTGGCCGAACGGTTCTAGGAGCTTCAGTCCGTAACCGCGCGACTGCGACGGTCGCAGGTGCGACTCCTGCCTCGGGCATGGATGTGTGTGATGTCCTCAGGTTAGTTAGGTTTAAGTAGTTCTAAGTTCTAGGGGACTGATGACCTCAGATGTTATGTCCCATAGCGCTCAGAGCCATTTGAACCATCAGACTCTCACTAACCACGTCTATCACGTAAAGTATCTATTTTCCAGTGATGTCGTTGTATGGTTTACCATTCTATTGGCTCTTATCGGTTTGGCTGGCACTCTTTTAAGACGATAAAGATCAGGTTCCCTGTTGCCGACAACAGTTATCTATATGGCAGGTCTGAAGCACCGTACAACGCAAGTGCTTTTTTTTGTTTTTTAGGAATTTTTGTTTCACCGACTAAATCACATTATTATACTGAACTGCTCATTTCAGTTGTCACTTTCAGATCGTATTACTGCTATGGCAATAATTTGATCTGAAGGTGGTTATGACAATCTGAGCAAGTAATTCAGTGCAGTAACTGGTTTCTAAAAGAAAAAGAGGTAGTCACGCCGAACCTTTCCGTTGCGACATAATGGCTTTGCAGTACTTGCATCAGTGGTTGAGAGTCTAGTAAATTGTGAGATATAAGTGATGTGTTGTAGAAGCTGCGGACGGTCATGAAATGTCTGCTGGCTCTAGGTTCTACGTGGGGCCCAAGCTGTTCGTGGTGGTGACACAGCCCGAGGACGTGAAGGCGGTGCTGGTGGGCTGCAGTCAGCGTCAGAGGGACCCCTACTTCATGCGGCCCACGCGATTCTTCATCGGAGACGGTCTCGTCACAAACAAGGATGACGTCTGGAAGGCACACCGCAAGATAGTCCTGCCGACGTTCCACACTGAGGTCAGTCGCCACACAATTAACTCAGCTGTGAGAGACATCAGAGTGCGCAAGTATAGTTGTTCTGAAAGTTGCTGGTACTTTAATGTTGTTAGCAGCCCTGGGATTCACACCGAAAACATTGTCTTTCAAAGGCATTAATGCTACTGACTGAGCAGTATAGGCGCGACTTATGACTGGCCCTCACAGCTTTATTTACGACAGTGCCTCCTTCCTATATTCCAAACTTCCTAGAAACTCTTCTTCGTAATTTCCAAGACTAGCACTCCTGCAAAAAAAGATATTGCGGAGGAACGGCGTAGCCACAGCCTAGGTGTTCGTTTACAGAATAAATCCTACACGCTGCAGCGAATTGTGGACTATTATGGAACTTCCTGTCAGATTAAAACTTCGTGGTTTTTTTTCCATAGACAGAACACGCTCGGCTACCGTGTCATCATCGACTGAACCAATCATGCATGGCTCACGACCCGCTCTGAGCTTCAGTGCCATCATCGTTTCTCTAACTCCCGGCCCAGGGCTTTAATTTTCCAGGAAATTTGAAAACAGCGCACTCTCCGCAGTGAAAATGGTTCAAATGGCTCTGAGCACTATGGGACTTAACATCTGAGGTCATCAGTCCCCTAGAACTACTTAAACCTAACTGACCTAAGGAGGTCACACACATCCATCCCCGAGGCAGGTTTCTAACCTGCGACCGTGGCAGCAGCGTGGTTCCAGACTGATGCGCCTACAACCGCTCGGCCACAGCTGCCGGCTCGCAGTGAAAGATAAACTCTAAAAAAATCTCCTACGTTGCGGATAAGCCTTTTCTTCGGTAACATCCTTTCTTCCAGCGGGTGTTAGCATCGCAAGATAAAAAGTGTTTCGGTGAAGTTGCGACCTTAGGAGTGAGTTACTGGTGGCAATAAAGTTGTGATGGAGGGTGGAGATAACTGGGTAACTCAGCTCAGTTGATAGAGCACTTGCCCGCGAAAGGCAAAGGTCCCGAGTTCGAGTCTCGGTCGGGCACACAGTTTTAATCTGCCAGGAAGTTTCATATCAGCGCACACTCCGCTGCAGAGTGAAAATCTCATTCTGGAAACTGGGTAACTGTCGGTAGTTTTTTCCAAGAAAGTCATGATTTAGTGTTGGAATCCCATTCTACACTACTGGCCATTAAAATTGCTACACCACGAAGATGAGGTGCTACAGACGCGAAATTTAACCAACAGGAAGAACATGCTGTGATATGCAAATGATTAGCTTTTCAGAGCATTCACACAAGGTTGGCGCCGGTGGCGACACCTACAACGTGCTGACATGAGGAAAGTTTCCAACCGATTTCTCAAAAAAAAAAAAAAAAAAAAAAATGGTTCAAATGGCTCTGAGCACTATGGGACTTAACTAATAAGGTCATCAGTCCCCTAGTACTTAGAACTACTTAAACCTAACTAACCTAAGGACATCACACATATCCATGCCCGAGGCAGGATTCGAACCTGCGACCGTAGCGGCCGCGCGGTTCCAGACTGTAGCGCCTTTAACCGCTTGTCCACCACGGCCGGCCCGATTTCTCATACACAAACAGCAGTTGACCGGAGTTGCCTGGTGAAACGTTGTTGTGATGCCTCGTGTAAGGAGGAGAAATGCGTACCATCACGTTTCCGACTTTGATAAAGGTCGGATTGTAGCCTATCGCGATTGCGGTTTATCGTATCGCGACATTGATGCTCGGGTTGGTCGAGATCCAATGACTGTTAGCAGAATATGGAATCGGTGGATTCAGGAGGGTAATACGGAACGCCGTGCTGGATCCCAACAGCTTCGTATGACTAGTAGTCATCTTATCCGCATGGCTGTAACGGATCGTGCAGCCACGTCTCGATCCCTGAGTCAACAGATGGGGACGTTTGCAAGACAACAACCATCTGCACGAACAGTTCGATGACGTATGCAGCAGCATGGACTATCAGCTCGGAGACCATGGCTGCGGTTACTTTTGACGCTGCATCACAGACAGGAAAGCCTGTGATGGTGTACTCAACGACGAACCTGGGTGCACGAATGGCAAAACGTAATTTTTTCGGATGAATCCAGGTTCTGTGTACAGCATCATGATGGTCGCATCCGTGTTTGTCGACATCGCGGTGAACGCACATTGGAAGCGTGTATTCGTCATCGCCATACTGGCGTAACATCCGGCGTGATGGTATGGGGTGCCATTGGTTACACGTCTCGGTCACCTCTTGTTCACATTGACGGCACTTTGAACAGTGGACGTTACATTTAAGATGTGTTACGACCCGTGGCTCGACCCTTAATTCGTTCCCTGCGAGTATAATGCACGACCGCATGTTGAAGGTGCTGTACGGGCCTTTCTGCAAACAGAAAATGTTCGACTGCTGCCGTGGCCAGCACATTCTCCAGATCTCTCACCAATTGAAACGTCTGGTCAATGGTGGCCGAGCAACTAGCTCGTCACAATAAGCCAGTCACTACTCTTGATGAACTGTGGTATCGTGTTGAAAAAAAGCTGCATGGGCAGCTGTACCTGTACACTCCATCCAAGCTCTGTTTGACTCAATGCCCAGGCGTATCAAGGCCGTTATTACGGCCAGAGGTGGTTGTTCTGGGTACTGATTTCTCAGGATCTATGCACCCAAATTGCGTGAAAATGTAATCACATGTCAGTTCTAGTATAATATATCTGTCAAATGAATACCCGTTTATCATCTGCGATTCTTCTTTGTGTAGCAATTTTAATGGCCTGTAGTGTAGTACACATTGTTACTGCCCCAGTTTAGAAACAGTGTACACTATGCTGCAGAATGAGAAATCCATTAAAGATTAGATATAGGCCTATATGTTAGACGCCACAAGTACAGGAATTGCTTAAATGCCCTATAGTTGAAATCATTTATCTTTGTTCTCGGTTATGTAGCCGAATTTTGGAACGCCACATGTTCATTGTGTCAATATTACGGGTTCCTTGTCAATACATTAATACAAAGAGACCGTCAACTTATTACATATTTATTTTATAAACAATCAACCATCACACGACAACATAAACCAACGTAGGTAACTTGTTGACATCGTAACATCACTAAAAACAAAACGGCATCTTGTAGACGGCTACAACAGACACAAACTGGGTTCGTAAGAGAGCTCAGCACGAAGTCCTCCCTTCCGTCTGAACCGGTTTTACTTAAAAACATTTCCACTTCGTCATTTAGTGTGAAAAGGCATTTTCACTAACGTAATTGTTAGCTGACATCCAGGTTCCACCGTGTATCAATAAGATTACAGTTTTAAAAGATGCTCCCCCCAGAATGCCTTTTTGTGTTGAACCAATTTTTGTAAATTACAATCAAAATTAAGATGAAAGACTTCGTTGGCAGAAGCCGAAATGTAATAGAAACACTGCGTATATTTTAGTTTTTTTTGTGTTTTTCATACATTTTCACCTTAACAGTGGATCGCTATGGTGTAATTCGTTTAGACCCCATCCACCATAATGGATTGGAATCTATGTCTCCGACTTTTTTATTCAATGACATACCACCTGTTAGCCGTGTTATATTCTGGCGGACAACAAATCTTGGGTTCTAAGAGCCGAACTTTCAAGCTGTAATGTTTTCGTTGTGTATGTATAACTACACACATCAACACATCAAAAAAATTTTGCATCACCTCCGTTCCGAGATTTGCTGAACCTGTGTAGAAAATTGAAGTAGAGATCAATTTAAACATCATTTCCGCCCTTTTTATTTCTCATGAAATCAACACAATGCATTTTGTACCACCATACAGCGAGACCTTCAGAGATGGAGGTCCAGAATGCTGTTCACACCGGTACCTCTGATACCAAGTAGCACGTCCTCTTGCATTGATGCACGCCTGTATACGTCGTCGATACTATCCAGAAGTTCATCAAGGCCCAGATCGTCCCACTTCTTATCGGCGATTCAGCGTAGATCCCTTAGAGTGGTTGGTCGGCCATGTCGTCCATAAACAGCCCTTTTCAATCTATTCCAGGCATGTTCGATAGGGGTCATGTCTGGAGAAGATGCTGGCCGGTCTAGTCGAGCGATGTCGTTACCCTGAAAGAAGCCATTCACAAGATGTGCACGATGGGGGCGCGAATTGTCTTCCATGAAGACGAATGCCTCGCCAGTGTGCTGCCGATATGGTTGCACTATCGGTCAGAGGAGGGCATTCACGTATCGTACAGCCGTTACGGCGCCTTCCATGACCACCAGCGGCGTACGTCGGCCCCACATAATGCCACCCCAAAACAGCAGGGAACCTCCATCTTCCTGCACTCGTTGAACAGTGTGTCTAAGGCGTTCAGCCTGACCTGGTTGCCTCCAAACACGTCTCCGACGATTGTCTGGTTGAAAGTATATGCGACACTCATCGGCGAAGAGAACGTGATGCCAATCCTGAGCGGTCCATTCGGCGTGTTGTTGAGTCCATCTGTATCGCTCTGCATGGTGTCGTGGTTCCAACGATGGACCTCACCATGTACGTCGGGAGTGAAACTGCGCATCATGCAGCCTATTTCTCACAGTTTGTGTCGTAACACGACGTCCTGTGTCTGCACGAAAAGCATTATTCAACATGGTGGCGTTGCTGTCAGGGTTCCTCCGAGCCATAATCCATAGGCAGCGGTCATCCACTGCAGTAGTAGCCCTTGGGCGGCCTGAGTGAGGCATATCATTGACAGTTCCTGTCTCTGTATCTTATCCGTGTCCGAACAAGATCGCTTTGGTTCACTCCGAGACGCCTAGACACTTCCCTTGTTAGGAGCCCTGCCTGGCACAAAGTGACAATGCGGACGCGCTCTAAACGCGCATGGTTGAACTACGAAAGTAGCGGTCATCCACTCCAGCAGTAGCCCTTGGGCGGCCTGAGCGAGGCATATCATCGACAGTCCCTGTCTCTGTATCTTATCCGTGTCCGAACAAGATCGCTTTGGTTCACTCCGAGACGCCTAGACACTTCCCTTGTTAGGAGCCCTGCCTGGCACAAAGTGACAATGCGGACGCGCTCTAAACGCGCATGGTTGAACTACAGACAACACGAGCCGTGTACCTCCTTTCTGGTGGAATGACTGGAATTGATCGGCTGTCGGACCCTTCCGCCTAATAGGCGCTGCTCATGCATGGTTGTTCACATCTTTTGGCGAGTTTAGTGACGTCACTGAACAGTCAAAGGGACTGTCTGTGATACAATATCCACGGTCAATGTCTATCTTCCAGAGTTCTGGGAACCGGGGTGATGCAAAACTTTTTCTGACGCGTGTTCTTTAATATTCTTATGCAAGAGTTTTTAAAAGCTTTTATTAAAAAAATGAAAATCTTAAAATTTTAAAAAATTACCATTTCAGTGAATGTCTCAGGGTTATTATTCTTTCTTGATTTATTGCTATGCTGATGTTCACCTGAATATGTGTCTCCTAGTGTCTTGAAAGCCGGTATTGATCTAAAAATAAAGGATTAAATACAGCTGCACAGGTTTATTAATATCCAAGATGACTCTTCTTTAACTACGGAGATGGCATTGTCAATGGAGACATTAATTAATCAGCCGCCGTTGAACCATTGAGCTGTACTTGACATAAAAACCTTTTTCCTAACAATTATTAGATATTAATACATAACAAGATAACAGATACATTTATTGTAAACTGTATATTTGTGTCAACATAGCCGTCCATATGAAGAGAACTGCTAATATGTGTCCCTGGGGAATCGTCATAGTAATTTTATTTATGAGAACAGGCAGAATTCAGACACAAAAGATGTGTATATTGATGTCCAGTCAGGGCGCTGGTGATCAAGCTGTTGAGCGCCCTAAACCTGTTATCTTCATCAAATGTGTGAAGAGCAGGGAATAATCTTCTGAAGCTAGGCTAGTTTTATTTACTGTTACCAGCCTGATAGGTAAGTTAAGACGTTAGGTAGTTTAGTACAAGTTTAGTGGAGTGACTGATCTGCTGGTGGGTGTGGAACTGCAGGTGCTGGGCCGGTTCATGGGAGTGTTCAACGAGGCGGGCCGCTTCGTGTGCGAGCGGCTGTCTGCGGAGGAGGGCACCGAGCTCAACGTGTACCCCACGTTCTTCCAGTCCGCTCTCCGGACCCTCACCTCCACCCTGTTCGGCGTAGGCCTGGACCAGCTGGAACCAGACCACAGCAAGCAGGTGCACTTCGCTACGGAGTTTTACAAATCCATGAAAGCAATCCAGGTAAGCTTACGCCGTCTGACCACTATTAACAACTAACTTACAAGGAGACGGCACGACCGTGGGATCGAGGATTTGTCCGAAATTTTGTGTGATGAAAGAGGACCCCTAACACCTCACGTGGTTAAGATATTAGGACGCACTACCCGGAAAATCCTGGGAAAAATCGAACCAAAGAAAGTTTCTTAGGTGCCTTATGACTATAAAATGTTAGCCCATTGCCGAGCCGCCGTCTGGCCTGGATGTTTAGGGCGCGGACTTTTACGCCAGAGGTCTCGGGTTCGATTCCTCCTCCAGCACTTTTTTCTCTTCTGTTTCATTTTCTTTGGTTATTCCACCAAATATTCAGAAAGATTCCGAAACCTACATTATCTTTAACAAATTAGTTACATTATTGAATAAAAAGTATTTTCTTTTTGTCCAACAACACAATTAATGGCGGTGGGTTTTCCATTGTTCATTGTAAAGTATATGAGGAGAAACATTGGGTTTTTGATCAGAATAACATTGTCGATTGGGAAACATTCAATTATTTTTATACATATAATTATTATAAACAAGAACCGCAGTGGTAATTATCGTAAAAACAAAGCAATAATTTTTGCGACATCTTGCTCAGAATATAAAAGAGGATTTCTTACAATCACAGGGCGATTGCAAAAAATCTGTACAAAAACATGCCCCATTAACATTTACGAAAATGTTTTGAGTTTCTGATAATTTTGAGGCAAACCAGACATATTGAATCATGTCTCGGGATATTGGTGACGATAATTGATGGTGAATTATAGAATGAATATTTATACAATGTTCCCGGGAATTAATTTCACGATTCTCCTGTAACAATGCGCTGCAATTTTGCAAGCAACAGAAGAAAAAAAAGTGCCGAAGGAGGAATCGAGCCCGAGACCTCTGCCGTAAGAGTCCGAGCGCTAACCATGTAGGCCAGACGGCAGCTCGGCAATGAACTAAATTTTATACTTATAAGCCACCTAAGAAACTTTGGATCGATTTTTCTCGGGATTTTCCGAGTAGTGCGTCCTAATATTTTAACCACGTGAGATGTTACGGGTCCTCTTTCACCACACACAATTTCGGACGAATCCCCGACCCCACGGTCGTGCCGTATCCTTGTTAGTGGCCGCTGCTTCACTCGCGTAAACTGTATGGCCTGCAGAGATTCTTTGTGTTTTTATTTACTCAAATTAGTAAGTTGTTTAAAAACTGCAACACCTAAGCTTTTCAAGTAGTTATGGCCATGTAAGAACGGTCTTTTCCGAACTTCTGACCAAAAAGCGGTTTTGGTAGCTGGAGTCCAAAGTTTAGTTACTCGTGCTTCTTCGGTCTTGTGGAGATATTTCCACAGAAACTTTCACGCCTTAACAAATATTTCTTTATATCTAACCGCGAAGTGAAATACCGATTTTCGTAAATTTAGCTTTAAATTTTTGTAATGTAATGCAATATTTTCATACAAATTTTCATCACCTATTGTACTTCCTTAGGGGCTGAATTTGCAGAAACACTGAAACACGCATTTTTTTCATTTCCTACCGACAAGCCAAATACCACATGCCATTGATGTAGCCTTAAAAACCCGTTAGTACTTTGTAACTAACCTGTTACTTCGGGTTATTACGTTGTAATTGGGAATGGAAATACTTATTGCTTATGAAATTAACGTGAGAAGATTAGGGTCGCCACCGACTCTAACCATACAACTAATCAAAGATTTGGTCGAGTCGGAAAATAAATTAATTAGATCACAGACCAAAAAACTCACAAAAATGCATACGTTGTGATGTCGCTCATAGGGTATACGATGTAATTAATAGTGTTCCCCGTGCCCTGTTCACGACAATCAAACATTTAAAATAAAGTAGCACATGCAAGAACACTGTGCAGAAGATCAGCTCACAGCAACACACCTGAAAATAAGACTTAATCTAAAGCACTTGTTGTAAAATACAAGGGGAGACTAATCACTGGACCTGTGCATAAGGAAACGCATTGGATGTGCTAACGGGAAAGCTACGAGGTGAGTGGCTTAGGTGCAAAAACGTAATCTCTGAACACAAGAGAAAATTGTAGATAAAATCATTTATTCGTAAGATAAGGATGTGAGGCATGTACACGATTCCTGATAACACGTGGTTTGTGGAGACACAATTTCTAGGTATAGTGCCCAAATTCCAACAATATCACATCACACAATCATGTTAACATTATCTAAAACAAACATGCGATCGGACAGTTAGTGATTCCTGTAGCCCAACGACTATAATGTTCTACCACGTGGTTGGCTCCCCACGGACAAAAGACATATAAAGCAAGAAAAATTTACGAGAAGGCAGAGCTCTAAATATTTAGAAAGATGAAAGCTTATGCAGGCACAGCTGAAGGCAAACAGTCATTCATACAGAAGCGAGTGCTCACTTCTTATCGACACCTTTGTGTGACGCTCTTCCGGCGGATCCAAGTCTGCTACAGAAATTTGCTAAGAGAAAAATCTGCCAAAGTTTTGCATTCCTTGCTGCGACAAGGCAAAGCAATGTTCCAGATATGAAAAGCGAGACCAAAAGCTAACAGCTCTCCCCTCGCCAAGTAACAGCGCGCCACGCGGTCAGTCTAACTCACCCTTCTTCGACTGGAGCACAGCTGTGGACGCTTCCCGTACCGGCGGCAGACTGCCTCCCGCTTCTCCAGCCTCTTCCACGCTCCGCGTGGCCCGGAAAACCCAAAGATGCCATTTCCGCCACCAACCTAACGCAGGTGGATTTCTCACAAGTAGCGCAAACCTCTTTGCCTACTTGACCACTACGAGAGTTGGCTATTCTGTACAACTGTTGCTGAATCTGTACGACTATCGCAGACTTTCTGCAGCAGACTACGCCACCGTCTAGCAACGTGACACACAACCACATTCATTCAATCACGCCACTATGATAATTATGAGAAAAGAGAAACAAGGAAAAGAAAGAGAAATGCTAGTGAAAATGGGCTACCGGACTAATGAAAGGTGGCTACAGGACCCTTTCATCACCCCAAACGTCCCGGAGAAGACTGTGCCGCGAATTTTGTCGCCATGCTAGGAGATTCGCCAACAGTATTCGAAGCAGACATATCCTAACGAGTAACAATTGCGACAGGCAAACAGCAGTACAAAAGATTTGATTAATCTCTTATATCCAAATGAGTTTTATCTGACCTTAGTCAATAATTGTGACCTCATGCGGTCCGCAAGGCAAACAGAACAAATTCAATTAAGCGTAATATTTTACGCTAACGTCATGTCATCTGACCTACTACAACAACAAACATGAGATATTATTTTAAAATTGCTTTATCAAAAGTTAACATAGAGTCATAGATGAACAGGTACACAAAATATATACATATCTAGGCGCTCAGTCCGGAACCGCGCGACTGCCTCGGGCATGGATGTGTGTGATGTCCTTAGGTTAGTTAGGTTTCAGTAGTTCTAAGTTCTAGGGGAATGATAGCCACAGATGTTAAGTCCCATAGTGCTCAGAGCCATTTGAATTTTTTATGTGCATATATAAACAAATACAATGATGCAAAATCATTACCAAGAGCCAAAGGAGTGTCAGCTGGTGCTGACATATATAAAAACTTCTACGTGAAAGTGCATAACTCAATGTGCATAACAAATACAGTGACACAAAATCATTAATGAAACCAATGAACCAATGGAATGACAGCTGGTAAATAACCAACTATGGAAAATAAGACATGAGTACAAAAACACATCCAGAAACCAGCTCGTTGACACGCTGTCATTTTGCAGTTTCGTCACATGGTATTTTCACTGGGTATTCTCTTTAGGTGCTGGGGTGGGCGTCTTTTCTAAAGGCGACTTGGAGGGTAAGCTACTAGGGGACCAGAACACTGAACTGGGGAGTTCGCAGCGGCGTTGATTGTAACGTCCGTTGTAACCCAGGTTGTTCATCCTAGACAGCACCCCGCGACGTTGCCTCGTGCCCGTTTCCACCCTCTGCGTCCATACTGTGGGATGGTTCGACGTTGCAGATTTGCAGGACATCGTCGCCTGTGGGTCCTGCCTCATCATCGAGAAGGCGGCTTGGCGGTCGTCGTCCGTGTGTTGCGGAGGAATGTGTTTTACGACACACGCCCCTGTCGTGTCAGTGGAGAGACACGCGCTCTTCTCCGTCGCATCGAGGTCGACGTAAACTCGTGCGGGTGTCGGGCTTGAGACCCGCTTATCGCCTCTTTGCACCGTCTCAGCTGATGCGTCAGTGGTGGGACCCTCGTCCCTCCGGGCAGTGGGCGTTACCTCACCGCAGCGGCCGTCTGGACTGGCGGCGTTCAGGGATCGGCGGCCTCGCCTGGTGTGCGTCATACTTTCCCTTTCGCTTGTCAGATGACTAGCGCATGGAGTGGAACGCCGGCCATCAGCTGGCGCTGCCGTGGTGACACGCCTGCGGGCCCCGGTGTGAGCCTGGGCTTGGGGGAAGACCAGCATCCCCTCTCCTCTGATGGGGAAACAGCTGTGACCGCTCGCAGGACCACTGCAGGGTCCTGCGACGCCTGCCGGTGGACCAAGCCCTGTGCTTTCTGACGCGGAGGCTCCCTAGGCGGCCTTGCACCCACTTGAGAACTGCGCTCACAGGGATCGTTACAAAATATCATGTGTACAGATTACCACAAAATCACCGGAGTTTCTTACTCCTGATCAATACATGGAATAGTGCCCAAAATTAACTTGACAGAAAGGGTCTTCTTAACATTACTAATAAAAAAAACAATAAGGAAAATTACATAACCAATATTCAAACAAACAAAAAATCCTTTTTATAAAATATAGTTCCAGCATTACATCTGCTGTCTTATCATTTAGTGTAGATCTTGTACAAGATTTGGTTAGGGTTTGGATAGGATTTGGCGCACCTACTAACTACGCTCTCACACACAATCTACACAGCTCGTACTAGTCACCATCACCATATAGCCCGACTTCGATTCCCACATATAAACTGTAGTGTCGGCAGACTTGCCAACACTACGCACACTAATTGAAAGAGGCAGCCAACATGCACGCGCTAACTCACGAAGGATGGAGTGAGGTCTGAAACAGGATACGTAATGAATGCTATAAAGAAAAGTACGTAGCTTCTGGAATACTTAACTTTAATCCATCCTTTGTATACATCGTTCTTGATGAGACATGCTTCATACGATACAAGTGAGACTCTATAGTTTCAGACAATATACTGCTAATGGCGCCTTGCTAGGTCGTAGCCATTGACTTAGCTGAAGGCTATTCTAACTATCTGCTCTGCAAATGAGCGAGGCTTCGTCAGTGCGTATCGCTAGCTACGTCGTCCGTACAACTGGGGCGAGTGCTAGTACGTCTCTCTAGACCTGCCGTGTGGTGGCGCTCGGTCTGCTATCACTGAAAGTGGCGACACGCGGGTCCGACATGTACTAATGGACCGCGGCCGATTTAAAGCTACCACCTAGCAAGTGTGGTGTCTGGCGGTGACACCACATAAACAAAATATTCCTTTCAACACCGATACCCATATCGTTGTTCATTGACTACTGCTCCAAGGTTTGCAGCACACGTTTGCTGATCTGTGAAACATTTCCGAGACTTCTTTTCTATGGACATTGCATAATATAAGTTATGATTAATGAGACATAGAAGGTTCATTCAAGTCACATCTGAAATGGTAAATGTTTCAACATCGGTTCATCAGACTAATGCAAAAGGTCAGTGGGCATAACAATGGAAATAAAAATCATTCTATCCTATTAGCAAACACATAAACACTTCGTCCTATAAGTAAAAACAAAAGACTGTCAAAAGAAATCCATTTTCCAGAGCCACGAGTACCCAACTTACTGCTGTCATAATATACTCATAATGATTAGACAATTACTCACCACATGTCCCCAGGGGTCCTCACCTACCGTCATGTTATTTCAGCTTGGAGGTAGTCGCATTGATTCTCTATTAAATATCAAGCTGCTTGAGTTTATTAGTTGCTTCCATATGCTTCTTCCGGGGTTTCACATCCTGGTACCCTCAACCGTACCTAGTAGTATGTGGCGGCAAGTTACACTTTCCAAACATCTTATAAGGTGTCAACTCTGAAATTCAAACGCTATTAATCTCCCTTCATACACAAATCCTTCACTTACAAGTCACCAAGTCGCTTCATCAACATCGCACTACGGTTGCAAAATCTCACTGAATCATGCTCACCTATGGGGAATAAGCACACTGCAATTGTATATCTCATCAAGAGCTACCTTAAGACTATTGACTCGCCACGCCAACACACCCGATACCTTTTTAGTCATCAAAAAACAAAAGCCATCTTACTGTAACGGCAAAAGCTTGATCTGAGACTCATAATAATTTACATTTAGACGTTATAAAGCTGCACAACACTACTCTTTTCTGCTCAGAAGAAGAAATAACTACACACATATTTGGGGACCCTTTACAATTAATAGAAAATATACATTTTTATTTTAATCACACCAGAGTGAATCAAAACATTGGAAAATATGCACTGTTATTTTACTCACGAAAGAATGAATGCAATAAAAGCATATGGGCAATACGTCATTCCGACCTCCGAGGGGCAAGATCTTGTGCTTCTTATTCAATGTAAGGTTTTACGTTGGAGATGTGGTGCAGGCCCTTCGACTTTCGAGAGCGGAGTGTTTCTACTTCAAGCGCATTCGGATGTGGAATCCGCTTGATTCTGTATGGCCCGTTGAATAAGAAGAACTTCTTTGACAACCCAGCCCGTTTATTAGAGAGCTTGTGCGAGCGTACAAGTACTTTCTGGCCTACATGAAAAGTTATGTTCCGCACCTTCTTTTTGTAGGCTCTTATCCGAGCCTCGGCGGCACTCTTTATATTTTTCAGGGCAAGCTCCACAATTGCAGATCTTCGTAACCTGGGTTCTGCTGGCCAGGGAACCACCTCTTTTATTTTACTCGGAGGCTCCTTGTTTTTCAGGACAAGAATCGGTGGCAATATCGTCGAGGCATTTGGCAACTCATTAAATATGTTCTGGAAACCGGCTAGTTTCGTGTCCCACGTCCGGTGGTCACGGTGGCAGTATAACCTACACAATTTTCCAATCTCCTTCATCCACCTTTCACAAGGATTTGCTGAAGGGCAGAAAAGGGAGACAAAGATCGGTTTCACTCGCTTTCTCCGAAGCATATGCTCCCAGTGACGTGACCTGAATTGTGGCCCGTTGTGCGAAATCACACGCTTCACAGTGCCAACCTCCCGTAAGAAGTGATTTGCGAACGCGGCAGCTACTGCCTTCCCGGTGGCCCTACGCAGCGGGGTGAGGCAGACGAATTTTGACGTCAGCTCTACTGCCACAAATATGTACGCAAATCCGTTCCTAGAACGCACTAGTGGACCGAATAGATCTACTGCTGCGAGATCCCTGAGTTTATTGGGAACGATCGGGTGTATTGGTGTCGCAAACGACACAGTGGGCGGCTTGGCTTGCTGACAGGGCTTGCATACCCTAAGTACTTTACGTATACGCCGAAGCATATTATTAAAGTAACAGGTTTCCCGCAGCTTCTCCAAGCATTTCCTCGCACCAAAGTGACCGTAGCTCAAATGCACCTACCACACGAACTTGTTCACCAGTTCCTCCGAAATCACTAACAGCCACCTGGAGTCATCCAGAGCTCGCCTCTTAAATAGGATGCCATTCCGGATAATATAATACTGCCTGGTGGCCGCGTGGGATTTATCATGCCATTTCTCTTTGTCACGCAAGACTTCATCCTTTTCTTGTTCCGCCCGATATGGCCTAGTGACGTAGTGACATAATTCTCGAATGCCACATTTTGAAGGTATAACACACTGAAATTGTTTTCATCAATAGCGCTATCCTCAGCTTGGGTGAGCCCGATAGGCATACGAGATAGAGCATCAGCAATGATGTTCTTGTGCCCCGGGATGTACTCTATCGTGAAGTGGTATTCCTGGAGGAACACCGTCCACCGTCCGAGTCTACCGTGATTGATTTTGGCGCTCATTAGGAATTGTAGTGCTCGTTGGTCACTGTACACCCTGGTCGTGCGCCCGAACAAATAGTAACGGGATTTCTTGAACGCCCAGACAATCGCCAGGGCTTCAAGCTCCGTGACAGAGTAGTTCCGTTCACTCCGCGAGAGCACACGGCTGGCGAACGAAAAAAATGGTTCAAATGGCTCTGAGCACTATGGGACTCAACATCTGTGGTCATAAGTCCCCTAGAACTTAGAACTACTTAAACCTAACTAACCTAAGGACATCACACACACCCATGCCCGAGGCAGGATTCGAACCTGCGACCGTAGCAGTCCCGCGGTTCCGGACTGCAGCGCCTAGAACCGCTCGGCCACCGCGGCCGGCGTGCTGGCGAACGAGATAGTTTTCCAGGTGGACGGATCCTTTCCGCCATCCGCCTGGAACAACACCGCTCCCAGCCCCGTCAGTGAACTATCTGTCATCAGGCAAAACTCCTGATTCAAATCCGGATGGGCGAGCAATGGAGCGTTAACCAATGCATTTTTTAATTCGTCAAATTCGCTCTGTGCTTGTTCGTCCCACATCCAAACGGTGTTCTTACCAGTCAGTGCACATAAACGAGGGGTGGACAAAACATTGAGATCTATAAATCTCTTGTAGAAATTGCAATTGCCGACACAATATGACCCAGAAACTTTATGCTTTCGCGCCCGAACTGGGATTTATCCAGATTCACGGTCACCCCCGCTTTCTCGAATACTTCGAGCAATCGATTTAGAACCCGGTTGTGTTCCTCCCGTGACTTCTCTGCAATGAGAATGTCGTCCACATACACAGTTACGCGCGCTTTTAGGTCGTCAGGTAGTATGCTATTCAGGCCTCTTATGAAGGCGGCTGAAGAAACATTCAACCCGAAAGGGAGGCGTTTAAACTGGTAGCAGCTCCCATAGCAGAGGAAGGCAGTGTATTGCCTGCAAGACGAATCGAGCATAGTTTGCCAATAGCTGTCTCGGAGGTCAACGGATGACAAAACTTTCAGGCCATGAAACCTTTGCAGCAGTTCCTCCAATCCTTCTGGTCTATCTGTCTCAGACATGATGACCGTATTTATTTGCCGCGAGTCCAACACCAAACGCACGGACTTGTCCCGCTTTGGCACAACGAGTAATGGCGAGTTATATGAACTCCTAGCTCGCTCTATTATACCCTGCTCCAGCATCCTACTTATTTCGGCTTCCACACTGCTCTTGTGCACCAGTGGGATGGGGTAGGGCTTAACAAAGAAAGGAAGATGCTCGCGCACCGTAAAGCGGTACAGAAATCCATCAATTGCCCCCGGTGAATCCGAAAATACTCGGGAATGGCTTCTCAGAAGGCGACACAGGACAAGAATCAACCCACACTTGTAACACAATGGAATACTAAATCACAATGTCTATACAGTAATACATAAACAAAATAAAACATGGAAGAAAATGCACACCTATCTCCTAAATTCAAATAAATTCTGTCTTGCAGAAAGACAATATACCAATTAGCACATCTAACCGAAAATAACTAATCCTCACTGCGCATCAGAAGATCTCTGGTTTACCGAAATCCGTGAGCAGGGTAAGCCATGTGTAACTAACCTGTTACTACGGATTATTATGTTATTATTGGGAATGGAAATACTTATTGCTTATGAAATTAACGTGAGAAGATTAGGGTCGCCACCGACTCTAACCATACAACTAATCAAAGATTTGGTCGAGTCGGAAAATAAATTAATTAGATCACAGACCAAAAACTCACAAAAATGCATACGTTGTGATGTCGCTCATAGGGTATACGATGTAATTAATAGTGTTCCCCGTGCCCTGTTCACGACAATCAAACATTTAAAATAAAATAGCACATGCAAGAACACTGTGCAGAGGATCAGCTCCCAGCAACACACCTGAAAATAAGACTTAATCTAAAGCATTTGTTGTAAAATACAAGGGGAGACTAATCACTGGAACTGTGCATAAGGAAACGCATTGGATGTGCTAACGGGAAAGCTACGAGGTGAGTGGCTTAGGTGCAAAAACGTAATCTCTGAACACAAGAGAAAATTGTAGATAAAATCATTTATTCCTAAGAAAAGGATGTGAGGCATGTACACGATTCCTGATAACACGTGGTTTGTGGAGACACAATTTCTAGGTATAGTGCCCAAATTCCAACAATATCACATCACACAATCATGTTAACATTATCTAAAACAAACATGCGATCGGACAGTTACTGATGCCGGTAGCCCAACAACTATAATGTTCTACC
Source organism: Schistocerca americana (assembly GCF_021461395.2). NCBI lineage: Eukaryota > Metazoa > Arthropoda > Insecta > Orthoptera > Acrididae > Schistocerca > Schistocerca americana. Next base: position 949,958,479 of record NC_060121.1, read on the forward strand.
ACGTGGTTGGCTCCCCACGGACAAAAGACACATAAAGCAAGAAAAATTTACGAGAAGGCAGAGCTCTAAATGTTTAGAAAGGTGAAAGATTATGCAGGCACAGCTGAAGGCAAACAGTCATTCATACAGAAGCGAGTGCTCACTTCTTATCGACACCTTTGTGTGGCGCTCTTCCGGCGGATCCAAGTCTGCTACAGAAATGTGCTAAAAGAAAAATCTGCCAAAGTTTTGCATTCCTTGCTGCGACAAGGCAAAGCAATGTTCCAGATATGAAAAGCGAGACCAAAAGCTAACAGCTCTCCCCTCGCCAAATAACAGCGCGCCACGCGGTCAGTCTAACTCACACTTCTTCGACTGGAGCACAGCTGTGGACGCTTCCCGTACCGGCGGCAGACTGCCTCCCGCTTCTCCAGCCTCTTCCACACTCCGCGTGGCCCGGAAAACCCAAAGATGCCATTTCCGCCACCAACCTAACGCAGGTGGATTTCTCACAAGTAGCGCAAACCTCTTTGCCTACTTGACCACTACGAGAGTTGGCTATTCTGTACAACTGTTGCTGAATCTGTACGACTATCGCAGACTTTCTGCAGCAGATTACGCCACCGTCTAGCAACGTGACACACAACCACATTCATTCAATCACGCCACTATGATAATTATGAGAAAAGAGAAACAAGGAAAAGAAAGAGAAATGCTAGTGAAAATGGGCTACCGGACTAATGAAAGGTGGCTACAGGACCCTTTCACCTTCTTTAGTAATTATTATCTTCAAAAAACACTTTCACCCACTATTTTACCCCCTTAGTGGTTGAATTTCCAAAAATGCTAAAACATGTATTTTTTATTTCCTGACTGAGATATCAAATACCAGTTTTGCCTACTTCTAGCTTCAAAATGCCCTTAATAACGATATACTTTCAAAAAAAAATCTTTCATGTGCTATTTCACCCCCTTAGGGTTGGAATTTCGAAAAATCCCTTCTAAAACGATGCCTACATTATAATATCGACATCTTCTCCAGATTTCAAGTTTTTAACCTCAGAGGTTTGGGCTGGGTGATGATGTGTCAGTCAGTTAGTTAGTCAGTCAGGACATTGCCTTTTATATATTGAAAAGATGAGTCCTATGTTTTTATTTTGAGTGTAATGTGGATCACCCTCAGAGCCCAATCGGTTAAATGATTAAGATCTTGTCATTGCAAGCCTAACAGTTAGGGAGTAAGGCAATCGCTTCCGAAGCACTAGATTGTGGAGGGGAGGGGGAGTAAGGGAAAGGACTTCCTTTCACATAGTACTCACGCACCCCAAGGGAATGTTAAAGGGCCGCTACCAGAAGCAGATTTCAGGTTACCCGAGTGTTTAACGTGAAAATTTCATTTCCATCACTGGATATGTTAGCATAAACGGACAAATTTCAACAGTAATGTCCAACACGCTTTGCACCGGTATGGTCCGAGCGAAGTGGTTACGGTTGAGAAAGACCGGCCGTGGTTGGAGAGCCGTATTTGAAAGCTGCTACAAGAGCAAAGAAAGCTTCACTGTAAATTTAAACGTAGCCAGAATCACACAGGCAAACAAAAACCAAACGAAGCAATATTAGCGTAAGGAGAGACGTACTTGTAGCGTCGAACAAATTAGAAATTAAAATTCTGTCAACCGACTTGACAGAAAATGCTATGTTTTGGTCCTACGTTAAATAAGTAAATGGATCAGATCCGTCTGTACACACACTGCCTTATCATAATGGTTTCGAAACGAAGGATGGCATAAAGAAGGCCAGAATACTAAATGCCCAAAACTGTTCCACTGAGGAAGCCCACACTGCAGTTTCTCCTTTACCTCGTCACATTAACGTCAAAATGACAGATTTCAAAATAAGTGACACGGGATTTGAATATACTGTAATAAATTTGACATATTACGGGCACACAAATAATACAGCAAGAGGTCCAGATCTTTGGACAAAAAGCATAAAAAATGGAGAGCCTCTAATTGCACACAGCTGCGCTAATTTGTATTTCAGCGCTACATTTGAGCGACGACGCAAGTCTAATAAGTATGTGTGAAGTTCATGCACTGTAAGGCCAAAACACAATGACCACCTGCTTAACAACTTGTTTGTCCATCTTTGGACCGAAATAAGTCACTGCTTCTGAGTATCAGGGATCCGACAGTTTGTTCGTAGGTTTGTGGAGGAATGTGGCATTAGATGTCTACGCACAGGTTATATGGTTCACTTAAAAAAACGGGCCGCTGATTTGCGTACACGGTTGTTAGCGCCCGATAGTGGCACAGATGGGTTCCACAGGATTTACATCAGGCGAATTTGGTCGCCGAGTCGTCAACGTGACTTCACTAAAATGCTCTTCCTAGCTCCGAGACTCGGACAATTTCACTGCTGAAATATGACATCGCCGTCAGGGAATTCATCAAGCATGAAGGCATGCAGGTGGTTCGCAGTTGGCGGCGTGTCTTCAATTACTACCACAGATCTCGTGCAAGAGCAGGATCATGTGTCCCACTGTATAATACCGCTCCCACCAACCTGCTGCGTCTGTGGTGCGCTGCACGTTTCGACCGCAGTTCACCCCGATGACGGCGTTTGTGGATACGACCATCGACGAGTGTAGCAAAAATGAGTCACTTGAAGAGCTGGTCGTAGGTTGTTCCAAAAATGAACAGCATAGAGACAGAAGTGATGACATTTTCTGTAGGACATGACCAATGCTCAAGCTCGTACAGTGCAAACTGTTCCTGATTTGTTTGAGTGATGGGGCTGCTAAGTGCTATACCACCTACTGCACTCCCATGACGTAAGCCCTCGCAAAGTTCAACTCGTTTTCTCAACTGAAGGAAACACTTCACGGCATTCGCTTCAGAACTACTACAAATTCGTCGGGCAATAGACCGCGCCGCTCGAACTGTCAACACAACTGGCGCTGCTAAGAGTATCCTACGACTTCCACATCGCTGGCAACGGGTTATACACAATGCTGTTGACTACTTTGATGGTCAGTAACACTTTGAAACACGTATCTATTTTGTACTATCTGTAAATAAATAGTTGCCACTATTAAAGTTCCAACCCTCGTATCTACAGTGACCTACAGTGGTAGATAATTCCACATAAGATAATGCGAATTAAAAGAAGACAAGGTTGCACAACTGATAGCGGCTTGTCTAATTAAATTACCTGGGGAGATACAGTTAAGCCTGAAAATATGGGCACCGCACCTCCCACAGACAAATGGATAACGAGATCCATCAAACTACGAAAAGAAACAATGGATCACTACAATCTCTCTTTTTTTTTTTTTTTTTTTTTTTTTTTTTTTTTTTTTTTTTTTTTTTTTTTTTTTTGCTACAAAACATCAAAAATGTCATGTCTACTGAATCAAGAATATAATCAAGTATCGAGGGAACCAGAAATTGAAGCCGGCCGGAGTGGCCGAGCGGTTCTAGGCGCTACAGTCTGGAACCGCGCGACCGCTGCGGTCGCAGGTTCGAATCCTGCCTCGGGCATGGGTGTGTGTGATGTCCGTAGGTTAGTTAGGTTTAAGTAGTTCTAAGTTCTAGGGGACTGATGACCTAAGGAGTTAAGTCCCATAGTGCTCAGAGCCATTTGAACCAGAAATTGAAAACAACTCTGCACATGATAGAAGCGATATAAAACAGTGTTCACTAATGTGACATGGATTGCAGAATACATTACGAGATGCAGAAAAGTCCCAGAAAAGTACGGACACCTGTTCTCCGCCTAAATGCGTAGTCAGTTGTGGCGTGCTGTGGTAGATTGTGGTGTTGTACAATTTTGAGCAGGAGTACAACAAAACTAGTTATTTATTATTAGCGTAACATGAGGTTCTATTAAATCACTGCTTCTCCCGGCTAATGATCGTTATTTTGCTAAAGAAATCTCCACCTGGGAACGTGTAGCAATGTTGTCTGTCAAGCAGTGTAAATGGCACTAAGTTCTTGCACAGATGTGATATTATACAACCAGCAAACAAAATAAATGCATGTTAAGTAATCTCAATTGTACAACAGTAAGGATTTTTAGCAATCTTCAGTGCTGTTGCATAATAGTGTCATTACTAGTTGCAGATCGTCTATCCAATTTACCACTGCTCTTATTCGAGGTGGCGACACTTTTCTTTAAGCAAAATTAACAGTATTGACACATAATACCACACACGCACACAACACTAATTTATTGTTTCGTGTTAAAAATATTACGAAATAACCAAGCTTCTTACATCAGCAAAGAACAATTTTTATCACGTAAAATGCTGTTTGCCCTATAGTTAAAGATTATTCACAATCTTAGTGGACTTTATTACCTCTGAGTTGGTTCTGGGCCACCAATACACAATTATAATCGCAATAATGACCATCAAGATTTATGTCTGTTTAAAAATTCAATTTGAAACTGCCACTGCAATATTTCACTAAGATGGCTAACATAACACAATCACTTATCGAATCCCCTTCAGGCATTGTTTCACTACTAACAAATAACTGTTTATTAAATCTTTTCTGCAGCTTTAGTATGCGCATTAACATTTAAAAGCAATTCTCAATGTTAATCACTTATTATTCAGCATTTACCAATAAATCGCACCGTAGATCAATAGCGCTAATGGATGCGCTCCATTGTAGCTGATAAGAAAACTTAACATTCATTTAGGACGAGAAACATAAGGAAATAAAAGTTCAAACAAAAGGGTTGATTTCAATAACACAGAAACTCTATTTTTCAATTATTAATTAACAACATAATACAGTTGTTTACAGACCTCTGTGATACGAGACATCAATCACATTATGGGAGCCTTTATATTTTATGAAGTAACAACTTTTTCATGAGATGAGAAAACATTTTATTTTCCAAGCACAGATAAAAAACTAACAAGAATAAACAACTCGTAACCAAGCCGACTACGGCAAAGATAAATATCAGCTGCAGCTTTCACCCGCTGTTTTTGGCGCAGTGGATAAATGACGTCGCCACATCAGCCCCCCTCCTTTTGAAACCGGGTGCACCAGGTATGTGGGGAAACTTGCACTTGATTTTTCCACCAGCTCTCGTGAAAACATCTGGTGCAGGCAATGGCTGCTCCTGTTCTGCACTTGCTGCTTCGTTGTCCTCTTCTGAAACCGAGGGCTCGGCGAGACTATCTGCTGTTTCTTTGGCCTCCACGTTGGAGGGTGATTGTGCAGACCGAGGAAGGAGTGTACCCTCTTCGGTGTAAGCAGGTTTAAGCCGCTCAATTGAGACTGTCTCTTCTTTACCATCCTTATCGATTTTGAAGCTGTGGCTTCCTCTTGTGATTACCCTGTATGGTCCAGAGTAAGGCGAAACAAGCGGCGGGCGCACCGTATCATCCCTAAGCCACACGAGGGACGTTGCTTGCAGGTCTTTATGTACAAACACTCTCCGGTCTCCATGTCTGACAGGGTTAGTGGGTTTGATGTTTCTCATTCTAACGCTGAGTTGTCTCGCGAATTGCGTGCATAGCTCAGGGGCGAACGGCTGTGTAGATGCTGGAACGATAAGTTCTCCAGGAACCCTCAATTGCTCGCCATAAACCAATTCTGCGGAAGAGCATTGTAAGTCCTCCTTCACGGCCGTTCTCAATCCGAGTAGGACCAGCGGTAGTGCTTCAGGCCATGAAGTGGAACTACACATTAATGCAGCTTTGAGCGTGCGGTGTAGTCGTTCCACCATTCCATTACTAGATGGATGACAGCTTGTGGTGCGTAGGTGGTTGCACTCGCACAGTAGTAAAAGTTCATTGAAAAGTTGGCTTTCAAACTGCCTTCCGCGATCTGTTGTTATGTTTTGAGGAACGCCAAACCTGGAGAACCATGAATGCAGCCGGCCGAAGTGGCCGTGCGGTTAAAGGCGCTGCAGTCTGGAACCGCAAGACCGCTACGGTCGCAGGTTCGAATCCTGCCTCGGGCATGGATGTGTGTGATGTCCTTAGGTTAGTTAGGTTTAACTAGTTCTAAGTTCTAGGGGACTAATGACCTCAGCAGTTGAGTCCCATAGTGCTCAGAGCCATTTGAACCATTTGAACCATGAATGCAACAGTGCTTGTGCAACCGACTCCGCAGAAATGTCTTGTATTACAACTACTTCTGGCCACCTGGTAAAACGATCAATGATTGTGAGCAAATAGCGTTGTTCTGAAGAGCATGATAGCGGGCCCACAATGTCCACATGTATAGGTGAAAATCTTGCAGATGGCGTCGGGAAGTCAGCAATAGGTGCAAAGACATGTCTGCTGATTTTATTACGGTGGCATGTTAGGCATGCACGCGCCCATGCACGACAATCTTTTTGTATTCCAGGCCACACTAGTTTGGAGGAAACTAACTTGGCTGTAGCTCGTACTCCTGGATGTGATAGTTTATGTAGTGCACTATAAATCTCGCGACGATATTGTTCTGGTATCTAAGGTCGCTCCTTTCCTTTTGCTACATCATACCAAATTCCGTCTGGAACATTTGGGACAGACACACGTCTGAGCTGCAGCGCAGTTCTCTGTTCCTCTGTTAGACGGCGCAAGAAAGGATCTTCTTGTTGTTTAGACGCTCGCTAACTCGGTCCAACGAACTGAATTTAAACTGGCACAATTCCTAGACAGGCAATCTGCGACCAGGTTGTCTTTTCCTGAAATGTGACGCACGTCAGTTGTGAACTGTGCAATGTACTCGACTTGCCTGCACTGACGTGGTGAATTGAGCTCTGTGTCTCGTTGAAATTTAGCTACTAACGGCTTGTGATCGGTAAAAATTGCAAAGTGCCTCCCTTCGACAGACGTGCGAAAATGCTTTATGGCTAAGTAAATAGCAAGCAACTCACGGTCAATAGCGCTCCATTTTTTCTGCTGTCGAGTCAGGTTTTAGAGAAAAATGCGAGCGGCTGCCATCTGCCATCAACTTCTTGCTGTAGAGCTGCACCCACTGCTGTTTGACTCGCATCAACCATGAGCGCTAAAGGAGCGCTCAATCTTGGATGTCCCAGTAGTGTTGACCGAGAAAGACATTTCTTTAAGTCATGGAAAGCTGCTTCAGCATCTGGACTCCATGGAATTTTACGATTTCCTGTTGTATTTTTACCTGCAAGTAACGTTGTGAGTGGCTCTTGGGCGGCAGCTAACTTAGGTAAGTGACGTCTGTAATAGTCGAGCATGCCTAAAAATCTGCGAAGTCCTTTGTAAGTTGTGGGAAGGGGCATCTGTTTTACTGCTTCAACCCGCTCAGGCAAAGGTGACAGGCCTGCTGCTGAAACCAAACATCCCAGGAACTTAACCTCGCGTTTTCCAAACGTGCACTTTGTTTCGTTAATAATTATGCCATACTCTCAGACGGCGGTAAAGCTGCCGCAGATGTTCGACATGCTGATATACAGAACCAGAGAATACTAAAATGTCGTCCATATAACAAAATACGAATGGTAATTCTCGAAGCACCTCATGCATGAATCTTTGCCATGTTTGGGCAGCGTGTCTGAGGCCAAATGGCATAAAATTGTACTCAAACAAACCGAATGGTGTGACAACTGCTGTACTCCCATCTTTTGCGTTAACATCTGTCGTTCCGTTTTGTGGCGAATCAAAGGGCGTGGACCGCGATCCTTGGTCGAACAGACTGTAGTCTTCAATCTTGATTCCACTGCCCCATGCTTTTGTCTCTGAATTCACTATTCTCGTCGGTATATATATTTTCTTTATGCTTCTGCTACGATTTTTCGGGGTCACCACAATGGGAGCCTTTATATTTTATGAAGTAACAGCTTTTTCATGAGATGAGAAAATATTTTATTTTCCAAGCACAGATCAAAAACTAACAAGAATAAACAACTCGTAACCAAGCCGACTACGGCAAAGATAAATATCTATCAGCTGCAGCTTTCACCCGCTGTTTTTGGCGCAGTGGATAAATGACGTCGCCACAACATCCAATCAGTACAACAGTTCGAACAAGATGAAGCATTATTCTAGAAGAATCATAGATAACAAAAGATGGAGATTTTCATTATCTTATTCTATAGGTATTATCTGAGATGCAGGTTTTTACAGAATATTAAATTACATCGTTGAGAATTACATCGTTATTATTTTAGTAACGATGAAGTCCTTTTTATTAATATCACGAGAATGTTCATTCAGAATCCACGCACAATGATGTCGTAAATATTTTTCTGAATAAAATATATGCGTGGATATTACACAGTGTAGCTAGGTGGTAGTGAAAATTATATCAGAAAAACGAAAACATTATGGAAGATAAATGGCTTCGTGCTGGCCACATCTCTGTGGACGCAAATATGGTCCACGCTTACCACTCTAACAGGGTGTATACGACCCGGGACAACCGGGAGATCCGGGAAAAACCTGGGAATTTTATCACCCGGGAGAAAACCGGGAAAAACCAGAGAATTTTTCGTTGTTTTAGTTTTCAGTTAAATTTTTGTAATTTTGACTGGTAAGAATCTATACTCTAACAAAGGATATTACTGTAACCCGCTACTGCAGAATAATACTGCAACAATAAAACGTGAACGAGAAAAAAAAGAAAATAAAACATAAATTGCAAAGGAAATGTGCCATATACAACAACAAAACACAGTGCTCATACAAGCGTTTGCCAACTGCAAAATGTGTCAAAGGCTTTAGGAAGACTATGCAATGCTTCATAACAACAAATTGCCTCCGATGAACGTGACGTCACAACTGTTTACAGATTCGTTTTAGCAGTTACGAGCGGGCTCATGCGCATGCGCAGTTGAGTGGCATATGAGTAGTACCTTCTCCCGTTTCTGGCTAAAGAAATGTGGCTGTTGGCTGTGTAAGCAGTCGCAGCAAGCAGCTGCCCAGCCGGGAAAAAATTTTACTACCGCGCCCAAACTGCCAGATTTACGCATGCGCAGCGAGCCTGGATCTATGAGGGGGGAGGGGGGGGGGGGCAAATTCATATTCTTGAGGAGAAAAAACCTTGTTTCGCAAAGCGCCTAGCATCCAGAGCACGTTGGTCTATCGATTACTCATATGATTTTGATGCACATCCCTGTTGTTTTTTGAACACGTTCTGTAAGTTGATTTCTGAATGAATCATAAGCCGCACGGGGTAGCCGTGCGGTCTAGGGCGACGTAATCAGATCGAGGACCCACACCAGTCTTGGGTACTATTTGTATTAACAGCTTACGCAGTATTAGGCAACGATATTTCGATTTTTCATGTAGCAAAACGTTTGACGAACTTTGATGATGTAATACATTCTGTCGCAGAAAGGAAAGCACGCCATGTAAAGCTGTAGCAAGATTAGAGAGCAAACAATGCTAGAAGCTAAGGACTGAAGAAATGTGTACTGTATTGCTTGTCTCTTGTCTTTACTGGTTTTATGTATCCTATATTTAATTTCATGCCACACAAAATAGCAAATTATTAGCTAATAGGTTGTATCACTCTCTTCAGAAGGATAAACATATTTTTTGAAAATTCGATTTTTTTAATTGTTGACGTCGTATCTCAAACGCTGGAGTGAGAGAGAGAGAGAGAGAGAGAGAGAGAGAGAGTGGGGGGAGGGGGGAGGCGCCACTATCTTCTTAGTATAGTCCCGGTTCGGAAATATCGTAAATCCGTGGCTGATGCGCAGAGCAAGATGAGTTGTAGTGGGTAAGTGTGTATATTTCGTGATTTTGCTGTTTCCTCTTCCTTTACTGCTCTCACGTCAAATGACAACAAAATGAATTTCTGTAGCCGGGAGCTATAAAGTGAATTGAAATACATTCACATTATTACAGAAGGCTAATATACGTTATTAGTTTCAGATTTTATTTTATTTCCACTCTTCTGACAGCCATGCATTAATCGCCTTGTTGAACAATGAAGTTATTTTTGTCGATTTGCTAAAGAAATTTGGTTTTTATTAGTCTTTTACGCTGAGACAGTCAATGTTCGTTCCACACTAACGGCTAATTTCAACTGCTCGCTGCATTTCGAGTGCATATTTTCACCTTCTAGCACGTATGGCATTATGCCATAATAAAGAATCAAAAATGAGTTAATACAGTACTGGTACTCCAAGAAAATTTACATCCCGAAACCCACACTGAAAATCTTAATATCAGGTCGAGGCTTACTTTATTTGTAATCTGGACATACGAATGTGCGCTTTAAGTGCGCACTTTAAATGTGCCGTGCTCTTGGAGTATCCTCTGATATCTTTTTTCTTTTATGACATAATATAAGATCTTTTAATGTTTTACACGTACGAACATATGGACTTCCTGCGTCATAGCAGCTGCCAAAGCGCTGTGGCGCCTGTTACCTGGCGCACTCTGACGACTACTGAAGCGAACCTATTTCTAACAGGTCGCGGGAAAATATTGCGAATGGTGGTTTGAAACGCGTTACTTTCAAAGTAAATTTCCTTTTACGCAGGCTGAACTATGTGCGAGAATGTACGATGAATTTCTTAAATCACAGAGCGTTTGATGACGAGCCATTTAGAAGTATTTCAAGCCCCGAAGATCAGACATTCGTCGTTACTACGCGCAAATTCATGTAGTGCTACGAGAAGCTCTCTCTCCTCTGCGGTAGCTAATTTATTTGTGGAAAACTGTGAGGACAAGTCACTGGACTCGCCTAAAATTTTTACTGGCACATTTGTGTGATATATCTTAAAGTGTAACACGCGCAAGAAATATCAACATTATATGTGAAAGCTTAGGCCAATATTATGTGTGAAAGCTTAGCTTTTCTTGTGGCAACACTACGTATATTAATTTAAAACATTAACTTTCCTGAATGAGATTTTCACTCTGCAGCGGAGTGTGCGCTGATATGAAACTTCCTGGCAGATTAAAACTGTCTGCCGGACCGAGACCCGAGCTCGGGACCTTTGCCTTTCGCGGGCAGTTTTAATCTGCCAGGAAGTTTCAAATCAGCGCACACTCCGCTGCAGAGTGAAAATCTCATTCTGGAAACATCCCCCAGGCTGTGGCTAAGCCATGTCTCCGCAATATCCTTTCTTTCAGGTGTGCTATTTCTGCAAGGTTCGCAGGAGAGCTTCTGTGAAGTTTGGAAGGTAGGAGACGAGGTACTGGCGGAAGTAAAGCTGTGAGGACGGTGCGTGAGTCGTGCTTGGGTAGCTCAGTTGGTAGAGCACTTGCCCGCGAAAGGCAAAGGTCCCGAATTCGAGTCTCGGTCCGGCATACAGTTTTAATCTGCCAGGAAGTTTCATTAACTTTTCCTGTTTGTGTATCCGCGCTACTTAACAGGGATGTTGCTATTAGCTGACTACATCACGTGTTCTGTGGTCTGAATATCCACTGTCATCAGATGGCGGGATCATGTGACATGATGGCTTACAAAAGCGCATCGCAATCTCGGTTACAGTAGTGCATGCGGTGTTTGGTGGAATTCGAATTTATACTTTCGTAACACGAAAATATGCAGTGTACATGTTGGTGCACATCAAAAATTTTTCCAAAAGGAGTTTTCTTCCCCGAGTTTCGTTTTCTAAAGCGCCGGGAAATTCTACGGCCGTGTATAAAAACATAACCATTCAAGGGATTGTAAGTTTCACAGTTCCGAGGGAAAATATACTGTCACTTAATAACACGGAAAAAGTGTGCTTTCATCCGGGAGAAAGTGTATTTTTAACCGGGAAATCCGGGAAAAATCAGGAATTTTTTTTCCTTATCCGCGTATACACCCTGTCTAACGATGTAAGAGAGCAGAAGATGGCTGCAGTAATGGCTGAGAATTCTAAGTTCAGTCCTGGCATCTGAGTTCCGCTCCAAGTAGGAGACATCTCGCTCTGCAGCTCTAAGATGGACACCACACCCTATGATGCTACACTTACTTTACAAGCAAGGCCACTCCATGACACCCTAAGGAAAGTGAATTCTTAGTCTCCTTTAGAAAACTTAGCTCGTTCTGTCAGATTCTGTCAGACTTCGAAGTTCTGACCAATGATATTTTAATAAACATGCTAACAAACTCCCTACTCTTAAGAATTTTGCCATGGTAACCAATGAAGTATGTTTCTCCGTTGACGTGGGTGGAAGGCAGACAATCAGAAAATCTCAACTACGTAACAAATTTCTAGTTATGGCCAGTGAGATGGTGTCCACAAACACACACATGGGGACTCTCCCCCTCTACCAAAATAATTACTATGAGCCAATCGGGGATCTCGATATTAAATTCTGAACAAAAATTCTAGCTGATCTCCTCTGCGCCTAATGGCTAGATCCCACACTAGCAGCTTCATGTTTTTTCCTATCCTTCAGATCTTATTTGCAAAGTGAATTATTTCCGCTTTATGCACAATGAAGCTTTGTAATGAGTTGTGCTACCTTCGCTAATCTCGCCTGCAGTGCTTGGTTGGCGGAGTGCTCTTCCCTGCATTTACCTGGCTGAGACTTTGGATTTCAACAGAAACATTTTTACGAACCTTGTGATTCCCCTAGTGACGCTCACCTTTAGATCGACAGCTTAAAGCCCCAGGCAGCACATTACAAGACTACTTCACATACCAAAAGGAAAAGCGATAGACCTAATTAAAATTGTAGTCACTGGCGTTTGTGATAATTGCTATCATTTTCCATACAGCGTTAGTGTTGATTTACTAATAACATCTGCATATTGGATTAGTAAACAGATTACGGGACAGTTTTGGAAAAAACAGCCATGTAACAAACGGAAACCATCTGGCAGACGAAAACGCCGCAGATCACGATATTGTTATAACGATTGTATGAACGAAATGATGGAGCATCGTGACGTGTTCAAGGTCGGCGCCCTGAATGGAGACGTTTGGCAGAAGATGACAGGAAGACAATAAAATGCTGTTTTAACTGATCTCTGTATTAATGAATCCTGTGCAATAATTAATTGTTTTGAAGGCGCTCAAGATGTACCTTCGGTGTTGCAGCGCATAGTGTTCCGGCCGTGGCTGCAGGTGGTCTGCATGGTGTCGACTGCGCTGGGCGCGCGCTGGCTGCGGGAGCGCGAGGGCCAGATCCACCGGCTGGTGGCGCGCGGCATCGCCTACAAGAGGCAGCACCCCGGCGGCGACCGCGAGCCGGCCAATAGGCGGCCGCTGGCCGAGGTGCTCATCGCGCCGCACGGCCAGCTGCTGCTGTCACCGCAGGAGGTCCACGACGAGGTGTGTACGTCACAGGACTGCCAACTGCGTCCGCTAGCTTCGGCGCACCAGTTACAGGGCGACAGTGCCAGTGCAGTGTTAGCATTTCGGCGCTCAGCCACTGCACAGTCGCGATTAGTACTGGGTGCTTATACGGTAATTAAATTGCAGCTACTCACAAGGGAACCTCCCCATCACACCCCCCTCAGATTTAGTTATAAGTTGGCACAGTGGATAGGCCTTGGAAAACTGAACACAGATCAATCGACAAAACATGAGAAGTTGTGTGGAACTATGAAAAAAATCAGCAAAATATACAAACTGAGTAGTCCACGGGCAACATAGGCAACATCAAGGATACTATCGACACAAGAGCGCCGTGGTTCCGTGGTTAGCGTGAGCGGCTGCGGAGGGAGAGGTCCTTGGTTCAAGTCTTCCCTCGAGTGTAAGTTTACTTTCTTTTCTTTTTTTCGCAAAGTTATGATCTGTCCGTTCGTTCATTGACGTCTCTGTTCACTGTAATAAGTTCAGTGTCTGTGTTTTGCTACCGCACCGCAAAACCCCCCTATTAGTAGACGAAAGGACGTGCCTCTCCAATGGAACCGAAAACATTTGATCGCAAGATCTTAGGTCAACCGATTCCTCCACAGGAAAACACGTCTGATATATTCTATACGACACTGGTGACGGCATGTGCGTCACATGACAGGAATATGTTGTCGACCCACCTAACTTGCACACTTGGCGAATGGGTAAAAAGATTCTTCTACCTTGCCCGATTTAGGTTTTCTTGTGAATGTGATAATCACTCCCAAAAAAGTGATGAAAACATAAGAATGTGTCACATAAACTGCAACAAATGAATGCAACAGTTTCACAGTCGCACATTTTTCTCTGTGCTCTGTCAAAACATAAGTTTTTAACGTTTTCAAATTTTTCTGTGTGTAGACCGTCAAATCCTGTTTATGTCCAAGCAAATCTGAACATGTCCTGGAATTTTGGAGAGCGAAGTCGATTATGTGTGGGTGCCTGAACTCTGATAATTGTCTGAAAATAAAAAATTAAAATTTTTCACTCGAGGGAAGGCTTGAACCAAGGACCTTTCGCTCCGGAGCTGCTCACGCTAAACACAGGACCACGGCGCATCCGAGCTCACATTATCCTAAACGTAGCCTATCTTGCACGTGGACTACTCAGTTTGTATATTTTGCTTATTTTTTCATAGTTCCACACAACTTCTTCCTGTTTTTTCGATTGATCTGTGTTCGTTTTTCAAGGCCTATCCACTGTGCCAACTTATAACTAAATCTGAGGGGGGTGCGATGGGGAGGTTCCCTTGTCAGGAAGGTCTAATGTGGGCTGAAATTATACGAGGGCCGTTTGAAAAGTCCGTGCAAAAATATAAACTTCTTACGTGTTTTGGGTAAACCTTTTTTCATTTTTCGACATAGTCTCCTTCTAGACTTATACACTTCATACAACGCTGTTCCAATTTGTTGATCCCTTCCGAATAATAGGAATTGTCCAAGTCTGCAAAATAGCTATTAGTTGCTGCAATCACCTCATCGTTTGAATAAAATCTTTGTCCCACCAGTCGTTTCTCCAAATTGGTGAACAAAGAGTAGTCCAAAGTAGACAAGTCTAGAGAATAGGGGGGGATGTGAAACGAGTTGGAATCCTATTACCATTAATTTTGCGACCACAACTACTGAGGTGTGTGCTGCTGCATTGTCGTGATGGAAAAGAACTTTTTTGCGATCCAATCGCCGGCGTTTTTCTTGCAGCTCGGTTTTCAAACGGTCCAATAACGATGAATAATATGCCCCTGTAATAGTTTTACCCTTTTTCAGATAGTCGATGAGGATTATTCCTTGGGAATCCCAAAAGACAGTCGCCATAACCTTTCCAGCTGAAGGAATGGTGTTCGCCTTTTTTGGTCCAGATTCTCCCTTGATAACCCAATGTTTAGATTGTTGTTTGGTCTCAGGAGTATAGTAATGTTGTTGTGTACGTAGTTCCGCGTAGTCAGCGTGTACACAACTTTCCCACTAGAGCGCGCCCCGCTGAGCACAACAGCGCAGGCGCAGCGCTCGCCCGTATCCGCACTATGGCTCTGCCTTAGAGACGGACCAAATTCTGCTTCCGCCGATCCGCATGTTAATATGTAACGCAGCCAATGAGATTGCTGCTAACGTAAAACCTTTTCTACTCGCGGATCACACTCGCGCAGTGATACCTGAACACGCGAGGTATTATAACGAGTGTAAAGACCTCTGGTAAGCCAGTCTGCATCAGTCTGTACCAGTCTATAGTCAAGTTTCAGTCTGCGCCTAATAAGATTACCATATTTCTGTACATAGTCATGAAGATAAATGAATAGACACTTTGTCAAGTATCAGAGATATGTGAGAATAAGAGTAACTTACCAAGACCAAAGGAACTTCAGATTGTCAATTGTAAACAGCATCCAGAATAAAGTTACGTAATGTCTATGCTTTTTATTATTTTAATAAATGTGTGTGGAAATTAATAGAGTTCTGTTTAAAATTGGTCACCGTCAATCTGCTACTCTAAGTGTGCAAGTGGCATTTCTATCGTCTGACCTAATGGCAG